>NW_027207313.1:0-346458 GCF_963455315.2 Globicephala melas
GGCACGCCTCTGTTTACAAGAACCTCGTTTACCGTACAAGTTCAATATCACAGAAAGTGAAAAATGGATAAAGAACATGTGGTACTTACGTACAATGCAGTATCACTCAGCAGTGAAATCTATGTCATCAGGCCCGTAGCAGCACAATGAGTGGATTCAGGTACGATGATTCTAACTGAAATAAGTCACACAGAAAAAGAAACATCATAAGATATCAGTAATACACGGAATGTAAACTTGGCTACACAGGAACTGAATTACAGAACAGAACAGGGTCTCAAATTTAGAAAACCAACTTATGCTTGTTTAAGGTTAAAGGTGAGTTGGGGTGCTGCATAAAACCAGAGATTGAAATGAGCACAGATAAAGTTCCTTAAGCCAAATATGGAATAGACAAGAGCTACTCCTTGCTCAACGAAATGGACTCAACACCGCATATTAAACGCCTAAGAATGTACCTGACTCTTAAGTATCTTAAAACCTATGGATTGCTATGTCTCCGAAAGAGAATCAAGCATGTGTACAGGGACATAAACGCAGCAGTGATAGGATTGGAGAGGTTCGGTGAGCAAATGAAGACCCTTTGAAGTCATATTGCATGGTACCCATTCCACGGGTTTCAACTACCCAGGTTTAAGGTATTCTTCCTTCAGCTAAAACATGCATGTGGAACCTAGAGTATGATCAACCATGTGATCGGGAGACGTGTTCAAATATGTCTCAGTTTTCGTACCCTGGTACTCGGGTGCAACATTCCAGATGCTTTACTAACACTCTCCCGACTTGGAGAGTCAGTCCCTTTAACCTCCTGTTTGGCCCAGTTTGCAATTTCTGCGGAAGATGAACAGGAATAGCGAGAACCAATGAGAGACTAGCTGGAGGTGTCTGGACGGGCAAATTTAACTCTCATTTCCCACCAGGAAGAGGAAATAACCAAAGGCTCAGCGTGCCATGCCGGAACCAGATTAGGGCCTGAAGCCATCCTGCGGTGTTGCGGCCAACTCACAAGAAAACGAGTTGAAGAAAGGAGCTCAGGGGCACTGTAATTCACAAACCTGCAGAGTTATAAATGACAACTATCGTCCAAAAATATACTGAAGTAAGGCTGCCAAGAGGACTTGAAAGCGGGGCAGAATTGCAGGAAACCGATTTCAGGAGGTAGACTGGAATTGCATTGAAAGCATAGGAAAAGAGGCAGAACGTCCACAATGATGCACTTGGCCAAAAAGGGCGTATGCGTTTTTTCCTGAATATATTCAGGAAAAAAACGCATACGCCCTTTTTGGCCAACCAAGCAAGCTTGCAAAGGAAATCTGCACTACAATGAAGTCTCACTTCCCCCCGGTCAAAAGGGCCATCTGAAAAAAGTGTAAAATCCAGAAAGGCAGGACAGGCCATGGAGAACTGGGAGCCTTGTTATGCTGATGGGCGGGATGTACATTGCCAACAGACACTCGGGAGAAGTGTATGGTGTTTCCTGAAACATCTAAAAAACAAAGCAACAGAGCCTAGGGCACTTCCACTTATGGTCCTATAGCTTAGGGAAATTAAAATCAAAAAGATACAGCCACCCCAATGTTTGGGACGCCTCTGTTTACAAGAACCTCGTTTACCGTACAAGTTCAATATCACAGAAAGTGAAAAATGGATAAAGAACTTGTGGTACTTACGTACAATGCAGTATCACTCAGCAGTGAAATCTATGTCATCAGGCCCGTAGCAGCACAATGAGTGGATTCAGGTACGATGATTCTAACTGAAATAAGTCACACAGAAAAAGAAACATCATAAGATATCAGTAATACACGGAATGTAAACTTGGCTACACAGGAACTGAATTACAGAACAGAACAGGGTCTCAAATTTAGAAAACCAACTTATGCTTGTTTAAGGGGAAAGGTGAGTTGGGGTGCTGCATAAAACCAGAGATTGAAATGAGCACAGATAAAGTTCCTTAAGCCAAATATGGAATAGACAAGAGCTACTCCTTGCTCAACGAAATGGACTCAACACCGCATATTAAACGCCTAAGAATGTACCTGACTCTTAAGTATCTTAAAACCTATGGATTGCTATGTCTCCGAAAGAGAATCAAGCATGTGTACAGGGACATAAACGCAGCAGTGATAGGATTGGAGAGGTTCGGTGAGCAAATGAAGACCCTTTGAAGTCATATTGCATGGTACCCATTCCACGGGTTTCAACTACCCAGGTTTAAGGTATTCTTCCTTCAGCTAAAACATGCATGTGGAACCTAGAGTATGATCAACCATGTGATCGGGAGACGTGTTCAAATATGTCTCAGTTTTCGTACCCTGGTACTCGGGTGCAACATTCCAGACGCTTTACTAACACTCTCCCCACTTGGAGAGTCAGCGCCTTTAACCTCCTGTTTGGCCCAGTTTGCAATTTCTGCGGAAGATGAACAGGAATAGGGAGAACCAATGAGAGACTAGCTGGAGGTGTCTGGACGGGCAAATTTAACTCTCGTTTCCCACCAGGAAGAGGAATTAACCAAAGGCTCAGGGTGTCGTGCCGGAAACAGATTAGGGCCTGAAGCCATCCTGCGGTGTTGCGGCCAGGTCACAAGAAAGCGAGTGGAAGAAAGGAGCTCAGGGGCACTGTAATTCACAAACCTGCAGAGTTATAAATGACAGCTATCGTCCAAAAATATGCTGAAGTAAGGCTGCCAAGAGGACTTGAAAGCGGGGCAGAATTGCAGGAAACCGATTTCAGGAGGTAGACTGGAATTGCATTGAAAGCATAGGAAAAGAGGCAGAACGTCCACAATGATGCACTTGGCCAAAAAGGGCGTATGCGTTTTTTCCTGAATATATATATTCAGGAAAAAACGCATACGCCCTTTTTGGCCAACCAAGCAAGCTTGCAAAGGAAATCTGCACTACAATGAAGTCTCACTTCCCCCCGGTCAAAAGGGCCATCTGAAAAAAGTGTAAAATCCAGAAAGGCAGGACAGGCCATGGAGAACTGGGAGCCTTGTTATGCTGATGGGCGGGATGTAAATTGCCAACAGACACTCGGGAGAAGTGTATGGCGTTTCCTGAAACATCTAAAAAACAAAGCAACAGAGCCTAGGGCACTTCCACTTATGGTCCTATAGCTTAGGGAAATTAAAATCAAAAAGACACAGCCTCCCCAAAGTTTGGGACGCCTCTGTTTACAAGAACCTCGTTTACCGTACAAGTTCAATATCACAGAAAGTGAAAAATGGATAAAGAACTTGTGGTACTTACGTACAATGCAGTATCACTCAGCAATGAAATCTATGTCATCAGGCCCGTAGCAGCATAATGAGTGGATTCAGGTATGATGATTCTAACTGAAATAAGTCACACAGAAAAGGAAACATCATAAGATATCACTAATACACGGAATGTAAACTGGGCTACACAGGAACTGAATTCCAAAACAGAACAGGGTCTCAAATTTAGAAAACCAACTTATGCTTGCTTAAGGGGAAAGGTGAGTTGGGGTGCTGCATAAAACCAGAGATTGAAATGAGCACAGATAAAGTTCCTTAAGCCAAATACGGAATAGACAAGAGCTACTCCTTGCTCAACGAAATGGACTCAACACCGCATATTAAACGCCTAAGAATGTACCTGACTAGTAAGTATCTTAAAACCTATGGATTGCTATGTCTCCGAAAGAGAATCAAGCATGTGTACAGGGACATAAACGCAGCAGTGATAGGATTGGAGAGGTTCGGTGAGCAAATGAAGACCCTTTGAAGTCATATTGCATGGTACCCATTCCACGGGTTTCAACTACCCAGGTTTAAGGTATTCTTCCTTCAGCTAAAACATGCATGTGGAACCCAGAGTATGATCAACCGTGTGAACGGGAGACGTGTTCAAATATGTCTCAGTTTTCCTCCCCTGGTACTCGGGTGCAACATTCCAGACGCTTTACTAACACTCTCCCCACTTGGAGAGTCAGCGCCTTTAACCTCCTGTTTGGCCCAGTTTGCAATTTCTGCGGAAGATGAACAGGAATAGGGAGAACCAATGAGAGACTAGCTGGAGGTGTCTGGACGGGCAAATTTAACTCTCGTTTCCCACCAGGAAGAGGAATTAACCAAAGGCTCAGGGTGTCGTGCCGGAACCAGATTAGGGCCTGAAGCCATCCTGCGGTGTTGCGGCCAGGTCACAAGAAAGCGAGTTGAAGAAAGGATCTCAGGGGCACTGTAATTCACAAACCTGCAGAGTTATAAATGACAGCTATCGTCCAAAAATATACTGAAGTAAGGCTGCCAAGAGGACTTGAAAGCGGGGCAGAATTGCAGGAAACCGATTTCAGGAGGTAGACTGGAATTGCATTGAAAGCATAGGAAAAGAGGCAGAACGTCCACAATGATGCACTTGGCCAAAAAGGGCGTATGCGTTTTTTCCTGAATATATTCAGGAAAAAACGCATACGCCCTTTTTGGCCAACCAAGCAAGCTTGCAAAGGAAATCTGCACTACAATGAAGTCTCACTTCCCCCCGGTCAAAAGGGCCATCTGAAAAAAGTGTAAAATCCAGAAAGGCAGGACAGGCCATGGAGAACTGGGAGCCTTGTTATGCTGATGGGCGGGATGTAAATTGCCAACAGACACTCGGGAGAAGTGTATGGTGTTTCCTGAAACATCTAAAAAACAAAGCAACAGAGCCTAGGGCACTTCCACTTATGGTCCTATAGCTTAGGGAAATTAAAATCAAAAAGATACAGCCACCCCAATGTTTGGGACGCCTCTGTTTACAAGAACCTCGTTTACCGTACAAGTTCAATATCACAGAAAGTGAAAAATGGATAAAGAACTTGTGGTACTTACGTACAATGCAGTATCACTCAGCAGTGAAATCTATGTCATCAGGCCCGTAGCAGCTCAATGAGTGGATTCAGGTACGATGATTCTAACTGAAATAAGTCACACAGAAAAGGAAACATCATAAGATATCACTAATACACGGAATGTAAACTGGGCTACACAGGAACTGAATTCCAAAACAGAACAGGGTCTCAAATTTAGAAAACCAACTTATGCTTGCTTAAGGGGAAAGGTGAGTTGGGGTGCTGCATAAAACCAGAGATTGAAATGAGCACAGATAAAGTTCCTTAAGCCAAATACGGAATAGACAAGAGCTACTCCTTGCTCAACGAAATGGACTCAACACCGCATATTAAACGCCTAAGAATGTACCTGACTAGTAAGTATCTTAAAACCTATGGATTGCTATGTCTCCGAAAGAGAATCAAGCATGTGTACAGGGACATAAACGCAGCAGTGATAGGATTGGAGAGGTTCGGTGAGCAAATGAAGACCCTTTGAAGTCATATTGCATGGTACCCATTCCACGGGTTTCAACTACCCAGGTTTAAGGTATTCTTCCTTCAGCTAAAACATGCATGTGGAACCCAGAGTATGATCAACCGTGTGAACGGGAGACGTGTTCAAATATGTCTCAGTTTTCCTCCCCTGGTACTCGGGTGCAACATTCCAGACGCTTTACTAACACTCTCCCCACTTGGAGAGTCAGCGCCTTTAACCTCCTGTATGGCCCAGTTTGCAATTTCTGCGGAAGATGAACAGGAATAGGGAGAACCAATGAGAGACTAGCTGGAGGTGTCTGGACGGGCAAATTTAACTCTCGTTTCCCACCAGGAAGAGGAATTAACCAAAGGCTCAGGGTGTCGTGCCGGAACCAGATTAGGGCCTGAAGCCATCCTGCGGTGTTGCGGCCAGGTCACAAGAAAGCGAGTTGAAGAAAGGAGCTCAGGGGCACTGTAATTCACAAACCTGCAGAGTTATAAATGACAGCTATCGTCCAAAAATATACTGAAGTAAGGCTGCCAAGAGGACTTGAAAGCGGGGCAGAATTGCAGGAAACCGAGTTCAGGAGGTAGACTGGAATTGCATTGAAAGCATAGGAAAAGAGGCAGAACGTCCACAATGATGCACTTGGCCAAAAAGGGCGTATGCGTTTTTTCCTGAATATATTCAGGAAAAAACGCATACGCCCTTTTTGGCCAACCAAGCAAGCTTGCAAAGGAAATCTGCACTACAATGAAGTCTCACTTCCCCCCGGTCATAAGGGCCATCTGAAAAAAGTGTAAAATCCAGAAAGGCAGGACAGGCCATGGAGAACTGGGAGCCTTGGTATGCTGATGGGCGGGATGTAAATTGCCAACAGCCACTCGGGAGAAGTGTATGGTGTTTCCTGAAACATCTAAAAAACAAAGCAACAGAGCCTAGGGCACTTCCACTTATGGTCCTATAGCTTAGGGAAATGAAAATCAAAAAGACACAGCCACCCCAAAGTTTGGGACGGCTCTGTTTACAAGAACCTCATTTACGGTACAAGTTCAATATCACAGAAAGTGAAAAATGGATGAAGAAGTTGTGTTACTTACGTACAATGCAATATCACTCAGCAATGACATCTATGTCATCAGGCCCGTAGCAGCATAATGAGTGGATTCAGCTATGATGATTCTAACTGAAAGAAGTCACACAGAAAAAGAAACATCATAAGATATCACTAATACACGCAATGTAAACATGGCTACACAGGAACTGGATTACAAAACAGAACAGGGTCTCAAATTTAGAAAACCAACTTATGCTTGCTTAAGGGGAAAGGTGAGTTGGGGTGCTGCATAAAACCAGAGATTGAAATGAGCACAGATAAAGTTCCTTAAGCCAAATATGGAATAGACAAGTGCTACTCCTTGCTCAATGAAATGGACTTAACACCCCATATTAAACGCCTAAGAATGTACCTGACTAGTAAGTATCTTAAAACCTATGGATTGCTATGTCTCCGAAAGGGAATCAAGCGTGTGTAGAGGGGAATAAACGCAGCAGTGATAGGATTGGAGCAGTTCGGTGAGCAAATGAAGACCCTTTGAAGTCATATTGCATGGTACCCATTCCACGGGTCTCAACTCTCCAGGTTTAAGGGATTCTTCCTTCAGCTAAAACATGCATGTGGAACCCAGAGTATGATCAACCGTGTGATCGGGAGACGTCTTCAAATATGTCTCCGTTCTCGTCCCCTGGTCGTCGGGTGCAACATTCCAGACGCTTTACTAACACTCTCCCGACTTGGAGAGTCAGTGCCTTTAACCTCCTGTTTGGCCCAGTTTGCAATTTCTGCGGAAGATGAACAGGAATAGGGAGAACCAATGAGAGACTAGCTGGAGGTGTCTGGACGGGCAAATTTAACTCTCATTTCCCACCAGGAAGAGGAATTAACCAAAGGCTCAGCGTGCCAGGCCGGAACAAGATTAGGGCCTGAAGCAATCCTGCGGTGTTGCGGCCAGCTCACAAGGAAGCGAGTTGAAGAAAGGAGTTCAGGGGCACTGTAATTCACAAACCTGCAGAGTTATAAATGACAACTATCGTCCAAAAATATACTGAAGTAAGGCTGCCAAGAGGACTTGAAAGCGGGGCAGAATTGCAGGAAACCGATTTCAGGAGGTAGACTGGAATTGCATTTAAAGCATAGGAAAAGAGGCAGAACGTCCACAATGATGCACTTGGCCTAAAAGGGCGTATGCGTTTTTTCCTGAATATATTCAGGAAAAAACGCATACGCCCTTTTTGGCCAACCAAGCAAGCTTGCAAAGGAAATCTGCACTACAATGAAGTCTCACTTCCCCCCGGTCAAAAGGGCCATCTGAAAAAAGTGTAAAATCCAGAAAGGCAGGACAGGCCATGGAGAACTGGGAGCCTTGTTATGCTGATGGGCGGGATGTCAAATGCCAACAGACACTCGGGAGAAGTGTATGGTGTTTCCTGAAACATCTAAAAAACAAAGCAACAGAGCCTAGGGCACTTCCACTTATGGTCCTATAGCTTAGGGAAATTAAAATCAAAAAGATACAGCCACCCCAATGTTTGGGACGCCTATGTTTACAAGAACCTCGTTTACCGTACAAGTTCAATATCACAGAAAGTGAAAAATGGATAAAGAACTTGTGGTACTTACGTACAATGCAGTATCACTCAGCAGTGAAATCTATGTCATCAGGCCCGTAGCAGCACAATGAGTGGATTCAGGTACGATGATTCTAACTGAAATAAGTCACACAGAAAAAGAAACATCATAAGATATCAGTAATACACGGAATGTAAACTTGGCTACACAGGAACTGAATTACAGAACAGAACAGGGTCTCAAATTTACAAAACCAACTTATGCTTGTTTAAGGGTAAAGGTGAGTTGGGGTGCTGCATAAAACCAGAGATTGAAATGAGCACAGATAAAGTTCCTTAAGCCAAATATGGAATAGACAAGAGCTACTCCTTGCTCAACGAAATGGACTCAACACCGCATATTAAACGCCTAAGAATGTACCTGACTCTTAAGTATCTTAAAACCTATGGATTGCTATGTCTCCGAAAGAGAATCAAGCATGTGTACAGGGACATAAACGCAGCAGTGATAGGATTGGAGAGGTTCGGTGAGCAAATGAAGACCCTTTGAAGTCATATTGCATGGTACCCATTCCACGGGTCTCAACTCTCCAGGTTTAAGGGATTCTTCCTTCAGCTAAAACATGCATGTGGAACCCAGAGTATGATCAACCGTGTGATCGGGAGACGTCTTCAAATATGTCTCCGTTCTCGTCCCCTGGTCGTCGGGTGCAACATTCCAGACGCTTTACTAACACTCTCCCGACTTGGAGAGTCAGTGCCTTTAACCTCCTGTTTGGCCCAGTTTGCAATTTCTGCGGAAGATGAACAGGAATAGGGAGAACCAATGAGAGACTAGCTGGAGGTGTCTGGACGGGCAAATTTAACTCTCATTTCCCACCAGGAAGAGGAATTAACCAAAGGCTCAGCGTGCCAGGCCGGAACAAGATTAGGGCCTGAAGCAATCCTGCGGTGTTGCGGCCAGCTCACAAGGAAGCGAGTTGAAGAAAGGAGTTCAGGGGCACTGTAATTCACAAACCTGCAGAGTTATAAATGACAACTATCGTCCAAAAATATACTGAAGTAAGGCTGCCAAGAGGACTTGAAAGCGGGGCAGAATTGCAGGAAACCGATTTCAGGAGGTAGACTGGAATTGCATTTAAAGCATAGGAAAAGAGGCAGAACGTCCACAATGATGCACTTGGCCTAAAAGGGCGTATGCGTTTTTTCCTGAATATATTCAGGAAAAAACGCATACGCCCTTTTTGGCCAACCAAGCAAGCTTGCAAAGGAAATCTGCACTACAATGAAGTCTCACTTCCCCCCGGTCAAAAGGGCCATCTGAAAAAAGTGTAAAATCCAGAAAGGCAGGACAGGCCATGGAGAACTGGGAGCCTTGTTATGCTGATGGGCGGGATGTCAAATGCCAACAGACACTCGGGAGAAGTGTATGGTGTTTCCTGAAACATCTAAAAAACAAAGCAACAGAGCCTAGGGCACTTCCACTTATGGTCCTATAGCTTAGGGAAATTAAAATCAAAAAGATACAGCCACCCCAATGTTTGGGACGCCTATGTTTACAAGAACCTCGTTTACCGTACAAGTTCAATATCACAGAAAGTGAAAAATGGATAAAGAACTTGTGGTACTTACGTACAATGCAGTATCACTCAGCAGTGAAATCTATGTCATCAGGCCCGTAGCAGCACAATGAGTGGATTCAGGTACGATGATTCTAACTGAAATAAGTCACACAGAAAAAGAAACATCATAAGATATCAGTAATACACGGAATGTAAACTTGGCTACACAGGAACTGAATTACAGAACAGAACAGGGTCTCAAATTTAGAAAACCAACTTATGCTTGTTTAAGGGTAAAGGTGAGTTGGGGTGCTGCATAAAACCAGAGATTGAAATGAGCACAGATAAAGTTCCTTAAGCCAAATATGGAATAGACAAGAGCTACTCCTTGCTCAACGAAATGGACTCAACACCGCATATTAAACGCCTAAGAATGTACCTGACTCTTAAGTATCTTAAAACCTATGGATTGCTATGTCTCCGAAAGAGAATCAAGCATGTGTACAGGGACATAACCGCAGCAGTGATAGGATTGGAGAGGTTCGGTGAGCAAATGAAGACCCTTTGAAGTCATATTGCATGGTACCCATTCCACGGGTTTCAACTACCCAGGTTTAAGGTATTCTTCCTTCAGCTAAAACATGCATGTGGAACCTAGAGTATGATCAACCATGTGATCGGGAGACGTGTTCAAATATGTCTCAGTTTTCGTACCCTGGTACTCGGGTGCAACATTCCAGACGCTTTACTAACACTCTCCCGACTTGGAGAGTCAGTCCCTTTAACCTCCTGTTTGGCCCAGTTTGCAATTTCTGCGGAAGATGAACAGGAATAGCGAGAACCAATGAGAGACTAGCTGGAGGTGTCTGGACGGGCAAATTTAACTCTCATTTCCCACCAGGAAGAGGAAATAACCAAAGGCTCAGCGTGCCGTGCCGGAACCAGATTAGGGCCTGAAGCCATCCTGCGGTGTTGCGGCCAGCTCACAAGAAAACGAGTTGAAGAAAGGAGCTCAGGGGCACTGTAATTCACAAACCTGCAGAGTTATAAATGACAACTATCGTCCAAAAGTATACTGAAGTAAGGCTGCCAAGAGGACTTGAAAGCGGGGCAGAATTGCAGGAAACCGATTTCAGGAGGTAGACTGGAATTGCATTGAAAGCATAGGAAAAGAGGCAGAACGTCCACAATGATGCACTTGGCCAAAAAGGGCGTATGCGTTTTTTCCTGAATATATTCAGGAAAAAACGCATACGCCCTTTTTGGCCAACCAAGCAAGCTTGCAAAGGAAATCTGCACTACAATGAAGTCTCACTTCCCCCCGGTCAAAAGGGCCATCTGAAAAAAGTGTAAAATCCAGAAAGGCAGGACAGGCCATGGAGAACTGGGAGCCTTGTTATGCTGATGGGCGGGATGTAAACTGCCAACAGACACTCGGGAGAAGTGTATGGTGTTTCCTGAAACATCTAAAAAACAAAGCAACAGAGCCTAGGGCACTTCCACTTATGGTCCTATAGCTTAGGGAAATTAAAATCAAAAAGACACAGCCACCCCAAAGTTTGGGACGCCTCTGTTTACAAGAACCTCGTTTACCGTACAAGTTCAATATCACAGAAAGTGAAAAATGGATAAAGAACTTGTGGTACTTACGTACAATGCAGTATCACTCAGCAGTGAAATCTATGTCATCAGGCCCGTAGCAGCACAATGAGTGGATTCAGGTACGATGATTCTAACTGAAATAAGTCACACAGAAAAAGAAACATCATAAGATATCAGTAATACACGGAATGTAAACTTGGCTACACAGGAACTGAATTACAGAACAGAACAGGGTCTCAAATTTAGAAAACCAACTTATGCTTGTTTAAGGGTAAAGGTGAGTTGGGGTGCTGCATAAAACCAGAGATTAAAATGAGCACAGATAAAGTTCCTTAAGCCAAATATGGAATAGACAAGAGCTACTCCTTGCTCAACGAAATGGACTCAACACCGCATATTAAACGCCTAAGAATGTACCTGACTCTTAAGTATCTTAAAACCTATGGATTGCTATGTCTCCGAAAGAGAATCAAGCATGTGTACAGGGACATAAACGCAGCAGTGATAGGATTGGAGAGGTTCGGTGAGCAAATGAAGACCCTTTGAAGTCATATTGCATGGTACCCATTCCATGGGTTTCAACTACCCAGGTTTAAGGTATTCTTCCTTCAGCTAAAACATGCATGTGGAACCTAGAGTATGATCAACCATGTGATCGGGAGACGTGTTCAAATATGTCTCAGTTTTCGTACCCTGGTACTCGGGTGCAACATTCCAGACGCTTTACTAACACTCTCCCGACTTGGAGAGTCAGTCCCTTTAACCTCCTGTTTGGCCCAGTTTGCAATTTCTGCGGAAGATGAACAGGAATAGCGAGAACCAATGAGAGACTAGCTGGAGGTGTCTGGACGGGCAAATTTAACTCTCATTTCCCACCAGGAAGAGGAAATAACCAAAGGCTCAGCGTGCCGTGCCGGAACCAGATTAGGGCCTGAAGCCATCCTGCGGTGTTGCGGCCAGCTCACAAGAAAACGAGTTGAAGAAAGGAGCTCAGGGGCACTGTAATTCACAAACCTGCAGAGTTATAAATGACAACTATCGTCCAAAAATATACTGAAGTAAGGCTGCCAAGAGGACTTGAAAGCGGGGCAGAATTGCAGGAAACCGATTTCAGGAGGTAGACTGGAATTGCATTGAAAGCATAGGAAAAGAGGCAGAACGTCCACAATGATGCACTTGGCCAAAAAGGGCGTATGCGTTTTTTCCTGAATATATTCAGGAAAAAACGCATACGCCCTTTTTGGCCAACCAAGCAAGCTTGCAAAGGAAATCTGCACTACAATGAAGTCTCACTTCCCCCCGGTCAAAAGGGCCATCTGAAAAAAGTGTAAAATCCAGAAAGGCAGGACAGGCCATGGAGAACTGGGAGCCTTGTTATGCTGATGGGCGGGATGTAAACTGCCAACAGACACTCGGGAGAAGTGTATGGTGTTTCCTGAAACATCTAAAAAACAAAGCAACAGAGCCTAGGGCACTTCCACTTATGGTCCTATAGCTTAGGGAAATTAAAATCAAAAAGATACAGCCACCCCAATGTTTGGCACGCCTCTGTTTACAAGAACCTCGTTTACCGTACAAGTTCAATATCACAGAAAGTGAAAAATGGATAAAGAACATGTGGTACTTACGTACAATGCAGTATCACTCAGCAGTGAAATCTATGTCATCAGGCCCGTAGCAGCACAATGAGTGGATTCAGGTACGATGATTCTAACTGAAATAAGTCACACAGAAAAAGAAACATCATAAGATATCAGTAATACACGGAATGTAAACTTGGCTACACAGGAACTGAATTACAGAACAGAACAGGGTCTCAAATTTAGAAAACCAACTTATGCTTGTTTAAGGTTAAAGGTGAGTTGGGGTGCTGCATAAAACCAGAGATTGAAATGAGCACAGATAAAGTTCCTTAAGCCAAATATGGAATAGACAAGAGCTACTCCTTGCTCAACGAAATGGACTCAACACCGCATATTAAACGCCTAAGAATGTACCTGACTCTTAAGTATCTTAAAACCTATGGATTGCTATGTCTCCGAAAGAGAATCAAGCATGTGTACAGGGACATAAACGCAGCAGTGATAGGATTGGAGAGGTTCGGTGAGCAAATGAAGACCCTTTGAAGTCATATTGCATGGTACCCATTCCACGGGTTTCAACTACCCAGGTTTAAGGTATTCTTCCTTCAGCTAAAACATGCATGTGGAACCTAGAGTATAATCAACCATGTGATCGGGAGACGTGTTCAAATATGTCTCAGTTTTCGTACCCTGGTACTCGGGTGCAACATTCCAGACGCTTTACTAACACTATCCCGACTTGGAGAGTCAGTCCCTTTAACCTCCTGTTTGGCCCAGTTTGCAATTTCTGCGGAAGATGAACAGGAATAGCGAGAACCAATGAGAGACTAGCTGGAGGTGTCTGGACGGGCAAATTTAACTCTCATTTCCCACCAGGAAGAGGAAATAACCAAAGGCTCAGCGTGCCGTGCCGGAACCAGATTAGGGCCTGAAGCCATCCTGCGGTGTTGCGGCCAACTCACAAGAAAACGAGTTGAAGAAAGGAGCTCAGGGGCACTGTAATTCACAAACCTGCAGAGTTATAAATGACAACTATCGTCCAAAAATATACTGAAGTAAGGCTGCCAAGAGGACTTGAAAGCGGGGCAGAATTGCAGGAAACCGATTTCAGGAGGTAGACTGGAATTGCATTGAAAGCATAGGAAAAGAGGCAGAACGTCCACAATGATGCACTTGGCCAAAAAGGGCGTATGCGTTTTTTCCTGAATATATTCAGGAAAAAACGCATACGCCCTTTTTGGCCAACCAAGCAAGCTTGCAAAGGAAATCTGCACTACAATGAAGTCTCACTTCCCCCCCCCCCCCGGTCAAAAGGGCCATCTGAAAAAAGTGTAAAATCCAGAAAGGCAGGACAGGCCATGGAGAACTGGGAGCCTTGTTATGCTGATGGGCGGGATGTCAAATGCCAACAGACACTCGGGAGAAGTGTATGGTGTTTCCTGAAACATCTAAAAAACAAAGCAACAGAGCCTAGGGCACTTCCACTTATGGTCCTATAGCTTAGTGAAATTAAAATCAAAAAGATACAGCCACCCCAATGTTTGGGACGCCTATGTTTACAAGAACCTCGTTTACCGTACAAGTTCAATATCACAGAAAGTGAAAAATGGATAAAGAACTTGTGGTACTTACGTACAATGCAGTATCACTCAGCAGTGAAATCTATGTCATCAGGCCCGTAGCAGCACAATGAGTGGATTCAGGTACGATGATTCTAACTGAAATAAGTCACACAGAAAAAGAAACATCATAAGATATCAGTAATACACGGAATGTAAACTTGGCTACACAGGAACTGAATTACAGAACAGAACAGGGTCTCAAATTTAGAAAACCAACTTATGCTTGTTTAAGGGTAAAGGTGAGTTGGGGTGCTGCATAAAACCAGAGATTGAAATGAGCACAGATAAAGTTCCTTAAGCCAAATATGGAATAGACAAGAGCTACTCCTTGCTCAACGAAATGGACTCAACACCGCATATTAAACGCCTAAGAATGTACCTGACTCTTAAGTATCTTAAAACCTATGGATTGCTATGTCTCCGAAAGAGAATCAAGCATGTGTACAGGGACATAACCGCAGCAGTGATAGGATTGGAGAGGTTCGGTGAGCAAATGAAGACCCTTTGAAGTCATATTGCATGGTACCCATTCCACGGGTTTCAACTACCCAGGTTTAAGGTATTCTTCCTTCAGCTAAAACATGCATGTGGAACCTAGAGTATGATCAACCATGTGATCGGGAGACGTGTTCAAATATGTCTCAGTTTTCGTACCCTGGTACTCGGGTGCAACATTCCAGACGCTTTACTAACACTCTCCCGACTTGGAGAGTCAGTCCCTTTAACCTCCTGTTTGGCCCAGTTTGCAATTTCTGCGGAAGATGAACAGGAATAGCGAGAACCAATGAGAGACTAGCTGGAGGTGTCTGGACGGGCAAATTTAACTCTCATTTCCCACCAGGAAGAGGAAATAACCAAAGGCTCAGCGTGCCGTGCCGGAACCAGATTAGGGCCTGAAGCCATCCTGCGGTGTTGCGGCCAGCTCACAAGAAAACGAGTTGAAGAAAGGAGCTCAGGGGCACTGTAATTCACAAACCTGCAGAGTTATAAATGACAACTATCGTCCAAAAATATACTGAAGTAAGGCTGCCAAGAGGACTTGAAAGCGGGGCAGAATTGCAGGAAACCGATTTCAGGAGGTAGACTGGAATTGCATTGAAAGCATAGGAAAAGAGGCAGAACGTCCACAATGATGCACTTGGCCAAAAAGGGCGTATGCGTTTTTTCCTGAATATATTCAGGAAAAAACGCATACGCCCTTTTTGGCCAACCAAGCAAGCTTGCAAAGGAAATCTGCACTACAATGAAATCTCACTTCCCCCCGGTCAAAAGGGCCATCTGAAAAAAGTGTAAAATCCAGAAAGGCAGGACAGGCCATGGAGAACTGGGAGCCTTGTTATGCTGATGGGCGGGATGTAAACTGCCAACAGACACTCGGGAGAAGTGTATGGTGTTTCCTGAAACATCTAAAAAACAAAGCAACAGAGCCTAGGGCACTTCCACTTATGGTCCTATAGCTTAGGGAAATTAAAATCAAAAAGATACAGCCACCCCAATGTTTGGCACGCCTCTGTTTACAAGAACCTCGTTTACCGTACAAGTTCAATATCACAGAAAGTGAAAAATGGATAAAGAACATGTGGTACTTACGTACAATGCAGTATCACTCAGCAGTGAAATCTATGTCATCAGGCCCGTAGCAGCACAATGAGTGGATTCAGGTACGATGATTCTAACTGAAATAAGTCACACAGAAAAAGAAACATCATAAGATATCAGTAATACACGGAATGTAAACTTGGCTACACAGGAACTGAATTACAGAACAGAACAGGGTCTCAAATTTAGAAAACCAACTTATGCTTGTTTAAGGGTAAAGGTGAGTTGGGGTGCTGCATAAAACCAGAGATTGAAATGAGCACAGATAAAGTTCCTTAAGCCAAATATGGAATAGACAAGAGCTACTCCTTGCTCAACGAAATGGACTCAACACCGCATATTAAACGCCTAAGAATGTACCTGACTCTTAAGTATCTTAAAACCTATGGATTGCTATGTCTCCGAAAGAGAATCAAGCATGTGTACAGGGACATAAACGCAGCAGTGATAGGATTGGAGAGGTTCGGTGTGCAAATGAAGACCCTTTGAAGTCATATTGCATGGTACCCATTCCACGGGTTTCAACTACCCAGGTTTAAGGTATTCTTCCTTCAGCTAAAACATGCATGTGGAACCTAGAGTATAATCAACCATGTGATCGGGAGACGTGTTCAAATATGTCTCAGTTTTCGTACCCTGGTACTCGGGTGCAACATTCCAGACGCTTTACTAACACTCTCCCGACTTGGAGAGTCAGTCCCTTTAACCTCCTGTTTGGCCCAGTTTGCAATTTCTGCGGAAGATGAACAGGAATAGCGAGAACCAATGAGAGACTAGCTGGAGGTGTCTGGACGGGCAAATTTAACTCTCATTTCCCACCAGGAAGAGGAAATAACCAAAGGCTCAGCGTGCCGTGCCGGAACCAGATTAGGGCCTGAAGCCATCCTGCGGTGTTGCGGCCAACTCACAAGAAAACGAGTTGAAGAAAGGAGCTCAGGGGCACTGTAATTCACAAACCTGCAGAGTTATAAATGACAACTATCGTCCAAAAATATACTGAAGTAAGGCTGCCAAGAGGACTTGAAAGCGGGGCAGAATTGCAGGAAACCGATTTCAGGAGGTAGACTGGAATTGCATTGAAAGCATAGGAAAAGAGGCAGAACGTCCACAATGATGCACTTGGCCAAAAAGGGCGTATGCGTTTTTTCCTGAATATATTCAGGAAAAAACGCATACGCCCTTTTTGGCCAACCAAGCAAGCTTGCAAAGGAAATCTGCACTACAATGAAGTCTCACTTCCCCCCCCCCCCGGTCAAAAGGGCCATCTGAAAAAAGTGTAAAATCCAGAAAGGCAGGACAGGCCATGGAGAACTGGGAGCCTTGTTATGCTGATGGGCGGGATGTCAAATGCCAACAGACACTCGGGAGAAGTGTATGGTGTTTCCTGAAACATCTAAAAAACAAAGCAACAGAGCCTAGGGCACTTCCACTTATGGTCCTATAGCTTAGGGAAATTAAAATCAAAAAGATACAGCCACCCCAATGTTTGGGACGCCTATGTTTACAAGAACCTCGTTTACCGTACAAGTTCAATATCACAGAAAGTGAAAAATGGATAAAGAACTTGTGGTACTTACGTACAATGCAGTATCACTCAGCAGTGAAATCTATGTCATCAGGCCCGTAGCAGCACAATGAGTGGATTCAGGTACGATGATTCTAACTGAAATAAGTCACACAGAAAAAGAAACATCATAAGATATCAGTAATACACGGAATGTAAACTTGGCTACACAGGAACTGAATTACAGAACAGAACAGGGTCTCAAATTTAGAAAACCAACTTATGCTTGTTTAAGGGGAAAGGTGAGTTGGGGTGCTGCATAAAACCAGAGATTGAAATGAGCACAGATAAAGTTCCTTAAGCCAAATATGGAATAGACAAGAGCTACTCCTTGCTCAACGAAATGGACTCAACACCGCATATTAAACGCCTAAGAATGTACCTGACTCTTAAGTATCTTAAAACCTATGGATTGCTATGTCTCCGAAAGAGAATCAAGCATGTGTACAGGGACATAAACGCAGCAGTGATAGGATTGGAGAGGTTCGGTGAGCAAATGAAGACCCTTTGAAGTCATATTGCATGGTACCCATTCCACGGGTTTCAACTACCCAGGTTTAAGGTATTCTTCCTTCAGCTAAAACATGCATGTGGAACCTAGAGTATGATCAACCATGTGATCGGGAGACGTGTTCAAATATGTCTCAGTTTTCGTACCCTGGTACTCGGGTGCAACATTCCAGACGCTTTACTAACACTCTCCCGACTTGGAGAGTCAGTCCCTTTAACCTCCTGTTTGGCCCAGTTTGCAATTTCTGCGGAAGATGAACAGGAATAGCGAGAACCAATGAGAGACTAGCTGGAGGGGTCTGGACGGGCAAATTTAACTCTCATTTCCCACCAGGAAGAGGAAATAACCAAAGGCTCAGCGTGCCGTGCCGGAACCAGATTAGGGCCTGAAGCCATCCTGCGGTGTTGCGGCCAGCTCACAAGAAAACGAGTTGAAGAAAGGAGCTCAGGGGCACTGTAATTCACAAACCTGCAGAGTTATAAATGACAACTATCGTCCAAAAATATACTGAAGTAAGGCTGCCAAGAGGACTTGAAAGCGGGGCAGAATTGCAGGAAACCGATTTCAGGAGGTAGACTGGAATTGCATTGAAAGCATAGGAAAAGAGGCAGAACGTCCACAATGATGCACTTGGCCAAAAAGGGCGTATGCGTTTTTTCCTGAATATATTCAGGAAAAAACGCATACGCCCTTTTTGGCCAACCAAGCAAGCTTGCAAAGGAAATCTGCACTACAATGAAGTCTCACTTCCACCCGGTCAAAAGGGCCATCTGAAAAAAGTGTAAAATCCAGAAAGGCAGGACAGGCCATGGAGAACTGGGAGCCTTGTTATGCTGATGGGCGGGATGTAAACTGCCAACAGACACTCGGGAGAAGTGTATGGTGTTTCCTGAAACATCTAAAAAACAAAGCAACAGAGCCTAGGGCACTTCCACTTATGGTCCTATAGCTTAGGGAAATTAAAATCAAAAAGACACAGCCACCCCAAAGTTTGGGACGCCTCTGTTTACAAGAACCTCGTTTACCGTACAAGTTCAATATCACAGAAAGTGAAAAATGGATAAAGAACTTGTGGTACTTACGTACAATGCAGTATCACTCAGCAGTGAAATCTATGTCATCAGGCCCGTAGCAGTACAATGAGTGGATTCAGGTACGATGATTCTAACTGAAATAAGTCACACAGAAAAAGAAACATCATAAGATATCAGTAATACACGGAATGTAAACTTGGCTACACAGGAACTGAATTACAGAACAGAACAGGGTCTCAAATTTAGAAAACCAACTTATGCTTGTTTAAGGGGAAAGGTGAGTTGGGGTGCTGCATAAAACCAGAGATTGAAATGAGCACAGATAAAGTTCCTTAAGCCAAATATGGAATAGACAAGAGCTACTCCTTGCTCAACGAAATGGACTCAACACCGCATATTAAACGCCTAAGAATGTACCTGACTCTTAAGTATCTTAAAACCTATGGATTGCTATGTCTCCGAAAGAGAATCAAGCATGTGTACAGGGACATAAACGCAGCAGTGATAGGATTGGAGAGGTTCGGTGAGCAAATGAAGACCCTTTGAAGTCATATTGCATGGTACCCATTCCACGGGTTTCAACTACCCAGGTTTAAGGTATTCTTCCTTCAGCTAAAACATGCATGTGGAACCTAGAGTATGATCAACCATGTGATCGGGAGACGTGTTCAAATATGTCTCAGTTTTCGTACCCTGGTACTCGGGTGCAACATTCCAGACGCTTTACTAACACTCTCCCGACTTGGAGAGTCAGTCCCTTTAACCTCCTGTTTGGCCCAGTTTGCAATTTCTGCGGAAGATGAACAGGAATAGCGAGAACCAATGAGAGACTAGCTGGAGGGGTCTGGACGGGCAAATTTAACTCTCATTTCCCACCAGGAAGAGGAAAGAACCAAAGGCTCAGCGTGCCGTGCCGGAACCAGATTAGGGCCTGAAGCCATCCTGCGGTGTTGCGGCCAGCTCACAAGAAAACGAGTTGAAGAAAGGAGCTCAGGGGCACTGTAATTCACAAACCTGCAGAGTTATAAATGACAACTATCGTCCAAAAATATACTGAAGTAAGGCTGCCAAGAGGACTTGAAAGCGGGGCAGAATTGCAGGAAACCGATTTCAGGAGGTAGACTGGAATTGCATTGAAAGCATAGGAAAAGAGGCAGAACGTCCACAATGATGCACTTGGCCAAAAAGGGCGTATGCGTTTTTTCCTGAATATATTCAGGAAAAAACGCATACGCCCTTTTTGGCCAACCAAGCAAGCTTGCAAAGGAAATCTGCACTACAATGAAGTCTCACTTCCCCCAGTCAAAAGGGCCATCTGAAAAAAGTGTAAAATCCAGCAAGGCAGGACAGGCCATGGAGAACTGGGAGCCTTGTTATGCTGATGGGCGGGATGTAAACTGCCAACAGACACTCGGGAGAAGTGTATGGTGTTTCCTGAAACATCTAAAAAACAAAGCAACAGAGCCTAGGGCACTTCCACTTATGGTCCTATAGCTTAGGGAAATTAAAATCAAAAAGACACAGCCACCCCAAAGTTTGGGACGCCTCTGTTTACAAGAACCTCGTTTACCGTACAAGTTCAATATCACAGAAAGTGAAAAATGGATAAAGAACTTGTGGTACTTACGTACAATGCAGTATCACTCAGCAGTGAAATCTATGTCATCAGGCCCGTAGCAGCACAATGAGTGGATTCAGGTACGATGATTCTAACTGAAATAAGTCACACAGAAAAAGAAACATCATAAGATATCAGTAATACACGGAATGTAAACTTGGCTACACAGGAACTGAATTACAGAACAGAACAGGGTCTCAAATTTAGAAAACCAACTTATGCTTGTTTAAGGGTAAAGGTGAGTTGGGGTGCTGCATAAAACCAGAGATTGAAATGAGCACAGATAAAGTTCCTTAAGCCAAATATGGAATAGACAAGAGCTACTCCTTGCTCAACGAAATGGACTCAACACCGCATATTAAACGCCTAAGAATGTACCTGACTCTTAAGTATCTTAAAACCTATGGATTGCTATGTCTCCGAAAGAGAATCAAGCATGTGTACAGGGACATAAACGCAGCAGTGATAGGATTGGAGAGGTTCGGTGAGCAAATGAAGACCCTTTGAAGTCATATTGCATGGTACCCATTCCACGGGTTTCAACTACCCAGGTTTAAGGTATTCTTCCTTCAGCTAAAACATGCATGTGGAACCTAGAGTATGATCAACCATGTGATCGGGAGACGTGTTCAAATATGTCTCAGTTTTCGTACCCTGGTACTCGGGTGCAACATTCCAGATGCTTTACTAACACTCTCCCGACTTGGAGAGTCAGTCCCTTTAACCTCCTGTTTGGCCCAGTTTGCAATTTCTGCGGAAGATGAACAGGAATAGCGAGAACCAATGAGAGACTAGCTGGAGGGGTCTGGACGGGCAAATTTAACTCTCATTTCCCACCAGGAAGAGGAAATAACCAAAGGCTCAGCGTGCCGTGCCGGAACCAGATTAGGGCCTGAAGCCATCCTGCGGTGTTGCGGCCAGCTCACAAGAAAACGAGTTGAAGAAAGGAGCTCAGGGGCACTGTAATTCACAAACCTGCAGAGTTATAAATGACAACTATTGTCCAAAAATATACTGAAGTAAGGCTGCCAAGAGGACTTGAAAGCGGGGCAGAATTGCAGGAAACCGATTTCAGGAGGTAGACTGGAATTGCATTGAAAGCATAGGAAAAGAGGCAGAACGTCCACAATGATGCACTTGGCCAAAAAGGGCGTATGCGTTTTTTCCTGAATATATTCAGGAAAAAACGCATACGCCCTTTTTGGCCAACCAAGCAAGCTTGCAAAGGAAATCTGCACTACAATGAAGTCTCACTTCCACCCGGTCAAAAGGGCCATCTGAAAAAAGTGTAAAATCCAGAAAGGCAGGACAGGCCATGGAGAACTGGGAGCCTTGTTATGCTGATGGGCGGGATGTAAACTGCCAACAGACACTCGGGAGAAGTGTATGGTGTTTCCTGAAACATCTAAAAAACAAAGCAACAGAGCCTAGGGCACTTCCACTTATGGTCCTATAGCTTAGGGAAATTAAAATCAAAAAGACACAGCCACCCCAAAGTTTGGGACGCCTCTGTTTACAAGAACCTCGTTTACCGTACAAGTTCAATATCACAGAAAGTGAAAAATGGATAAAGAACTTGTGGTACTTACGTACAATGCAGTATCACTCAGCAGTGAAATCTATGTCATCAGGCCCGTAGCAGCACAATGAGTGGATTCAGGTACGATGATTCTAACTGAAATAAGTCACACAGAAAAAGAAACATCATAAGATATCAGTAATACACGGAATGTAAACTTGGCTACACAGGAACTGAATTACAGAACAGAACAGGGTCTCAAATTTAGAAAACCAACTTATGCTTGTTTAAGGGGAAAGGTGAGTTGGGGTGCTGCATAAAACCAGAGATTGAAATGAGCACAGATAAAGTTCCTTAAGCCAAATATGGAATAGACAAGAGCTACTCCTTGCTCAACGAAATGGACTCAACACCGCATATTAAACGCCTAAGAATGTACCTGACTCTTAAGTATCTTAAAACCTATGGATTGCTATGTCTCCGAAAGAGAATCAAGCATGTGTACAGGGACATAAACGCAGCAGTGATAGGATTGGAGAGGTTCGGTGAGCAAATGAAGACCCTTTGAAGTCATATTGAACGGTACCCATTCCACGGGTTTCAACTACCCAGGTTTAAGGTATTCTTCCTTCAGCTAAAACATGCATGTGGAACCTAGAGTATGATCAACCATGTGATCGGGAGACGTGTTCAAATATGTCTCAGTTTTCGTACCCTGGTACTCGGGTGCAACATTCCAGACGCTTTACTAACACTCTCCCGACTTGGAGAGTCAGTCCCTTTAACCTCCTGTTTGGCCCAGTTTGCAATTTCTGCGGAAGATGAACAGGAATAGCGAGAACCAATGAGAGACTAGCTGGAGGTGTCTGGACGGGCAAATTTAACTCTCATTTCCCACCAGGAAGAGGAAATAACCAAAGGCTCAGCGTGCCGTGCTGGAACCAGATTAGGGCCTGAAGCCATCCTGCGGTGTTGCGGCCAGCTCACAAGAAAACGAGTTGAAGAAAGGAGCTCAGGGGCACTGTAATTCACAAACCTGCAGAGTTATAAATGACAACTATCGTCCAAAAATATACTGAAGTAAGGCTGCCAAGAGGACTTGAAAGCGGGGCAGAATTGCAGGAAACCGATTTCAGGAGGTAGACTGGAATTGCATTGAAAGCATAGGAAAAGAGGCAGAACGTCCACAATGATGCACTTGGCCAAAAAGGGCGTATGCGTTTTTTCCTGAATATATTCAGGAAAAAACGCATACGCCCTTTTTGGCCAACCAAGCAAGCTTGCAAAGGAAATCTGCACTACAATGAAGTCTCACTTCCCCCCGGTCAAAAGGGCCATCTGAAAAAAGTGTAAAATCCAGAAAGGCAGGACAGGCCATGGAGAACTGGGAGCCTTGTTATGCTGATGGGCGGGATGTAAATTGCCAACAGACACTCGGGAGAAGTGTATGGTGTTTCCTGAAACATCTAAAAAACAAAGCAACAGAGCCTAGGGCACTTCCACTTATGGTCCTATAGCTTAGGGAAATTAAAATCAAAAAGATACAGCCACCCCAATGTTTGGGACGCCTCTGTTTACAAGAACCTCGTTTACCGTACAAGTTCAATATCACAGAAAGTGAAAAATGGATAAAGAACTTGTGGTACTTACGTACAATGCAGTATCACTCAGCAGTGAAATCTATGTCATCAGGCCCGTAGCAGCACAATGAGTGGATTCAGGTACGATGATTCTAACTGAAATAAGTCACACAGAAAAAGAAACATCATAAGATATCACTAATACAGGGAATGTAAACTTGGCTACACAGGAACTGAATTACAGAACAGAACAGGGTCTCAAATTTAGAAAACCAACTTATGCTTGTTTAAGGGGAAAGGTGAGTTGGGGTGCTGCATAAAACCAGAGATTGAAATGAGCACAGATAAAGTTCCTTAAGCCAAATATGGAATAGACAAGAGCTACTCCTTGCTCAACGAAATGGACTCAACACCGCATATTAAACGCCTAAGAATGTACCTGACTCTTAAGTATCTTAAAACCTATGGATTGCTATGTCTCCGAAAGAGAATCAAGCATGTGTACAGGGACATAAACGCAGCAGTGATAGGATTGGAGAGGTTCGGTGAGCAAATGAAGACCCTTTGAAGTCATATTGCATGGTACCCATTCCACGGGTTTCAACTACCCAGGTTTAAGGTATTCTTCCTTCAGCTAAAACATGCATGTGGAACCTAGAGTATGATCAACCATGTGATCGGGAGACGTGTTCAAATATGTCTCAGTTTTCGTACCCTGGTACTCGGGTGCAACATTCCAGACGCTTTACTAACACTCTCCCGACTTGGAGAGTCAGTCCCTTTAACCTCCTGTTTGGCCCAGTTTGCAATTTCTGCGGAAGATGAACAGGAATAGTGAGAACCAATGAGAGACTAGCTGGAGGTGTCTGGACGGGCAAATTTAACTCTCATTTCCCACCAGGAAGAGGAAATAACCAAAGGCTCAGCGTGCCGTGCCGGAACCAGATTAGGGCCTGAAGCCATCCTGCGGTGTTGCGGCCAGCTCACAAGAAAACGAGTTGAAGAAAGGAGCTCAGGGGCACTGTAATTCACAAACCTGCAGAGTTATAAATGACAACTATCGTCCAAAAATATACTGAAGTAAGGCTGCCAAGAGGACTTGAAAGCGGGGCAGAATTGCAGGAAACCGATTTCAGGAGGTAGACTGGAATTGCATTGAAAGCATAGGAAAAGAGGCAGAACGTCCACAATGATGCACTTGGCCAAAAAGGGCGTATGCGTTTTTTCCTGAATATATTCAGGAAAAAACGCATACGCCCTTTTTGGCCAACCAAGCAAGCTTGCAAAGGAAATCTGCACTACAATGAAGTCTCACTTCCCCCCGGTCAAAAGGGCCATCTGAAAAAAGTGTAAAATCCAGAAAGGCAGGACAGGCCATGGAGAACTGGGAGCCTTGTTATGCTGATGGGCGGGATGTAAACTGCCAACAGACACTCGGGAGAAGTGTATGGTGTTTCCTGAAACATCTAAAAAACAAAGCAACAGAGCCTAGGGCACTTCCACTTATGGTCCTATAGCTTAGGGAAATTAAAATCAAAAAGACACAGCCACCCCAAAGTTTGGGACGCCTCTGTTTACAAGAACCTCGTTTACCGTACAGGTTCAATATCACAGAAAGTGAAAAATGGATAAAGAACTTGTGGTACTTACGTACAATGCAGTATCACTCAGCAGTGAAATCTATGTCATCAGGCCCGTAGCAGCACAATGAGTGGATTCAGGTACGATGATTCTAACTGAAATAAGTCACACAGAAAAAGAAACATCATAAGATATCAGTAATACACGGAATGTAAACTTGGCTACACAGGAACTGAATTACAGAACAGAACAGGGTCTCAAATTTAGAAAACCAACTTATGCTTGTTTAAGGGGAAAGGTGAGTTGGGGTGCTGCATAAAACCAGAGATTGAAATGAGCACAGATAAAGTTCCTTAAGCCAAATATGGAATAGACAAGAGCTACTCCTTGCTCAACGAAATGGACTCAACACCGCATATTAAACGCCTAAGAATGTACCTGACTCTTAAGTATCTTAAAACCTATGGATTGCTAATGTCTCCGAAAGAGAATCAAGCATGTGTACAGGGACATAAACGCAGCAGTGATAGGATTGGAGAGGTTCGGTGAGCAAATGAAGACCCTTTGAAGTCATATTGCATGGTACCCATTCCACGGGTTTCAACTACCCAGGTTTAAGGTATTCTTCCTTCAGCTAAAACATGCATGTGGAACCTAGAGTATGATCAACCATGTGATCGGGAGACGTGTTCAAATATGTCTCAGTTTTCGTACCCTGGTACTCGGGTGCAACATTCCAGACGCTTTACTAACACTCTCCCGACTTGGAGAGTCAGTCCCTTTAACCTCCTGTTTGGCCCAGTTTGCAATTTCTGCGGAAGATGAACAGGAATAGTGAGAACCAATGAGAGACTAGCTGGAGGTGTCTGGACGGGCAAATTTAACTCTCATTTCCCACCAGGAAGAGGAAATAACCAAAGGCTCAGCGTGCCGTGCCGGAACCAGATTAGGGCCTGAAGCCATCCTGCGGTGTTGCGGCCAGCTCACAAGAAAACGAGTTGAAGAAAGGAGCTCAGGGGCACTGTAATTCACAAACCTGCAGAGTTATAAATGACAACTATCGTCCAAAAATATACTGAAGTAAGGCTGCCAAGAGGACTTGAAAGCGGGGCAGAATTGCAGGAAACCGATTTCAGGAGGTAGACTGGAATTGCATTGAAAGCATAGGAAAAGAGGCAGAACGTCCACAATGATGCACTTGGCCAAAAAGGGCGTATGCGTTTTTTCCTGAATATATTCAGGAAAAAACGCATACGCCCTTTTTGGCCAACCAAGCAAGCTTGCAAAGGAAATCTGCACTACAATGAAGTCTCACTTCCCCCCGGTCAAAAGGGCCATCTGAAAAAAGTGTAAAATCCAGAAAGGCAGGACAGGCCATGGAGAACTGGGAGCCTTGTTATGCTGATGGGCGGGATGTAAACTGCCAACAGACACTCGGGAGAAGTGTATGGTGTTTCCTGAAACATCTAAAAAACAAAGCAACAGAGCCTAGGGCACTTCCACTTATGGTCCTATAGCTTAGGGAAATTAAAATCAAAAAGATACAGCCACCCCAATGTTTGGGACGCCTCTGTTTACAAGAACCTCGTTTACCGTACAAGTTCAATATCACAGAAAGTGAAAAATGGATAAAGAACTTGTGGTACTTACGTACAATGCAGTATCACTCAGCAGTGAAATCTATGTCATCAGGCCCGTAGCAGCACAATGAGTGGATTCAGGTACGATGATTCTAACTGAAATAAGTCACACAGAAAAAGAAACATCATAAGATATCAGTAATACACGGAATGTAAACTTGGCTACACAGGAACTGAATTACAGAACAGAACAGGGTCTCAAATTTAGAAAACCAACTTATGCTTGTTTAAGGGTAAAGGTGAGTTGGGGTGCTGCATAAAACCAGAGATTGAAATGAGCACAGATAAAGTTCCTTAAGCCAAATATGGAATAGACAAGAGCTACTCCTTGCTCAACGAAATGGACTCAACACCGCATATTAAACGCCTAAGAATGTACCTGACTCTTAAGTATCTTAAAACCTATGGATTGCTATGTCTCCGAAAGAGAATCAAGCATGTGTACAGGGACATAAACGCAGCAGTGATAGGATTGGAGAGGTTCGGTGAGCAAATGAAGACCCTTTGAAGTCATATTGCATGGTACCCATTCCACGGGTTTCAACTACCCAGGTTTAAGGTATTCTTCCTTCAGCTAAAACATGCATGTGGAACCTAGAGTATGATCAACCATGTGATCGGGAGACGTGTTCAAATATGTCTCAGTTTTCGTACCCTGGTACTCGGGTGCAACATTCCAGACGCTTTACTAACACTCTCCCGACTTGGAGAGTCAGTCCCTTTAACCTCCTGTTTGGCCCAGTTTGCAATTTCTGCGGAAGATGAACAGGAATAGCGAGAACCAATGAGAGACTAGCTGGAGGTGTCTGGACGGGCAAATTTAACTCTCATTTCCCACCAGGAAGAGGAAATAACCAAAGGCTCAGCGTGCCGTGCCGGAACCAGATTAGGGCCTGAAGCCATCCTGCGGTGTTGCGGCCAACTCACAAGAAAACGAGTTGAAGAAAGGAGCTCAGGGGCACTGTAATTCACAAACCTGCAGAGTTATAAATGACAACTATCGTCCAAAAATATACTGAAGTAAGGCTGCCAAGAGGACTTGAAAGCGGGGCAGAATTGCAGGAAACCGATTTCAGGAGGTAGACTGGAATTGCATTGAAAGCATAGGAAAAGAGGCAGAACGTCCACAATGATGCACTTGGCCAAAAAGTGCGTATGCGTTTTTTCCTGAATATATTCAGGAAAAAACGCATACGCCCTTTTTGGCCAACCAAGCAAGCTTGCAAAGGAAATCTGCACTACAATGAAGTCTCACTTCCCCCCGGTCAAAAGGGCCATCTGAAAAAAGTGTAAAATCCAGAAAGGCAGGAGAGGCCATGGAGAACTGGGAGCCTTGTTATGCTGATGGGCGGGATGTAAATTGCCAACAGACACTCGGGAGAAGTGTATGGTGTTTCCTGAAACATCTAAAAAACAAAGCAACAGAGCCTAGGGCACTTCCACTTATGGTCCTATAGCTTAGGGAAATTAAAATCAAAAAGATACAGCCACCCCAATGTTTGGGACGCCTCTGTTTACAAGAACCTCGTTTACCGTACAAGTTCAATATCACAGAAAGTGAAAAATGGATAAAGAACTTGTGGTACTTACGTACAATGCAGTATCACTCAGCAGTGAAATCTATGTCATCAGGCCCGTAGCAGCACAATGAGTGGATTCAGGTACGATGATTCTAACTGAAATAAGTCACACAGAAAAAGAAACATCATAAGATATCAGTAATACACGGAATGTAAACTTGGCTACACAGGAACTGAATTACAGAACAGAACAGGGTCTCAAATTTAGAAAACCAACTTATGCTTGTTTAAGGGGAAAGGTGAGTTGGGGTGCTGCATAAAACCAGAGATTGAAATGAGCACAGATAAAGTTCCTTAAGCCAAATATGGAATAGACAAGAGCTACTCCTTGCTCAACGAAATGGACTCAACACCGCATATTAAACGCCTAAGAATGTACCTGACTCTTAAGTATCTTAAAACCTATGGATTGCTATGTCTCCGAAAGAGAATCAAGCATGTGTACAGGGACATAAACGCAGCAGTGATAGGATTGGAGAGGTTCGGTGAGCAAATGAAGACCCTTTGAAGTCATATTGCATGGTACCCATTCCACGGGTTTCAACTACCCAGGTTTAAGGTATTCTTCCTTCAGCTAAAACATGCATGTGGAACCTAGAGTATGATCAACCATGTGATCGGGAGACGTGTTCAAATATGTCTCAGTTTTCGTACCCTGGTACTCGGGTGCAACATTCCAGACGCTTTACTAACACTCTCCCGACTTGGAGAGTCAGTCCCTTTAACCTCCTGTTTGGCCCAGTTTGCAATTTCTGCGGAAGATGAACAGGAATAGCGAGAACCAATGAGAGACTAGCTGGAGGTGTCTGGACGGGCAAATTTAACTCTCATTTCCCACCAGGAAGAGGAAATAACCAAAGGCTCAGCGTGCCGTGCCGGAACCAGATTAGGGCCTGAAGCCATCCTGCGGTGTTGCGGCCAGCTCACAAGAAAACGAGTTGAAGAAAGGAGCTCAGGGGCACTGTAATTCACAAACCTGCAGAGTTATAAATGACAACTACCGTCCAAAAATATACTGAAGTAAGGCTGCCAAGAGGACTTGAAAGCGGGGCAGAATTGCAGGAAACCGATTTCAGGAGGTAGACTGGAATTGCATTGAAAGCATAGGAAAAGAGGCAGAACGTCCACAATGATGCACTTGGCCAAAAAGGGCGTATGCGTTTTTTCCTGAATATATTCAGGAAAAAACGCATACGCCCTTTTTGGCCAACCAAGCAAGCTTGCAAAGGAAATCTGCACTACAATGAAGTCTCACTTCCCCCCGGTCAAAAGGGCCATCTGAAAAAAGTGTAAAATCCAGAAAGGCAGGACAGGCCATGGAGAACTGGGAGCCTTGTTATGCTGATGGGCGGGATGTAAATTGCCAACAGACACTCGGGAGAAGTGTATGGAGTTTCCTGAAACATCTAAAAAACAAAGCAACAGAGCCTAGGGCACTTCCACTTATGGTCCTATAGCTTAGGGAAATTAAAATCAAAAAGATACAGCCACCCCAATGTTTGGGACGCCTCTGTTTACAAGAACCTCGTTTACCGTACAAGTTCAATATCACAGAAAGTGAAAAATGGATAAAGAACTTGTGGTACTTACGTACAATGCAGTATCACTCAGCAGTGAAATCTATGTCATCAGGCCCGTAGCAGCACAATGAGTGGATTCAGGTACGATGATTCTAACTGAAATAAGTCACACAGAAAAAGAAACATCATAAGATATCAGTAATACACGGAATGTAAACTTGGCTACACAGGAACTGAATTACAGAACAGAACAGGGTCTCAAATTTAGAAAACCAACTTATGCTTGTTTAAGGGGAAAGGTGAGTTGGGGTGCTGCATAAAACCAGAGATTGAAATGAGCACAGATAAAGTTCCTTAAGCCAAATATGGAATAGACAAGAGCTACTCCTTGCTCAACGAAATGGACTCAACACCGCATATTAAACGCCTAAGAATGTACCTGACTCTTAAGTATCTTAAAACCTATGGATTGCTATGTCTCCGAAAGAGAATCAAGCATGTGTACAGGGACATAAACGCAGCAGTGATAGGATTGGAGAGGTTCGGTGAGCAAATGAAGACCCTTTGAAGTCATATTGCATGGTACCCATTCCACGGGTTTCAACTACCCAGGTTTAAGGTATTCTTCCTTCAGCTAAAACATGCATGTGGAACCTAGAGTATGATCAACCATGTGATCGGGAGACGTGTTCAAATATGTCTCAGTTTTCGTACCCTGGTACTCGGGTGCAACATTCCAGACGCTTTACTAACACTCTCCCGACTTGGAGAGTCAGTCCCTTTAACCTCCTGTTTGGCCCAGTTTGCAATTTCTGCGGAAGATGAACAGGAATAGCGAGAACCAATGAGAGACTAGCTGGAGGTGTCTGGACGGGCAAATTTAACTCTCATTTCCCACCAGGAAGAGGAAATAACCAAAGGCTCAGCGTGCCGTGCCGGAACCAGATTAGGGCCTGAAGCCATCCTGCGGTGTTGCGGCCAACTCACAAGAAAAGGAGTTGAAGAAAGGAGCTCATGGGCACTGTAATTCACAAAACTGCAGAGTTATAAATGACAACTATCGTCCAAAAATATACTGAAGTAAGGCTGCCAAGAGGACTTGAAAGCGGGGCAGAATTGCAGGAAACCGATTTCAGGAGGTAGACTGGAATTGCATTGAAAGCATAGGAAAAGAGGCAGAACGTCCACAATGATGCACTTGGCCAAAAAGGGCGTATGCGTTTTTTCCTGAATATATTCAGGAAAAAAGGCATACGCCCTTTTTGGCCAACCAAGCAAGCTTGCAAAGGAAATCTGCACTACAATGAAGTCTCACTTCCCCCCCCCCCCCCGGTCAAAAGGGCCATCTGAAAAAAGTGTAAAATCCAGAAAGGCAGGACAGGCCATGGAGAACTGGGAGCCTTGTTATGCTGATGGGCGGGATGTAAACTGCCAACAGACACTCGGGAGAAGTGTATGGTGTTTCCTGAAACATCTAAAAAACAAAGCAACAGAGCCTAGGGCACTTCCACTTATGGTCCTATAGCTTAGGGAAATTAAAATCAAAAAGATACAGCCACCCCAATGTTTGGGACGCCTCTGTTTACAAGAACCTCGTTTACCGTACAAGTTCAATATCACAGAAAGTGAAAAATGGATAAAGAACTTGTGGTACTTACGTACAATGCAGTATCACTCAGCAGTGAAATCTATGTCATCAGGCCCGTAGCAGCACAATGAGTGGATTCAGGTACGATGATTCTAACTGAAATAAGTCACACAGAAAAAGAAACATCATAAGATATCAGTAATACACGGAATGTAAACTTGGCTACACAGGAACTGAATTACAGAACAGAACAGGGTCTCAAATTTAGAAAACCAACTTATGCTTGTTTAAGGGGAAAGGTGAGTTGGGGTGCTGCATAAAACCAGAGATTGAAATGAGCACAGATAAAGTTCCTTAAGCCAAATATGGAATAGACAAGAGCTACTCCTTGCTCAACGAAATGGACTCAACACCGCATATTAAACGCCTAAGAATGTACCTGACTCTTAAGTATCTTAAAACCTATGGATTGCTATGTCTCCGAAAGAGAATCAAGCATGTGTACAGGGACATAAACGCAGCAGTGATAGGATTGGAGAGGTTCGGTGAGCAAATGAAGACCCTTTGAAGTCATATTGCATGGTACCCATTCCACGGGTTTCAACTACCCAGGTTTAAGGTATTCTTCCTTCAGCTAAAACATGCATGTGGAACCTAGAGTATGATCAACCATGTGATCGGGAGACGTGTTCAAATATGTCTCAGTTTTCGTACCCTGGTACTCGGGTGCAACATTCCAGACGCTTTACTAACACTCTCCCGACTTGGAGAGTCAGTCCCTTTAACCTCCTGTTTGGCCCAGTTTGCAATTTCTGCGGAAGATGAACAGGAATAGCGAGAACCAATGAGAGACTAGCTGGAGGTGTCTGGACGGGCAAATTTAACTCTCATTTCCCACCAGGAAGAGGAAATAACCAAAGGCTCAGCGTGCCGTGCCGGAACCAGATTAGGGCCTGAAGCCATCCTGCGGTGTTGCGGCCAGCTCACAAGAAAACGAGTTGAAGAAAGGAGCTCAGGGGCACTGTAATTCACAAACCTGCAGAGTTATAAATGACAACTATCGTCCAAAAATATACTGAAGTAAGGCTGCCAAGAGGACTTGAAAGCGGAGCAGAATTGCAGGAAACCGATTTCAGGAGGTAGACTGGAATTGCATTGAAAGCATAGGAAAAGAGGCAGAACGTCCACAATGATGCACTTGGCCAAAAAGGGCGTATGCGTTTTTTCCTGAATATATTCAGGAAAAAACGCATACGCCCTTTTTGGCCAACCAAGCAAGCTTGCAAAGGAAATCTGCACTACAATGAAGTCTCACTTCCCCCCCCCCCCGGTCAAAAGGGCCATCTGAAAAAAGTGTAAAATCCAGAAAGGCAGGACAGGCCATGGAGAACTGGGAGCCTTGTTATGCTGATGGGCGGGATGTAAATTGCCAACAGACACTCGGGAGAAGTGTATGGTGTTTCCTGAAACATCTAAAAAACAAAGCAACAGAGCCTAGGGCACTTCCACTTATGGTCCTATAGCTTAGGGAAATTAAAATCAAAAAGATACAGCCACCCCAATGTTTGGGACACCTCTGTTTACAAGAACCTTGTTTACCGTACAAGTTCAATATCACAGAAAGTGAAAAATGGATAAAGAACTTGTGGTACTTACGTACAATGCAGTATCACTCAGCAGTGAAATCTATGTCATCAGGCCCATAGCAGCACAATGAGTGGATTCAGGTACGATGATTCTAACTGAAATAAGTCACACAGAAAAAGAAACATCATAAGATATCAGTAATACACGGAATGTAAACTTGGCTACACAGGAACTGAATTCCAAAACAGAACAGGGTCTCAAATTTAGAAAACCAACTTATGCTTGTTTAAGGGGAAAGGTGAGTTGGAGTGCTGCATAAAACCAGAGATTGAAATGAGCACAGATAAAGTTCCTTAAGCCAAATATGGAATAGACAAGAGCTACTCCTTGCTCAACGAAATGGACTCAACACCGCATATTAAACGCCTAAGAATGTACCTGACTCTTAAGTATCTTAAAACCTATGGATTGCTATGTCTCCGAAAGAGAATCAAGCATGTGTACAGGGACATAAACGCAGCAGTGATAGGATTGGAGAGGTTCGGTGAGCAAATGAAGACCCTTTGAAGTCATATTGCATGGTACCCATTCCACGGGTTTCAACTACCCAGGTTTAAGGTATTCTTCCTTCAGCTAAAACATGCATGTGGAACCTAGAGTATGATCAACCATGTGATCGGGAGACGTGTTCAAATATGTCTCAGTTTTCGTACCCTGGTACTCGGGTGCAACATTCCAGACGCTTTACTAACACTCTCCCGACTTGGAGAGTCAGTCCCTTTAACCTCCTGTTTGGCCCAGTTTGCAATTTCTGCGGAAGATGAACAGGAATAGCGAGAACCAATGAGAGACTAGCTGGAGGTGTCTGGACGGGCAAATTTAACTCTCATTTCCCACCAGGAAGAGGAAATAACCAAAGGCTCAGCGTGCCGTGCCGGAACCAGATTAGGGCCTGAAGCCATCCTGCGGTGTTGCGGCCAGCTCACAAGAAAACGAGTTGAAGAAAGGAGCTCAGGGGCACTGTAATTCACAAACCTGCAGAGTTATAAATGACAACTATCGTCCAAAAATATACTGAAGTAAGGCTGCCAAGAGGACTTGAAAGCGGGGCAGAATTGCAGGAAACCGATTTCAGGAGGTAGACTGGAATTGCATTGAAAGCATAGGAAAAGAGGCAGAACGTCCACAATGATGCACTTGGCCAAAAAGGGCGTATGCGTTTTTTCCTGAATATATTCAGGAAAAAACGCATACGCCCTTTTTGGCCAACCAAGCAAGCTTGCAAAGGAAATCTGCACTACAATGAAGTCTCACTTCCCCCCGGTCAAAAGGGCCATCTGAAAAAAGTGTAAAATCCAGAAAGGCAGGACAGGCCATGGAGAACTGGGAGCCTTGTTATGCTGATGGGCGGGATGTAAATTGCCAACAGACACTCGGGAGAAGTGTATGGTGTTTCCTGAAACATCTAAAAAACAAAGCAACAGAGCCTAGGGCACTTCCACTTATGGTCCTATAGCTTAGGGAAATTAAAATCAAAAAGATACAGCCACCCCAATGTTTGGGACGCCTCTGTTTACAAGAACCTCGTTTACCGTACAAGTTCAATATCACAGAAAGTGAAAAATGGATAAAGAACTTGTGGTACTTACGTACAATGCAGTATCACTCAGCAGTGAAATCTATGGCATCAGGCCCGTAGCAGCACAATGAGTCGATTCAGGTACGATGATTCTAACTGAAATAAGTCACACAGAAAAAGAAACATCATAAGATATCAGTAATACACGGAATGTAAACTTGGCTACACAGGAACTGAATTACAGAACAGAACAGGGTCTCAAATTTAGAAAACCAACTTATGCTTGTTTAAGGGGAAAGGTGAGTTGGGGTGCTGCATAAAACCAGAGATTGAAATGAGCACAGATAAAGTTCCTTAAGCCAAATATGGAATAGACAAGAGCTACTCCTTGCTCAACGAAATGGACTCAACACCGCATATTAAACGCCTAAGAATGTACCTGACTCTTAAGTATCTTAAAACCTATGGATTGCTATGTCTCCGAAAGAGAATCAAGCATGTGTACAGGGACATAAACGCAGCAGTGATAGGATTGGAGAGGTTCGGTGAGCAAATGAAGACCCTTTGAAGTCATATTGCATGGTACCCATTCCACGGGTTTCAACTACCCAGGTTTAAGGTATTCTTCCTTCAGCTAAAACATGCATGTGGAACCTAGAGTATGATCAACCATGTGATCGGGAGACGTGTTCAAATATGTCTCAGTTTTCGTACCCTGGTACTCGGGTGCAACATTCCAGACGCTTTACTAACACTCTCCCGACTTGGAGAGTCAGTCCCTTTAACCTCCTGTTTGGCCCAGTTTGCAATTTCTGCGGAAGATGAACAGGAATAGCGAGAACCAATGAGAGACTAGCTGGAGGTGTCTGGACGGGCAAATTTAACTCTCATTTCCCACCAGGAAGAGGAAATAACCAAAGGCTCAGCGTGCCGTGCCGGAACCAGATTAGGGCCTGAAGCCATCCTGCGGTGTTGCGGCCAGCTCACAAGAAAACGAGTTGAAGAAAGGAGCTCAGGGGCACTGTAATTCACAAACCTGCAGAGTTATAAATGACAACTATCGTCCAAAAATATACTGAAGTAAGGCTGCCAAGAGGACTTGAAAGCGGGGCAGAATTGCAGGAAACCGATTTCAGGAGGTAGACTGGAATTGCATTGAAAGCATAGGAAAAGAGGCAGAACGTCCACAATGATGCACTTGGCCAAAAAGTGCGTATGCGTTTTTTCCTGAATATATTCAGGAAAAAACGCATACGCCCTTTTTGGCCAACCAAGCAAGCTTGCAAAGGAAATCTGCACTACAATGAAGTCTCACTTCCCCCCGGTCAAAAGGGCCATCTGAAAAAAGTGTAAAATCCAGAAAGGCAGGAGAGGCCATGGAGAACTGGGAGCCTTGTTATGCTGATGGGCGGGATGTAAATTGCCAACAGACACTCGGGAGAAGTGTATGGTGTTTCCTGAAACATCTAAAAAACAAAGCAACAGAGCCTAGGGCACTTCCACTTATGGTCCTATAGCTTAGGGAAATTAAAATCAAAAAGATACAGCCACCCCAATGTTTGGGACGCCTCTGTTTACAAGAACCTCGTTTACCGTACAAGTTCAATATCACAGAAAGTGAAAAATGGATAAAGAACTTGTGGTACTTACGTACAATGCAGTATCACTCAGCAGTGAAATCTATGTCATCAGGCCCGTAGCAGCACAATGAGTGGATTCAGGTACGATGATTCTAACTGAAATAAGTCACACAGAAAAAGAAACATCATAAGATATCAGTAATACACGGAATGTAAACTTGGCTACACAGGAACTGAATTACAGAACAGAACAGGGTCTCAAATTTAGAAAACCAACTTATGCTTGTTTAAGGGGAAAGGTGAGTTGGGGTGCTGCATAAAACCAGAGATTGAAATGAGCACAGATAAAGTTCCTTAAGCCAAATATGGAATAGACAAGAGCTACTCCTTGCTCAACGAAATGGACTCAACACCGCATATTAAACGCCTAAGAATGTACCTGACTCTTAAGTATCTTAAAACCTATGGATTGCTATGTCTCCGAAAGAGAATCAAGCATGTGTACAGGGACATAAACGCAGCAGTGATAGGATTGGAGAGGTTCGGTGAGCAAATGAAGACCCTTTGAAGTCATATTGCATGGTACCCATTCCACGGGTTTCAACTACCCAGGTTTAAGGTATTCTTCCTTCAGCTAAAACATGCATGTGGAACCTAGAGTATGATCAACCATGTGATCGGGAGACGTGTTCAAATATGTCTCAGTTTTCGTACCCTGGTACTCGGGTGCAACATTCCAGACGCTTTACTAACACTCTCCCGACTTGGAGAGTCAGTCCCTTTAACCTCCTGTTTGGCCCAGTTTGCAATTTCTGCGGAAGATGAACAGGAATAGCGAGAACCAATGAGAGACTAGCTGGAGGTGTCTGGACGGGCAAATTTAACTCTCATTTCCCACCAGGAAGAGGAAATAACCAAAGGCTCAGCGTGCCGTGCCGGAACCAGATTAGGGCCTGAAGCCATCCTGCGGTGTTGCGGCCAGCTCACAAGAAAACGAGTTGAAGAAAGGAGCTCAGGGGCACTGTAATTCACAAACCTGCAGAGTTATAAATGACAACTACCGTCCAAAAATATACTGAAGTAAGGCTGCCAAGAGGACTTGAAAGCGGGGCAGAATTGCAGGAAACCGATTTCAGGAGGTAGACTGGAATTGCATTGAAAGCATAGGAAAAGAGGCAGAACGTCCACAATGATGCACTTGGCCAAAAAGGGCGTATGCGTTTTTTCCTGAATATATTCAGGAAAAAACGCATACGCCCTTTTTGGCCAACCAAGCAAGCTTGCAAAGGAAATCTGCACTACAATGAAGTCTCACTTCCCCCCGGTCAAAAGGGCCATCTGAAAAAAGTGTAAAATCCAGAAAGGCAGGACAGGCCATGGAGAACTGGGAGCCTTGTTATGCTGATGGGCGGGATGTAAATTGCCAACAGACACTCGGGAGAAGTGTATGGAGTTTCCTGAAACATCTAAAAAACAAAGCAACAGAGCCTAGGGCACTTCCACTTATGGTCCTATAGCTTAGGGAAATTAAAATCAAAAAGATACAGCCACCCCAATGTTTGGGACGCCTCTGTTTACAAGAACCTCGTTTACCGTACAAGTTCAATATCACAGAAAGTGAAAAATGGATAAAGAACTTGTGGTACTTACGTACAATGCAGTATCACTCAGCAGTGAAATCTATGTCATCAGGCCCGTAGCAGCACAATGAGTGGATTCAGGTACGATGATTCTAACTGAAATAAGTCACACAGAAAAAGAAACATCATAAGATATCAGTAATACACGGAATGTAAACTTGGCTACACAGGAACTGAATTACAGAACAGAACAGGGTCTCAAATTTAGAAAACCAACTTATGCTTGTTTAAGGGGAAAGGTGAGTTGGGGTGCTGCATAAAACCAGAGATTGAAATGAGCACAGATAAAGTTCCTTAAGCCAAATATGGAATAGACAAGAGCTACTCCTTGCTCAACGAAATGGACTCAACACCGCATATTAAACGCCTAAGAATGTACCTGACTCTTAAGTATCTTAAAACCTATGGATTGCTATGTCTCCGAAAGAGAATCAAGCATGTGTACAGGGACATAAACGCAGCAGTGATAGGATTGGAGAGGTTCGGTGAGCAAATGAAGACCCTTTGAAGTCATATTGCATGGTACCCATTCCACGGGTTTCAACTACCCAGGTTTAAGGTATTCTTCCTTCAGCTAAAACATGCATGTGGAACCTAGAGTATGATCAACCATGTGATCGGGAGACGTGTTCAAATATGTCTCAGTTTTCGTACCCTGGTACTCGGGTGCAACATTCCAGACGCTTTACTAACACTCTCCCGACTTGGAGAGTCAGTCCCTTTAACCTCCTGTTTGGCCCAGTTTGCAATTTCTGCGGAAGATGAACAGGAATAGCGAGAACCAATGAGAGACTAGCTGGAGGTGTCTGGACGGGCAAATTTAACTCTCATTTCCCACCAGGAAGAGGAAATAACCAAAGGCTCAGCGTGCCGTGCCGGAACCAGATTAGGGCCTGAAGCCATCCTGCGGTGTTGCGGCCAACTCACAAGAAAAGGAGTTGAAGAAAGGAGCTCATGGGCACTGTAATTCACAAAACTGCAGAGTTATAAATGACAACTATCGTCCAAAAATATACTGAAGTAAGGCTGCCAAGAGGACTTGAAAGCGGGGCAGAATTGCAGGAAACCGATTTCAGGAGGTAGACTGGAATTGCATTGAAAGCATAGGAAAAGAGGCAGAACGTCCACAATGATGCACTTGGCCAAAAAGGGCGTATGCGTTTTTTCCTGAATATATTCAGGAAAAAAGGCATACGCCCTTTTTGGCCAACCAAGCAAGCTTGCAAAGGAAATCTGCACTACAATGAAGTCTCACTTCCCCCCCCCCCCCCGGTCAAAAGGGCCATCTGAAAAAAGTGTAAAATCCAGAAAGGCAGGACAGGCCATGGAGAACTGGGAGCCTTGTTATGCTGATGGGCGGGATGTAAACTGCCAACAGACACTCGGGAGAAGTGTATGGTGTTTCCTGAAACATCTAAAAAACAAAGCAACAGAGCCTAGGGCACTTCCACTTATGGTCCTATAGCTTAGGGAAATTAAAATCAAAAAGATACAGCCACCCCAATGTTTGGGACGCCTCTGTTTACAAGAACCTCGTTTACCGTACAAGTTCAATATCACAGAAAGTGAAAAATGGATAAAGAACTTGTGGTACTTACGTACAATGCAGTATCACTCAGCAGTGAAATCTATGTCATCAGGCCCGTAGCAGCACAATGAGTGGATTCAGGTACGATGATTCTAACTGAAATAAGTCACACAGAAAAAGAAACATCATAAGATATCAGTAATACACGGAATGTAAACTTGGCTACACAGGAACTGAATTACAGAACAGAACAGGGTCTCAAATTTAGAAAACCAACTTATGCTTGTTTAAGGGGAAAGGTGAGTTGGGGTGCTGCATAAAACCAGAGATTGAAATGAGCACAGATAAAGTTCCTTAAGCCAAATATGGAATAGACAAGAGCTACTCCTTGCTCAACGAAATGGACTCAACACCGCATATTAAACGCCTAAGAATGTACCTGACTCTTAAGTATCTTAAAACCTATGGATTGCTATGTCTCCGAAAGAGAATCAAGCATGTGTACAGGGACATAAACGCAGCAGTGATAGGATTGGAGAGGTTCGGTGAGCAAATGAAGACCCTTTGAAGTCATATTGCATGGTACCCATTCCACGGGTTTCAACTACCCAGGTTTAAGGTATTCTTCCTTCAGCTAAAACATGCATGTGGAACCTAGAGTATGATCAACCATGTGATCGGGAGACGTGTTCAAATATGTCTCAGTTTTCGTACCCTGGTACTCGGGTGCAACATTCCAGACGCTTTACTAACACTCTCCCGACTTGGAGAGTCAGTCCCTTTAACCTCCTGTTTGGCCCAGTTTGCAATTTCTGCGGAAGATGAACAGGAATAGCGAGAACCAATGAGAGACTAGCTGGAGGTGTCTGGACGGGCAAATTTAACTCTCATTTCCCACCAGGAAGAGGAAATAACCAAAGGCTCAGCGTGCCGTGCCGGAACCAGATTAGGGCCTGAAGCCATCCTGCGGTGTTGCGGCCAGCTCACAAGAAAACGAGTTGAAGAAAGGAGCTCAGGGGCACTGTAATTCACAAACCTGCAGAGTTATAAATGACAACTATCGTCCAAAAATATACTGAAGTAAGGCTGCCAAGAGGACTTGAAAGCGGAGCAGAATTGCAGGAAACCGATTTCAGGAGGTAGACTGGAATTGCATTGAAAGCATAGGAAAAGAGGCAGAACGTCCACAATGATGCACTTGGCCAAAAAGGGCGTATGCGTTTTTTCCTGAATATATTCAGGAAAAAACGCATACGCCCTTTTTGGCCAACCAAGCAAGCTTGCAAAGGAAATCTGCACTACAATGAAGTCTCACTTCCCCCCCCCCCCGGTCAAAAGGGCCATCTGAAAAAAGTGTAAAATCCAGAAAGGCAGGACAGGCCATGGAGAACTGGGAGCCTTGTTATGCTGATGGGCGGGATGTAAATTGCCAACAGACACTCGGGAGAAGTGTATGGTGTTTCCTGAAACATCTAAAAAACAAAGCAACAGAGCCTAGGGCACTTCCACTTATGGTCCTATAGCTTAGGGAAATTAAAATCAAAAAGATACAGCCACCCCAATGTTTGGGACACCTCTGTTTACAAGAACCTTGTTTACCGTACAAGTTCAATATCACAGAAAGTGAAAAATGGATAAAGAACTTGTGGTACTTACGTACAATGCAGTATCACTCAGCAGTGAAATCTATGTCATCAGGCCCATAGCAGCACAATGAGTGGATTCAGGTACGATGATTCTAACTGAAATAAGTCACACAGAAAAAGAAACATCATAAGATATCAGTAATACACGGAATGTAAACTTGGCTACACAGGAACTGAATTCCAAAACAGAACAGGGTCTCAAATTTAGAAAACCAACTTATGCTTGTTTAAGGGGAAAGGTGAGTTGGAGTGCTGCATAAAACCAGAGATTGAAATGAGCACAGATAAAGTTCCTTAAGCCAAATATGGAATAGACAAGAGCTACTCCTTGCTCAACGAAATGGACTCAACACCGCATATTAAACGCCTAAGAATGTACCTGACTCTTAAGTATCTTAAAACCTATGGATTGCTATGTCTCCGAAAGAGAATCAAGCATGTGTACAGGGACATAAACGCAGCAGTGATAGGATTGGAGAGGTTCGGTGAGCAAATGAAGACCCTTTGAAGTCATATTGCATGGTACCCATTCCACGGGTTTCAACTACCCAGGTTTAAGGTATTCTTCCTTCAGCTAAAACATGCATGTGGAACCTAGAGTATGATCAACCATGTGATCGGGAGACGTGTTCAAATATGTCTCAGTTTTCGTACCCTGGTACTCGGGTGCAACATTCCAGACGCTTTACTAACACTCTCCCGACTTGGAGAGTCAGTCCCTTTAACCTCCTGTTTGGCCCAGTTTGCAATTTCTGCGGAAGATGAACAGGAATAGCGAGAACCAATGAGAGACTAGCTGGAGGTGTCTGGACGGGCAAATTTAACTCTCATTTCCCACCAGGAAGAGGAAATAACCAAAGGCTCAGCGTGCCGTGCCGGAACCAGATTAGGGCCTGAAGCCATCCTGCGGTGTTGCGGCCAGCTCACAAGAAAACGAGTTGAAGAAAGGAGCTCAGGGGCACTGTAATTCACAAACCTGCAGAGTTATAAATGACAACTATCGTCCAAAAATATACTGAAGTAAGGCTGCCAAGAGGACTTGAAAGCGGGGCAGAATTGCAGGAAACCGATTTCAGGAGGTAGACTGGAATTGCATTGAAAGCATAGGAAAAGAGGCAGAACGTCCACAATGATGCACTTGGCCAAAAAGGGCGTATGCGTTTTTTCCTGAATATATTCAGGAAAAAACGCATACGCCCTTTTTGGCCAACCAAGCAAGCTTGCAAAGGAAATCTGCACTACAATGAAGTCTCACTTCCCCCCGGTCAAAAGGGCCATCTGAAAAAAGTGTAAAATCCAGAAAGGCAGGACAGGCCATGGAGAACTGGGAGCCTTGTTATGCTGATGGGCGGGATGTAAATTGCCAACAGACACTCGGGAGAAGTGTATGGTGTTTCCTGAAACATCTAAAAAACAAAGCAACAGAGCCTAGGGCACTTCCACTTATGGTCCTATAGCTTAGGGAAATTAAAATCAAAAAGATACAGCCACCCCAATGTTTGGGACGCCTCTGTTTACAAGAACCTCGTTTACCGTACAAGTTCAATATCACAGAAAGTGAAAAATGGATAAAGAACTTGTGGTACTTACGTACAATGCAGTATCACTCAGCAGTGAAATCTATGGCATCAGGCCCGTAGCAGCACAATGAGTCGATTCAGGTACGATGATTCTAACTGAAATAAGTCACACAGAAAAAGAAACATCATAAGATATCAGTAATACACGGAATGTAAACTTGGCTACACAGGAACTGAATTACAGAACAGAACAGGGTCTCAAATTTAGAAAACCAACTTATGCTTGTTTAAGGGGAAAGGTGAGTTGGGGTGCTGCATAAAACCAGAGATTGAAATGAGCACAGATAAAGTTCCTTAAGCCAAATATGGAATAGACAAGAGCTACTCCTTGCTCAACGAAATGGACTCAACACCGCATATTAAACGCCTAAGAATGTACCTGACTCTTAAGTATCTTAAAACCTATGGATTGCTATGTCTCCGAAAGAGAATCAAGCATGTGTACAGGGACATAAACGCAGCAGTGATAGGATTGGAGAGGTTCGGTGAGCAAATGAAGACCCTTTGAAGTCATATTGCATGGTACCCATTCCACGGGTTTCAACTACCCAGGTTTAAGGTATTCTTCCTTCAGCTAAAACATGCATGTGGAACCTAGAGTATGATCAACCATGTGATCGGGAGACGTGTTCAAATATGTCTCAGTTTTCGTACCCTGGTACTCGGGTGCAACATTCCAGACGCTTTACTAACACTCTCCCGACTTGGAGAGTCAGTCCCTTTAACCTCCTGTTTGGCCCAGTTTGCAATTTCTGCGGAAGATGAACAGGAATAGCGAGAACCAATGAGAGACTAGCTGGAGGTGTCTGGACGGGCAAATTTAACTCTCATTTCCCACCAGGAAGAGGAAATAACCAAAGGCTCAGCGTGCCGTGCCGGAACCAGATTAGGGCCTGAAGCCATCCTGCGGTGTTGCGGCCAGCTCACAAGAAAACGAGTTGAAGAAAGGAGCTCAGGGGCACTGTAATTCACAAACCTGCAGAGTTATAAATGACAACTATCGTCCAAAAATATACTGAAGTAAGGCTGCCAAGAGGACTTGAAAGCGGGGCAGAATTGCAGGAAACCGATTTCAGGAGGTAGACTGGAATTGCATTGAAAGCATAGGAAAAGAGGCAGAACGTCCACAATGATGCACTTGGCCAAAAAGGGCGTATGCGTTTTTTCCTGAATATATTCAGGAAAAAACGCATACGCCCTTTTTGGCCAACCAAGCAAGCTTGCAAAGGAAATCTGCACTACAATGAAGTCTCACTCCCCCCCCCCCGGTCAAAAGGGCCATCTGAAAAAAGTGTAAAATCCAGAAAGGCAGGACAGGCCATGGAGAACTGGGAGCCTTGTTATGCTGATGGGCGGGATGTAAACTGCCAACAGACACTCGGGAGAAGTGTATGGTGTTTCCTGAAACATCTAAAAAACAAAGCAACAGAGCCTAGGGCACTTCCACTTATGGTCCTATAGCTTAGGGAAATTAAAATCAAAAAGATACAGCCACCCCAATGTTTGGGACGCCTCTGTTTACAAGAACCTCGTTTACCGTACAAGTTCAATATCACAGAAAGTGAAAAATGGATAAAGAACTTGTGGTACTTACGTACAATGCAGTATCACTCAGCAGTGAAATCTATGTCATCAGGCCCGTAGCAGCACAATGAGTGGATTCAGGTACGATGATTCTAACTGAAATAAGTCACACAGAAAAAGAAACATCATAAGATATCAGTAATACACGGAATGTAAACTTGGCTACACAGGAACTGAATTACAGAACAGAACAGGGTCTCAAATTTAGAAAACCAACTTATGCTTGTTTAAGGGTAAAGGTGAGTTGGGGTGCTGCATAAAACCAGAGATTGAAATGAGCACAGATAAAGTTCCTTAAGCCAAATATGGAATAGACAAGAGCTACTCCTTGCTCAATGAAATGGACTCAACACCGCATATTAAACGCCTAAGAATGTACCTGACTCTTAAGTATCTTAAAACCTATGGATTGCTATGTCTCCGAAAGAGAATCAAGCATGTGTACAGGGACATAAACGCAGCAGTGATAGGATTGGAGAGGTTCGGTGAGCAAATGAAGACCCTTTGAAGTCATATTGCATGGTACCCATTCCACGGGTTTCAACTACCCAGGTTTAAGGTATTCTTCCTTCAGCTAAAACATGCATGTGGAACCTAGAGTATGATCAACCATGTGATCGGGAGACGTGTTCAAATATGTCTCAGTTTTCGTACCCTGGTACTCGGGTGCAACATTCCAGACGCTTTACTAACACTCTCCCGACTTGGAGAGTCAGTCCCTTTAACCTCCTGTTTGGCCCAGTTTGCAATTTCTGCGGAAGATGAACAGGAATAGCGAGAACCAATGAGAGACTAGCTGGAGGTGTCTGGACGGGCAAATTTAACTCTCATTTCCCACCAGGAAGAGGAAATAACCAAAGGCTCAGCGTGCCGTGCCGGAACCAGATTAGGGCCTGAAGCCATCCTGCGGTGTTGCGGCCAGCTCACAAGAAAACGAGTTGAAGAAAGGAGCTCAGGGGCACTGTAATTCACAAACCTGCAGAGTTATAAATGACAACTATCGTCCAAAAATATACTGAAGTAAGGCTGCCAAGAGGACTTGAAAGCGGGGCAGAATTGCAGGAAACCGATTTCAGGAGGTAGACTGGAATTGCATTGAAAGCATAGGAAAAGAGGCAGAACGTCCACAATGATGCACTTGGCCAAAAAGGGCGTATGCGTTTTTTCCTGAATATATTCAGGAAAAAACGCATACGCCCTTTTTGGCCAACCAAGCAAGCTTGCAAAGGAAATCTGCACTACAATGAAGTCTCACTTCCCCCCGGTCAAAAGGGCCATCTGAAAAAAGTGTAAAATCCAGAAAGGCAGGACAGGCCATGGAGAACTGGGAGCCTTGTTATGCTGATGGGCGGGATGTAAACTGCCAACAGACACTCGGGAGAAGTGTATGGTGTTTCCTGAAACATCTAAAAAACAAAGCAACAGAGCCTAGGGCACTTCCACTTATGGTCCTATAGCTTAGGGAAATTAAAATCAAAAAGATACAGCCACCCCAATGTTTGGGACGCCTCTGTTTACAAGAACCTCGTTTACCGTACAAGTTCAATATCACAGAAAGTGAAAAATGGATAAAGAACTTGTGGTACTTACGTACAATGCAGTATCACTCAGCAGTGAAATCTATGTCATCAGGCCCGTAGCAGCACAATGAGTGGATTCAGGTACGATGATTCTAACTGAAATAAGTCACACAGAAAAAGAAACATCATAAGATATCAGTAATACACGGAATGTAAACTTGGCTACACAGGAACTGAATTACAGAACAGAACAGGGTCTCAAATTTAGAAAACCAACTTATGCTTGTTTAAGGGTAAAGGTGAGTTGGGGTGCTGCATAAAACCAGAGATTGAAATGAGCACAGATAAAGTTCCTTAAGCCAAATATGGAATAGACAAGAGCTACTCCTTGCTCAACGAAATGGACTCAACACCGCATATTAAACGCCTAAGAATGTACCTGACTCTTAAGTATCTTAAAACCTATGGATTGCTATGTCTCCGAAAGAGAATCAAGCATGTGTACAGGGACATAAACGCAGCAGTGATAGGATTGGAGAGGTTCGGTGAGCAAATGAAGACCCTTTGAAGTCATATTGCATGGTACCCATTCCACGGGTTTCAACTACCCAGGTTTAAGGTATTCTTCCTTCAGCTAAAACATGCATGTGGAACCTAGAGTATGATCAACCATGTGATCGGGAGACGTGTTCAAATATGTCTCAGTTTTCGTACCCTGGTACTCGGGTGCAACATTCCAGACGCTTTACTAACACTCTCCCGACTTGGAGAGTCAGTCCCTTTAACCTCCTGTTTGGCCCAGTTTGCAATTTCTGCGGAAGATGAACAGGAATAGCGAGAACCAATGAGAGACTAGCTGGAGGTGTCTGGACGGGCAAATTTAACTCTCATTTCCCACCAGGAAGAGGAAATAACCAAAGGCTCAGCGTGCCGTGCCGGAACCAGATTAGGGCCTGAAGCCATCCTGCGGTGTTGCGGCCAGCTCACAAGAAAACGAGTTGAAGAAAGGAGCTCAGGGGCACTGTAATTCACAAACCTGCAGAGTTATAAATGACAACTATCGTCCAAAAATATACTGAAGTAAGGCTGCCAAGAGGACTTGAAAGCGGGGCAGAATTGCAGGAAACCGATTTCAGGAGGTAGACTGGAATTGCATTGAAAGCATAGGAAAAGAGGCAGAACGTCCACAATGATGCACTTGGCCAAAAAGGGCGTATGCGTTTTTTCCTGAATATATTCAGGAAAAAACGCATACACCCTTTTTGGCCAACCAAGCAAGCTTGCAAAGGAAATCTGCACTACAATGAAGTCTCACTTCCCCCCGGTCAAAAGGGCCATCTGAAAAAAGTGTAAAATCCAGAAAGGCAGGACAGGCCATGGAGAACTGGGAGCCTTGTTATGCTGATGGGCGGGATGTAAATTGCCAACAGACACTCGGGAGAAGTGTATGGTGTTTCCTGAAACATCTAAAAAACAAAGCAACAGAGCCTAGGGCACTTCCACTTATGGTCCTATAGCTTAGGGAAATTAAAATCAAAAAGATACAGCCACCCCAATGTTTGGGACGCCTCTGTTTACAAGAACCTCGTTTACCATACAAGTTCAATATCACAGAAAGTGAAAAATGGATAAAGAACTTGTGGTACTTACGTACAATGCAGTATCACTCAGCAGTGAAATCTATGTCATCAGGACCGTAGCAGCACAATGAGTGGATTCAGGTACGATGATTCTAACTGAAATAAGTCACACAGAAAAAGAAACATCATAAGATATCAGTAATACACGGAATGTAAACTTGGCTACACAGGAACTGAATTACAGAACAGAACAGGGTCTCAAATTTAGAAAACCAACTTATGCTTGTTTAAGGGGAAAGGTGAGTTGGGGTGCTGCATAAAACCAGAGATTGAAATGAGCACAGATAAAGTTCCTTAAGCCAAATATGGAATAGACAAGAGCTACTCCTTGCTCAACGAAATGGACTCAACACCGCATATTAAACGCCTAAGAATGTACCTGACTCTTAAGTATCTTAAAACCTATGGATTGCTATGTCTCCGAAAGAGAATCAAGCATGTGTACAGGGACATAAACGCAGCAGTGATAGGATTGGAGAGGTTCGGTGAGCAAATGAAGACCCTTTGAAGTCATATTGCATGGTACCCATTCCACGGGTTTCAACTACCCAGGTTTAAGGTATTCTTCCTTCAGCTAAAACATGCATGTGGAACCTAGAGTATGATCAACCATGTGATCGGGAGACGTGTTCAAATATGTCTCAGTTTTCGTACCCTGGTACTCGGGTGCAACATTCCAGACGCTTTACTAACACTCTCCCGACTTGGAGAGTCAGTCCCTTTAACCTCCTGTTTGGCCCAGTTTGCAATTTCTGCGGAAGATGAACAGGAATAGCGAGAACCAATGAGAGACTAGCTGGAGGTGTCTGGACGGGCAAATTTAACTCTCATTTCCCACCAGGAAGAGGAAAGAACCAAAGGCTCAGCGTGCCGTGCCGGAACCAGATTAGGGCCTGAAGCCATCCTGCGGTGTTGCGGCCAACTCACAAGAAAACGAGTTGAAGAAAGGAGCTCAGGGGCACTGTAATTCACAAACCTGCAGAGTTATAAATGACAACTATCGTCCAAAAATATACTGAAGTAAGGCTGCCAAGAGGACTTGAAAGCGGGGCAGAATTGCAGGAAACCGATTTCAGGAGGTAGACTGGAATTGCATTGAAAGCATAGGAAAAGAGGCAGAACGTCCACAATGATGCACTTTGCCAAAAAGGGCGTATGTGTTTTTTCCTGAATATATTCAGGAAAAAACGCATACGCCCTTTTTGGCCAACCAAGCAAGCTTGCAAAGGAAATCTGCACTACAATGAAGTCTCACTTCCCCCCGGTCAAAAGGGCCATCTGAAAAAAGTGTAAAATCCAGAAAGGCAGGACAGGCCATGGAGAACTGGGAGCCTTGTTATGCTGATGGGCGGGATGTAAATTGCCAACAGACACTCGGGAGAAGTGTATGGTGTTTCCTGAAACATCTAAAAAACAAAGCAACAGAGCCTAGGGCACTTCCACTTATGGTCCTATAGCTTAGGGAAATTAAAATGAAAAAGATACAGCCACCCCAATGTTTGGGACGCCTCTGTTTACAAGAACCTCGTTTACCGTACAAGTTCAATATCACAGAAAGTGAAAAATGGATAAAGAACTTGTGGTACTTACGTACAATGCAGTATCACTCAGCAGTGAAATCTATGTCATCAGGCCCGTAGCAGCACAATGAGTGGATTCAGGTACGATGATTCTAACTGAAATAAGTCACACAGAAAAAGAAACATCATAAGATATCAGTAATACATGGAATGTAAACTTGGCTACACAGGAACTGAATTACAGAACAGAACAGGGTCTCAAATTTAGAAAACCAACTTATGCTTGTTTAAGGGTAAAGGTGAGTTGGGGTGCTGCATAAAACCAGAGATTGAAATGAGCACAGATAAAGTTCCTTAAGCCAAATATGGAATAGACAAGAGCTACTCCTTGCTCAACGAAATGGACTCAACACCGCATATTAAACGCCTAAGAATGTACCTGACTCTTAAATATCTTAAAACCTATGGATTGCTATGTCTCCGAAAGAGAATCAAGCATGTGTACAGGGACATAAACGCAGCAGTGATAGGATTGGAGAGGTTCGGTGAGCAAATGAAGACCCTTTGAAGTCATATTGCATGGTACCCATTCCACGGGTTTCAACTACCCAGGTTTAAGGTATTCTTCCTTCAGCTAAAACATGCATGTGGAACCTAGAGTATGATCAACCATGTGATCGGGAGACGTGTTCAAATATGTCTCAGTTTTCGTACCCTGGTACTCGGGTGCAACATTCCAGACGCTTTACTAACACTCTCCCGACTTGGAGAGTCAGTCCCTTTAACCTCCTGTTTGGCCCAGTTTGCAATTTCTGCGGAAGATGAACAGGAATAGCGAGAACCAATGAGAGACTAGCTGGAGGTGTCTGGACGGGCAAATTTAACTCTCATTTCCCACCAGGAAGAGGAAATAACCAAAGGCTCAGCGTGCCGTGCCGGAACCAGATTAGGGCCTGAAGCCATCCTGCGGTGTTGCGGCCAGCTCACAAGAAAACGAGTTGAAGAAAGGAGCTCAGGGGCACTGTAATTCACAAACCTGCAGAGTTATAAATGACAACTATCGTCCAAAAATATACTGAAGTAAGGCTGCCAAGAGGACTTGAAAGCGGGGCAGAATTGCAGGAAACCGATTTCAGGAGGTAGACTGGAATTGCATTGAAAGCATAGGAAAAGAGGCAGAACGTCCACAATGATGCACTTGGCCAAAAAGGGCGTATGCGTTTTTTCCTGAATATATTCAGGAAAAAACGCATACGCCCTTTTTGGCCAACCAAGCAAGCTTGCAAAGGAAATCTGCACTACAATGAAGTCTCACTTCCCCCCCCCCGGTCAAAAGGGCCATCTGAAAAAAGTGTAAAATCCAGAAAGGCAGGACAGGCCATGGAGAACTGGGAGCCTTGTTATGCTGATGGGCGGGATGTAAACTGCCAACAGACACTCGGGAGAAGTGTATGGTGTTTCCTGAAACATCTAAAAAACAAAGCAACAGAGCCTAGGGCACTTCCACTTATGGTCCTATAGCTTAGGGAAATTAAAATCAAAAAGATACAGCCACCCCAATGTTTGGGACGCCTCTGTTTACAAGAACCTCATTTACCGTACAAGTTCAATATCACAGAAAGTGAAAAATGGATAAAGAACTTGTGGTACTTACGTACAATGCAGTATCACTCAGCAGTGAAATCTATGTCATCAGGCCCGTAGCAGCACAATGAGTGGATTCAGGTACGATGATTCTAACTGAAATAAGTCACACAGAAAAAGAAACATCATAAGATATCAGTAATACACGGAATGTAAACTTGGCTACACAGGAACTGAATTACAGAACAGAACAGGGTCTCAAATTTAGAAAACCAACTTATGCTTGTTTAAGGGTAAAGGTGAGTTGGGGTGCTGCATAAAACCAGAGATTGAAATGAGCACAGATAAAGTTCCTTAAGCCAAATATGGAATAGACAAGAGCTACTCCTTGCTCAACGAAATGGACTCAACACCGCATATTAAACGCCTAAGAATGTACCTGACTCTTAAGTATCTTAAAACCTATGGATTGCTATGTCTCCGAAAGAGAATCAAGCATGTGTACAGGGACATAAACGCAGCAGTGATAGGATTGGAGAGGTTCGGTGAGCAAATGAAGACCCTTTGAAGTCATATTGCATGGTACCCATTCCATGGGTTTCAACTACCCAGGTTTAAGGTATTCTTCCTTCAGCTAAAACATGCATGTGGAACCTAGAGTATGATCAACCATGTGATCGGGAGACGTGTTCAAATATGTCTCAGTTTTCGTACCCTGGTACTCGGGTGCAACATTCCAGACGCTTTACTAACACTCTCCCGACTTGGAGAGTCAGTCCCTTTAACCTCCTGTTTGGCCCAGTTTGCAATTTCTGCGGAAGATGAACAGGAATAGCGAGAACCAATGAGAGACTAGCTGGAGGGGTCTGGACGGGCAAATTTAACTCTCATTTCCCACCAGGAAGAGGAAATAACCAAAGGCTCAGCGTGCCGTGCCGGAACCAGATTAGGGCCTGAAGCCATCCTGCGGTGTTGCGGCCAGCTCACAAGAAAACGAGTTGAAGAAAGGAGCTCAGGGGCACTGTAATTCACAAACCTGCAGAGTTATAAATGACAACTATCGTCCAAAAATATACTGAAGTAAGGCTGCCAAGAGGACTTGAAAGCGGGGCAGAATTGCAGGAAACCGATTTCAGGAGGTAGACTGGAATTGCATTGAAAGCATAGGAAAAGAGGCAGAACGTCCACAATGATGCACTTGGCCAAAAAGGGCGTATGCGTTTTTTCCTGAATATATTCAGGAAAAAACGCATACGCCCTTTTTGGCCAACCAAGCAAGCTTGCAAAGGAAATCTGCACTACAATGAAGTCTCACTTCCCCCCGGTCAAAAGGGCCATCTGAATAAAGTGTAAAATCCAGAAAGGCAGGACAGGCCATGGAGAACTGGGAGCCTTGTTATGCTGATGGGCGGGATGTAAACTGCCAACAGACACTCGGGAGAAGTGTATGGTGTTTCCTGAAACATCTAAAAAACAAAGCAACAGAGCCTAGGGCACTTCCACTTATGGTCCTATAGCTTAGGGAAATTAAAATCAAAAAGATACAGCCACCCCAATGTTTGGGACGCCTCTGTTTACAAGAACCTCGTTTACCGTACAAGTTCAATATCACAGAAAGTGAAAAATGGATAAAGAACTTGTGGTACTTACGTACAATGCAGTATCACTCAGCAGTGAAATCTATGTCATCAGGCCCGTTGCAGCACAATGAGTGGATTCAGGTACGATGATTCTAACTGAAATAAGTCACACAGAAAAAGAAACATCATAAGATATCAGTAATACACGGAATGTAAACTTGGCTACACAGGAACTGAATTACAGAACAGAACAGGGTCTCAAATTTAGAAAACCAACTTATGCTTGTTTAAGGGTAAAGGTGAGTTGGGGTGCTGCATAAAACCAGAGATTGAAATGAGCACAGATAAAGTTCCTTAAGCCAAATATGGAATAGACAAGAGCTACTCCTTGCTCAACGAAATGGACTCAACACCGCATATTAAACGCCTAAGAATGTACCTGACTCTTAAGTATCTTAAAACCTATGGATTGCTATGTCTCCGAAAGAGAATCAAGCATGTGTACAGGGACATAAATGCAGCAGTGATAGGATTGGAGAGGTTCGGTGAGCAAATGAAGACCCTTTGAAGTCATATTGCATGGTACCCATTCCACGGGTTTCAACTACCCAGGTTTAAGGTATTCTTCCTTCAGCTAAAACATGCATGTGGAACCTAGAGTATGATCAACCATGTGATCGGGAGACGTGTTCAAATATGTCTCAGTTTTCGTACCCTGGTACTCGGGTGCAACATTCCAGACGCTTTACTAACACTCTCCCGACTTGGAGAGTCAGTCCCTTTAACCTCCTGTTTGGCCCAGTTTGCAATTTCTGCGGAAGATGAACAGGAATAGCGAGAACCAATGAGAGACTAGCTGGAGGTGTCTGGACGGGCAAATTTAACTCTCATTTCCCACCAGGAAGAGGAAAGAACCAAAGGCTCAGCGTGCCGTGCCGGAACCAGATTAGGGCCTGAAGCCATCCTGCGGTGTTGCGGCCAGCTCACAAGAAAACGAGTTGAAGAAAGGAGCTCAGGGGCACTGTAATTCACAAACCTGCAGAGTTATAAATGACAACTATCGTCCAAAAATATACTGAAGTAAGGCTGCCAAGAGGACTTGAAAGCGGGGCAGAATTGCAGGAAACCGATTTCAGGAGGTAGACTGGAATTGCATTGAAAGCATAGGAAAAGAGGCAGAACGTCCACAATGATGCACTTGGCCAAAAAGGGCGTATGCGTTTTTTCCTGAATATATTCAGGAAAAAACGCATACGCCCTTTTTGGCCAACCAAGCAAGCTTGCAAAGGAAATCTGCACTACAATGAAGTCTCACTTCCCCCCGGTCAAAAGGGCCATCTGAAAAAAGTGTAAAATCCAGAAAGGCAGGACAGGCCATGGAGAACTGGGAGCCTTGTTATGCTGATGGGCGGGATGTAAATTGCCAACAGACAGTCGGGAGAAGTGTATGGTGTTTCCTGAAACATCTAAAAAACAAAGCAACAGATCCTAGGGCACTTCCACTTATGGTCCTATAGCTTAGGGAAATTAAAATCAAAAAGATACAGCCACCCCAATGTTTGGGACGCCTCTGTTTACAAGAACCTCGTTTACCGTACAAGTTCAATATCACAGAAAGTGAAAAATGGATAAAGAACTTGTGGTACTTACGTACAATGCAGTATCACTCAGCAGTGAAATCTATGTCATCAGGCCCGTAGCAGCACAATGAGTGGATTCAGGTACGATGATTCTAACTGAAATAAGTCACACAGAAAAAGAAACATCATAAGATATCAGTAATACACGGAATGTAAACTTGGCTACACAGGAACTGAATTACAGAACAGAACAGGGTCTCAAATTTAGAAAACCAACTTATGCTTGTTTAAGGGTAAAGGTGAGTTGGGGTGCTGCATAAAACCAGAGATTGAAATGAGCACAGATAAAGTTCCTTAAGCCAAATATGGAATAGACAAGAGCTACTCCTTGCTCAACGAAATGGACTCAACACCGCATATTAAACGCCTAAGAATGTACCTGACTCTTAAGTATCTTAAAACCTATGGATTGCTATGTCTCCGAAAGAGAATCAAGCATGTGTACAGGGACATAAACGCAGCAGTGATAGGATTGGAGAGGTTCGGTGAGCAAATGAAGACCCTTTGAAGTCATATTGCATGGTACCCATTCCACGGGTTTCAACTACCCAGGTTTAAGGTATTCTTCCTTCAGCTAAAACATGCATGTGGAACCTAGAGTATGATCAACCATGTGATCGGGAGACGTGTTCAAATATGTCTCAGTTTTCGTACCCTGGTACTCGGGTGCAACATTCCAGACGCTTTACTAACACTCTCCCGACTTGGAGAGTCAGTCCCTTTAACCTCCTGTTTGGCCCAGTTTGCAATTTCTGCGGAAGATGAACAGGAATAGCGAGAACCAATGAGAGACTAGCTGGAGGTGTCTGGACGGGCAAATTTAACTCTCATTTCCCACCAGGAAGAGGAAATAACCAAAGGCTCAGCGTGCCGTGCCGGAACCAGATTAGGGCCTGAAGCCATCCTGCGGTGTTGCGGCCAGCTCACAAGAAAAGGAGTTGAAGAAAGGAGCTCATGGGCACTGTAATTCACAAACCTGCAGAGTTATAAATGACAACTATCGTCCAAAAATATACTGAAGTAAGGCTGCCAAGAGGACTTGAAAGCGGGGCAGAATTGCAGGAAACCGATTTCAGGAGGTAGACTGGAATTGCATTGAAAGCATAGGAAAAGAGGCAGAACGTCCACAATGATGCACTTGGCCAAAAAGGGCGTATGCGTTTTTTCCTGAATATATTCAGGAAAAAACGCATATGCCCTTTTTGGCCAACCAAGCAAGCTTGCAAAGGAAATCTGCACTACAATGAAGTCTCACTTCCCCCCGGTCAAAAGGGCCATCTGAAAAAAGTGTAAAATCCAGAAAGGCAGGACAGGCCATGGAGAACTGGGAGCCTTGTTATGCTGATGGGCGGGATGTAAATTGCCAACAGACACTCGGGAGAAGTGTATGGTGTTTCCTGAAACATCTAAAAAACAAAGCAACAGAGCCTAGGGCACTTCCACTTATGGTCCTATAGCTTAGGGAAATTAAAATCAAAAAGATACAGCCACCCCAATGTTTGGGACGCCTCTGTTTACAAGAACCTCGTTTACCGTACAAGTTCAATATCACAGAAAGTGAAAAATGGATAAAGAACTTGTGGTACTTACGTACAATGCAGTATCACTCAGCAGTGAAATCTATGGCATCAGGCCCGTAGGAGCACAATGAGTCGATTCAGGTACGATGATTCTAACTGAAATAAGTCACACAGAAAAAGAAACATCATAAGATATCAGTAATACACGGAATGTAAACTTGGCTACACAGGAACTGAATTACAGAACAGAACAGGGTCTCAAATTTAGAAAACCAACTTATGCTTGTTTAAGGGTAAAAGTGAGTTGGGGTGCTGCATAAAACCAGAGATTGAAATGAGCACAGATAAAGTTCCTTAAGCCAAATATGGAATAAACAAGAGCTACTCCTTGCTCAACGAAATGGACTCAACACCGCATATTAAACGCCTATGAATGTACCTGACTCTTAAATATCTTAAAACCTATGGATTGCTATGTCTCCGAAAGAGAATCAAGCATGTGTACAGGGACATAAACGCAGCAGTGATAGGATTGGAGAGGTTCGGTGAGCAAATGAAGACCCTTTGAAGTCATATTGCATGGTACCCATTCCACGGGTTTCAACTACCCAGGTTTAAGGTATTCTTCCTTCAGCTAAAACATGCATGTGGAACCTAGAGTATGATCAACCATGTGATCGGGAGACGTGTTCAAATATGTCTCAGTTTTCATACCCTGGTACTCGGGTGCAACATTCCAGACGCTTTACTAACACTCTCCCGACTTGGAGAGTCAGTCCCTTTAACCTCCTGTTTGGCCCAGTTTGCAATTTCTGCGGAAGATGAACAGGAATAGCGAGAACCAATGAGAGACTAGCTGGAGGTGTCTGGACGGGCAAATTTAACTCTCATTTCCCACCAGGAAGAGGAAATAACCAAAGGCTCAGCGTGCCGTGCCGGAACCAGATTAGGGCCTGAAGCCATCCTGCGGTGTTGCGGCCAGCTCACAAGAAAACGAGTTGAAGAAAGGAGCTCAGGGGCACTGTAATTCACAAACCTGCAGAGTTATAAATGACAACTATCGTCCAAAAATATACTGAAGTAAGGCTGCCAAGAGGACTTGAAAGCGGGGCAGAATTGCAGGAAACCGATTTCAGGAGGTAGACTGGAATTGCATTGAAAGCATAGGAAAAGAGGCAGAACGTCCACAATGATGCACTTGGCCAAAAAGAGCGTATGCGTTTTTTCCTGAATATATTCAGGAAAAAACGCATACGCCCTTTTTGGCCAACCAAGCAAGCTTGCAAAGGAAATCTGCACTACAATGAAGTCTCACTTCCCCCCGGTCAAAAGGGCCATCTGAAAAAAGTGTAAAATCCAGAAAGGCAGGACAGGCCATGGAGAACTGGGAGCCTTGTTATGCTGATGGGCGGGATGTAAATTGCCAACAGACACTCGGGAGAAGTGTATGGTGTTTCCTGAAACATCTAAAAAACAAAGCAACAGAGCCTAGGGCACTTCCACTTATGGTCCTATAGCTTAGGGAAATTAAAATCAAAAAGATACAGCCACCCCAATGTTTGGGACGCCTCTGTTTACAAGAACCTCGTTTACCGTACAAGTTCAATATCACAGAAAGTGAAAAATGGATAAAGAACTTGTGGTACTTACGTACAATGCAGTATCACTCAGCAGTGAAATCTATGTCATCAGGCCCGTAGCAGCACAATGAGTGGATTCAGGTACGATGATTCTAACTGAAATAAGTCACACAGAAAAAGAAACATCATAAGATATCAGTAATACACGGAATGTAAACTTGGCTACACAGGAACTGAATTACAGAACAGAACAGGGTCTCAAATTTAGAAAACCAACTTATGCTTGTTTAAGGGGAAAGGTGAGTTGGGGTGCTGCATAAAACCAGAGATTGAAATGAGCACAGATAAAGTTCCTTAAGCCAAATATGGAATAGACAAGAGCTACTCCTTGCTCAACGAAATGGACTCAACACCGCATATTAAACGCCTAAGAATGTACCTGACTCTTAAGTATCTTAAAACCTATGGATTGCTATGTCTCCGAAAGAGAATCAAGCATGTGTACAGGGACATAAACGCAGCAGTGATAGGATTGGAGAGGTTCGGTGAGCAAATGAAGACCCTTTGAAGTCATATTGCATGGTACCCATTCCACGGGTTTCAACTACCCAGGTTTAAGGTATTCTTCCTTCAGCTAAAACATGCATGTGGAACCTAGAGTATGATCAACCATGTGATCGGGAGACGTGTTCAAATATGTCTCAGTTTTCGTACCCTGGTACTCGGGTGCAACATTCCAGACGCTTTACTAACACTCTCCCGACTTGGAGAGTCAGTCCCTTTAACCTCCTGTTTGGCCCAGTTTGCAATTTCTGCGGAAGATGAACAGGAATAGCGAGAACCAATGAGAGACTAGCTGGAGGTGTCTGGACGGGCAAATTTAACTCTCATTTCCCACCAGGAAGAGGAAATAACCAAAGGCTCAGCGTGCCGTGCCGGAACCAGATTAGGGCCTGAAGCCATCCTGCGGTGTTGCGGCCAACTCACAAGAAAAGGAGTTGAAGAAAGGAGCTCATGGGCACTGTAATTCACAAACCTGCAGAGTTATAAATGACAACTATCGTCCAAAAATATACTGAAGTAAGGCTGCCAAGAGGACTTGAAAGCGGGGCAGAATTGCAGGAAACCGATTTCAGGAGGTAGACTGGAATTGTATTGAAAGCATAGGAAAAGAGGCAGAACGTCCACAATGATGCACTTGGCCAAAAAGGGCGTATGCGTTTTTTCCTGAATATATTCAGGAAAAAATGCATACGCCCTTTTTGGCCAACCAAGCAAGCTTGCAAAGGAAATCTGCACTACAATGAAGTCTCACTTCCCCCCGGTCAAAAGGGCCATCTGAAAAAAGTGTAAAATCCAGAAAGGCAGGACAGGCCATGGAGAACTGGGAGCCTTGTTATGCTGATGGGCGGGATGTCAATTGCCAACAGACAGTCGGGAGAAGTGTATGGTGTTTCCTGAAACATCTAAAAAACAAAGCAACAGAGCCTAGGGCACTTCCACTTATGGTCCTATAGCTTAGGGAAATTAAAATCAAAAAGATACAGCCACCCCAATGTTTGGGACGCCTCTGTTTACAAGAACCTCGTTTACCGTACAAGTTCAATATCACAGAAAGTGAAAAATGGATAAAGAACTTGTGGTACTTACGTACAATGCAGTATCACTCAGCAGTGAAATCTATGTCATCAGGCCCGTAGCAGCACAATGAGTGGATTCAGGTACGATGATTCTAACTGAAATAAGTCACACAGAAAAAGAAACATCATAAGATATCAGTAATACACGGAATGTAAACTTGGCTACACAGGAACTGAATTACAGAACAGAACAGGGTCTCAAATTTAGAAAACCAACTTATGCTTGTTTAAGGGTAAAAGTGAGTTGGAGTGCTGCATAAAACCAGAGATTGAAAGGAGCACAGATAAAGTTCCTTAAGCCAAATATGGAATAAACAAGAGCTACTCCTTGCTCAACGAAATGGACTCAACACCGCATATTAAACGCCTAAGAATGTACCTGACTCTTAAGTATCTTAAAACCTATGGATTGCTATGTCTCCGAAAGAGAATCAAGCATGTGTACAGGGACATAAACGCAGCAGTGATAGGATTGGAGAGGTTCGGTGAGCAAATGAAGACCCTTTGAAGTCATATTGCATGGTACCCATTCCACGGGTTTCAACTACCCAGGTTTAAGGTATTCTTCCTTCAGCTAAAACATGCATGTGGAACCTAGAGTATGATCAACCATGTGATCGGGAGACGTGTTCAAATATGTCTCAGTTTTCGTACCCTGGTACTCGGGTGCAACATTCCAGACGCTTTACTAACACTATCCCGACTTGGAGAGTCAGTCCCTTTAACCTCCTGTTTGGCCCAGTTTGCAATTTCTGCGGAAGATGAACAGGAATAGCGAGAACCAATGAGAGACTAGCTGGAGGTGTCTGGACGGGCAAATTTAACTCTCATTTCCCACCAGGAAGAGGAAATAACCAAAGGCTCAGCGTGCCGTGCCGGAACCAGATTAGGGCCTGAAGCCATCCTGCGGTGTTGCGGCCAACTCACAAGAAAAGGAGTTGAAGAAAGGAGCTCATGGGCACTGTAATTCACAAACCTGCAGAGTTATAAATGACAACTATCGTCCAAAAATATACTGAAGTAAGGCTGCCAAGAGGACTTGAAAGCGGGGCAGAATTGCAGGAAACCGATTTCAGGAGGTAGACTGGAATTGCATTGAAAGCATAGGAAAAGAGGCAGAACGTCCACAATGATGCACTTGGCCAAAAAGGGCGTATGCGTTTTTTCCTGAATATATTCAGGAAAAAACGCATACGCCCTTTTTGGCCAACCAAGCAAGCTTGCAAAGGAAATCTGCACTACAATGAAGTCTCACTTCCCCCCGGTCAAAAGGGCCATCTGAAAAAAGTGTAAAATCCAGAAAGGCAGGACAGGCCATGGAGAACTGGGAGCCTTGTTATGCTGATGGGCGGGATGTCAATTGCCAACAGACACTCGGGAGAAGTGTATGGTGTTTCCTGAAACATCTAAAAAACAAAGCAACAGAGCCTAGGGCACTTCCACTTATGGTCCTATAGCTTAGGGAAATTAAAATCAAAAAGATACAGCCACCCCAATGTTTGGGACGCCTCTGTTTACAAGAACCTCGTTTACCGTACAAGTTCAATATCACAGAAAGTGAAAAATGGATAAAGAACTTGTGGTACTTACGTACAATGCAGTATCACTCAGCAGTGAAATCTATGTCATCAGGCCCGTAGCAGCACAATGAGTGGATTCAGGTACGATGATTCTAACTGAAATAAGTCACACAGAAAAAGAAACATCATAAGATATCAGTAATACACGGAATGTAAACTTGGCTACACAGGAACTGAATTACAGAACAGAACAGGGTCTCAAATTTAGAAAACCAACTTATGCTTGTTTAAGGGTAAAAGTGAGTTGGGGTGCTGCATAAAACCAGAGATTGAAATGAGCACAGATAAAGTTCCTTAAGCCAAATATGGAATAAACAAGAGCTACTCCTTGCTCAACGAAATGGACTCAACACCGCATATTAAACGCCTAAGAATGTACCTGACTCTTAAGTATCTTAAAACCTATGGATTGCTATGTCTCCGAAAGAGAATCAAGCATGTGTACAGGGACATAAACGCAGCAGTGATAGGATTGGAGAGGTTCGGTGAGCAAATGAAGACCCTTTGAAGTCATATTGCATGGTACCCATTCCATGGGTTTCAACTACCCAGGTTTAAGGTATTCTTCCTTCAGCTAAAACATGCATGTGGAACCTAGAGTATGATCAACCATGTGATCGGGAGACGTGTTCAAATATGTCTCAGTTTTCGTACCCTGGTACTCGGGTGGAACATTCCAGACGCTTTACTAACACTCTCCCGACTTGGAGAGTCAGTCCCTTTAACCTCCTGTTTGGCCCAGTTTGCAATTTCTGCGGAAGATGAACAGGAATAGCGAGAACCAATGAGAGACTAGCTGGAGGTGTCTGGACGGGCAAATTTAACTCTCATTTCCCACCAGGAAGAGGAAATAACCAAAGGCTCAGCGTGCCGTGCCGGAACCAGATTAGGACCTGAAGCCATCCTGCGGTGTTGCGGCCAGCTCACAAGGAAACGAGTTGAAGAAAGGAGCTCAGGGGCACTGTAATTCACAAACCTGCAGAGTTATAAATGACAACTATCGTCCAAAAATATACTGAAGTAAGGCTGCCAAGAGGACTTGAAAGCGGGGCAGAATTGCAGGAAACCGATTTCAGGAGGTAGACTGGAATTGCATTGAAAGCATAGGAAAAGAGGCAGAACGTCCACAATGATGCACTTGGCCAAAAAGGGCGTATGCGTTTTTTCCTGAATATATTCAGGAAAAAACGCATACGCCCTTTTTGGCCAACCAAGCAAGCTTGCAAAGGAAATCTGCACTACAATGAAGTCTCACTTCCCCCCGGTCAAAAGGGCCATCTGAAAAAAGTGTAAAATCCAGAAAGGCAGGACAGGCCATGGAGAACTGGGAGCCTTGTTATGCTGATGGGCGGGATGTAAACTGCCAACAGACACTCGGGAGAAGTGTATGGTGTTTCCTGAAACATCTAAAAAACAAAGCAACAGAGCCTAGGGCACTTCCACTTATGGTCCTATAGCTTAGGGAAATTAAAATCAAAAAGACACAGCCACCCCAAAGTTTGGGACGCCTCTGTTTACAAGAACCTCGTTTACCGTACAAGTTCAATATCACAGAAAGTGAAAAATGGATAAAGAACTTGTGGTACTTACGTACAATGCAGTATCACTCAGCAGTGAAATCTATGTCATCAGGCCCGTAGCAGCACAATGAGTGGATTCAGGTACGATGATTCTAACTGAAATAAGTCACACAGAAAAAGAAACATCATAAGATATCAGTAATACACGGAATGTAAACTTGGCTACACAGGAACTGAATTACAGAACAGAACAGGGTCTCAAATTTAGAAAACCAACTTATGCTTGTTTAAGGGTAAAGGTGAGTTGGGGTGCTGCATAAAACCAGAGATTAAAATGAGCACAGATAAAGTTCCTTAAGCCAAATATGGAATAGACAAGAGCTACTCCTTGCTCAACGAAATGGACTCAACACCGCATATTAAACGCCTAAGAATGTACCTGACTCTTAAGTATCTTAAAACCTATGGATTGCTATGTCTCCGAAAGAGAATCAAGCATGTGTACAGGGACATAAACGCAGCAGTGATAGGATTGGAGAGGTTCGGTGAGCAAATGAAGACCCTTTGAAGTCATATTGCATGGTACCCATTCCATGGGTTTCAACTACCCAGGTTTAAGGTATTCTTCCTTCAGCTAAAACATGCATGTGGAACCTAGAGTATGATCAACCATGTGATCGGGAGACGTGTTCAAATATGTCTCAGTTTTCGTACCCTGGTACTCGGGTGCAACATTCCAGACGCTTTACTAACACTCTCCCGACTTGGAGAGTCAGTCCCTTTAACCTCCTGTTTGGCCCAGTTTGCAATTTCTGCGGAAGATGAACAGGAATAGCAAGAACCAATGAGAGACTAGCTGGAGGTGTCTGGACGGGCAAATTTAACTCTCATTTCCCACCAGGAAGAGGAAATAACCAAAGGCTCAGCGTGCCGTGCCGGAACCAGATTAGGGCCTGAAGCCATCCTGCGGTGTTGCGGCCAGCTCACAAGAAAACGAGTTGAAGAAAGGAGCTCAGGGGCACTGTAATTCACAAACCTGCAGAGTTATAAATGACAACTATCGTCCAAAAATATACTGAAGTAAGGCTGCCAAGAGGACTTGAAAGCGGGGCAGAATTGCAGGAAACCGATTTCAGGAGGTAGACTGGAATTGCATTGAAAGCATAGGAAAAGAGGCAGAACGTCCACAATGATGCACTTGGCCAAAAAGGGCGTATGCGTTTTTTCCTGAATATATTCAGGAAAAAACGCATACGCCCTTTTTGGCCAACCAAGCAAGCTTGCAAAGGAAATCTGCACTACAATGAAGTCTCACTTCCCCCCGGTCAAAAGGGCCATCTGAAAAAAGTGTAAAATCCAGAAAGGCAGGACAGGCCATGGAGAACTGGGAGCCTTGTTATGCTGATGGGCGGGATGTAAACTGCCAACAGACACTCGGGAGAAGTGTATGGTGTTTCCTGAAACATCTAAAAAACAAAGCAACAGAGCCTAGGGCACTTCCACTTATGGTCCTATAGCTTAGGGAAATTAAAATCAAAAAGATACAGCCACCCCAATGTTTGGCACGCCTCTGTTTACAAGAACCTCATTTACCGTACAAGTTCAATATCACAGAAAGTGAAAAATGGATAAAGAACATGTGGTACTTACGTACAATGCAGTATCACTCAGCAGTGAAATCTATGTCATCAGGCCCGTAGCAGCACAATGAGTGGATTCAGGTACGATGATTCTAACTGAAATAAGTCACACAGAAAAAGAAACATCATAAGATATCAGTAATACACGGAATGTAAACTTGGCTACACAGGAACTGAATTACAGAACAGAACAGGGTCTCAAATTTAGAAAACCAACTTATGCTTGTTTAAGGGTAAAGGTGAGTTGGGGTGCTGCATAAAACCAGAGATTGAAATGAGCACAGATAAAGTTCCTTAAGCCAAATATGGAATAGACAAGAGCTACTCCTTGCTCAACGAAATGGACTCAACACCGCATATTAAACGCCTAAGAATGTACCTGACTCTTAAGTATCTTAAAACCTATGGATTGCTATGTCTCCGAAAGAGAATCAAGCATGTGTACAGGGACATAACCGCAGCAGTGATAGGATTGGAGAGGTTCGGTGAGCAAATGAAGACCCTTTGAAGTCATATTGCATGGTACCCATTCCACGGGTTTCAACTACCCAGGTTTAAGGTATTCTTCCTTCAGCTAAAACATGCATGTGGAACCTAGAGTATGATCAACCATGTGATCGGGAGACGTGTTCAAATATGTCTCAGTTTTCGTACCCTGGTACTCGGGTGCAACATTCCAGACGCTTTACTAACACTCTCCCGACTTGGAGAGTCAGTCCCTTTAACCTCCTGTTTGGCCCAGTTTGCAATTTCTGCGGAAGATGAACAGGAATAGCGAGAACCAATGAGAGACTAGCTGGAGGTGTCTGGACGGGCAAATTTAACTCTCATTTCCCACCAGGAAGAGGAAATAACCAAAGGCTCAGCGTGCCGTGCCGGAACCAGATTAGGACCTGAAGCCATCCTGCGGTGTTGCGGCCAGCTCACAAGGAAACGAGTTGAAGAAAGGAGCTCAGGGGCACTGTAATTCACAAACCTGCAGAGTTATAAATGACAACTATCGTCCAAAAATATACTGAAGTAAGGCTGCCAAGAGGACTTGAAAGCGGGGCAGAATTGCAGGAAACCGATTTCAGGAGGTAGACTGGAATTGCATTGAAAGCATAGGAAAAGAGGCAGAACGTCCACAATGATGCACTTGGCCAAAAAGGGCGTATGCGTTTTTTCCTGAATATATTCAGGAAAAAACGCATACGCCCTTTTTGGCCAACCAAGCAAGCTTGCAAAGGAAATCTGCACTACAATGAAGTCTCACTTCCCCCCGGTCAAAAGGGCCATCTGAAAAAAGTGTAAAATCCAGAAAGGCAGGACAGGCCATGGAGAACTGGGAGCCTTGTTATGCTGATGGGCGGGATGTAAACTGCCAACAGACACTCGGGAGAAGTGTATGGTGTTTCCTGAAACATCTAAAAAACAAAGCAACAGAGCCTAGGGCACTTCCACTTATGGTCCTATAGCTTAGGGAAATTAAAATCAAAAAGACACAGCCACCCCAAAGTTTGGGACGCCTCTGTTTACAAGAACCTCGTTTACCGTACAAGTTCAATATCACAGAAAGTGAAAAATGGATAAAGAACTTGTGGTACTTACGTACAATGCAGTATCACTCAGCAGTGAAATCTATGTCATCAGGCCCGTAGCAGCACAATGAGTGGATTCAGGTACGATGATTCTAACTGAAATAAGTCACACAGAAAAAGAAACATCATAAGATATCAGTAATACACGGAATGTAAACTTGGCTACACAGGAACTGAATTACAGAACAGAACAGGGTCTCAAATTTAGAAAACCAACTTATGCTTGTTTAAGGGTAAAGGTGAGTTGGGGTGCTGCATAAAACCAGAGATTAAAATGAGCACAGATAAAGTTCCTTAAGCCAAATATGGAATAGACAAGAGCTACTCCTTGCTCAACGAAATGGACTCAACACCGCATATTAAACGCCTAAGAATGTACCTGACTCTTAAGTATCTTAAAACCTATGGATTGCTATGTCTCCGAAAGAGAATCAAGCATGTGTACAGGGACATAAACGCAGCAGTGATAGGATTGGAGAGGTTCGGTGAGCAAATGAAGACCCTTTGAAGTCATATTGCATGGTACCCATTCCATGGGTTTCAACTACCCAGGTTTAAGGTATTCTTCCTTCAGCTAAAACATGCATGTGGAACCTAGAGTATGATCAACCATGTGATCGGGAGACGTGTTCAAATATGTCTCAGTTTTCGTACCCTGGTACTCGGGTGCAACATTCCAGACGCTTTACTAACACTCTCCCGACTTGGAGAGTCAGTCCCTTTAACCTCCTGTTTGGCCCAGTTTGCAATTTCTGCGGAAGATGAACAGGAATAGCAAGAACCAATGAGAGACTAGCTGGAGGTGTCTGGACGGGCAAATTTAACTCTCATTTCCCACCAGGAAGAGGAAATAACCAAAGGCTCAGCGTGCCGTGCCGGAACCAGATTAGGGCCTGAAGCCATCCTGCGGTGTTGCGGCCAGCTCACAAGAAAACGAGTTGAAGAAAGGAGCTCAGGGGCACTGTAATTCACAAACCTGCAGAGTTATAAATGACAACTATCGTCCAAAAATATACTGAAGTAAGGCTGCCAAGAGGACTTGAAAGCGGGGCAGAATTGCAGGAAACCGATTTCAGGAGGTAGACTGGAATTGCATTGAAAGCATAGGAAAAGAGGCAGAACGTCCACAATGATGCACTTGGCCAAAAAGGGCGTATGCGTTTTTTCCTGAATATATTCAGGAAAAAACGCATACGCCCTTTTTGGCCAACCAAGCAAGCTTGCAAAGGAAATCTGCACTACAATGAAGTCTCACTTCCCCCCGGTCAAAAGGGCCATCTGAAAAAAGTGTAAAATCCAGAAAGGCAGGACAGGCCATGGAGAACTGGGAGCCTTGTTATGCTGATGGGCGGGATGTAAACTGCCAACAGACACTCGGGAGAAGTGTATGGTGTTTCCTGAAACATCTAAAAAACAAAGCAACAGAGCCTAGGGCACTTCCACTTATGGTCCTATAGCTTAGGGAAATTAAAATCAAAAAGATACAGCCACCCCAATGTTTGGCACGCCTCTGTTTACAAGAACCTCATTTACCGTACAAGTTCAATATCACAGAAAGTGAAAAATGGATAAAGAACATGTGGTACTTACGTACAATGCAGTATCACTCAGCAGTGAAATCTATGTCATCAGGCCCGTAGCAGCACAATGAGTGGATTCAGGTACGATGATTCTAACTGAAATAAGTCACACAGAAAAAGAAACATCATAAGATATCAGTAATACACGGAATGTAAACTTGGCTACACAGGAACTGAATTACAGAACAGAACAGGGTCTCAAATTTAGAAAACCAACTTATGCTTGTTTAAGGGTAAAGGTGAGTTGGGGTGCTGCATAAAACCAGAGATTGAAATGAGCACAGATAAAGTTCCTTAAGCCAAATATGGAATAGACAAGAGCTACTCCTTGCTCAACGAAATGGACTCAACACCGCATATTAAACGCCTAAGAATGTACCTGACTCTTAAGTATCTTAAAACCTATGGATTGCTATGTCTCCGAAAGAGAATCAAGCATGTGTACAGGGACATAACCGCAGCAGTGATAGGATTGGAGAGGTTCGGTGAGCAAATGAAGACCCTTTGAAGTCATATTGCATGGTACCCATTCCACGGGTTTCAACTACCCAGGTTTAAGGTATTCTTCCTTCAGCTAAAACATGCATGTGGAACCTAGAGTATGATCAACCATGTGATCGGGAGACGTGTTCAAATATGTCTCAGTTTTCGTACCCTGGTACTCGGGTGCAACATTCCAGACGCTTTACTAACACTCTCCCGACTTGGAGAGTCAGTCCCTTTAACCTCCTGTTTGGCCCAGTTTGCAATTTCTGCGGAAGATGAACAGGAATAGCGAGAACCAATGAGAGACTAGCTGGAGGTGTCTGGACGGGCAAATTTAACTCTCATTTCCCACCAGGAAGAGGAAATAACCAAAGGCTCAGTGTGCCGTGCCGGAACCAGATTAGGGCCTGAAGCCATCCTGCGGTGTTGCGGCCAGCTCACAAGAAAACGAGTTGAAGAAAGGAGCTCAGGGGCACTGTAATTCACAAACCTGCAGAGTTATAAATGACAACTATCGTCCAAAAATATACTGAAGTAAGGCTGCCAAGAGGACTTGAAAGCGGGGCAGAATTGCAGGAAACCGATTTCAGGAGGTAGACTGGAATTGCATTGAAAGCATAGGAAAAGAGGCAGAACGTCCACAATGATGCACTTGGCCAAAAAGGGTGTATGCGTTTTTTCCTGAATATATTCAGGAAAAAACGCATACGCCCTTTTTGGCCAACCAAGCAAGCTTGCAAAGGAAATCTGCACTACAATGAAGTCTCACTTCCCCCCCCCCCGGTCAAAAGGGCCATCTGAAAAAAGTGTAAAATCCAGAAAGGCAGGACAGGCCATGGAGAACTGGGAGCCTTGTTATGCTGATGGGCGGGATGTCAAATGCCAACAGACACTCGGGAGAAGTGTATGGTGTTTCCTGAAACATCTAAAAAACAAAGCAACAGAGCCTAGGGCACTTCCACTTATGGTCCTATAGCTTAGGGAAATTAAAATCAAAAAGATACAGCCACCCCAATGTTTGGGACGCCTCTGTTTACAAGAACCTCGTTTACCGTACAAGTTCAATATCACAGAAAGTGAAAAATGGATAAAGAACTTGTGGTACTTACGTACAATGCAGTATCACTCAGCAGTGAAATCTATGTCATCAGGCCCGTAGCAGCACAATGAGTGGATTCAGGTACGATGATTCTAACTGAAATAAGTCACACAGAAAAAGAAACATCATAAGATATCAGTAATACACGGAATGTAAACTTGGCTACACAGGAACTGAATTACAGAACAGAACAGGGTCTCAAATTTAGAAAACCAACTTATGCTTGTTTAAGGGTAAAGGTGAGTTGGGGTGCTGCATAAAACCAGAGATTGAAATGAGCACAGATAAAGTTCCTTAAGCTAAATATGGAATAGACAAGAGCTACTCCTTGCTCAACGAAATGGACTCAACACCGCATATTAAACGCCTAAGAATGTACCTGACTCTTAAGTATCTTAAAACCTATGGATTGCTATGTCTCCGAAAGAGAATCAAGCATGTGTACAGGGACATAAACGCAGCAGTGATAGGATTGGAGAGGTTCGGTGAGCAAATGAAGACCCTTTGAAGTCATATTGCATGGTACCCATTCCACGGGTTTCAACTACCCAGGTTTAAGGTATTCTTCCTTCAGCTAAAACATGCATGTGGAACCTAGAGTATGATCAACCATGTGATCGGGAGACGTGTTCAAATATGTCTCAGTTTTCGTACCCTGGTACTCGGGTGCAACATTCCAGACGCTTTACTAACACTCTCCCGACTTGGAGAGTCAGTCCCTTTAACCTCCTGTTTGGCCCAGTTTGCAATTTCTGCGGAAAATGAACAGGAATAGCGAGAACCAATGAGAGACTAGCTGGAGGTGTCTGGACGGGCAAATTTAACTCTCATTTCCCACCAGGAAGAGGAAATAACCAAAGGCTCAGCGTGCCGTGCCGGAACCAGATTAGGGCCTGAAGCCATCCTGCGGTGTTGCGGCCAGCTCACAAGAAAACGAGTTGAAGAAAGGAGCTCAGGGGCACTGTAATTCACAAACCTGCAGAGTTATAAATGACAACTATCGTCCAAAAATATACTGAAGTAAGGCTGCCAAGAGGACTTGAAAGCGGGGCAGAATTGCAGGAAACCGATTTCAGGAGGTAGACTGGAATTGCATTGAAAGCATAGGAAAAGAGGCAGAACGTCCACAATGATGCACTTGGTCAAAAAGGGCGTATGCGTTTTTTCCTGAATATATTCAGGAAAAAACGCATACGCCCTTTTTGGCCAACCAAGTAAGCTTGCAAAGGAAATCTGCACTACAATGAAGTCTCACTTCCCCCCGGTCAAAAGGGCCATCTGAAAAAAGTGTAAAATCCAGAAAGGCAGGACAGGCCATGGAGAACTGGGAGCCTTGTTATGCTGATGGGCGGGATGTAAACTGCCAACAGACACTCGGGAGAAGTGTATGGTGTTTCCTGAAACATCTAAAAAACAAAGCAACAGAGCCTAGGGCACTTCCACTTATGGTCCTATAGCTTAGGGAAATTAAAATCAAAAAGACACAGCCACCCCAAAGTTTGGGACGCCTCTGTTTACAAGAACCTCGTTTACCGTACAAGTTCAATATCACAGAAAGTGAAAAATGGATAAAGAACTTGTGGTACTTACGTACAATGCAGTATCACTCAGCAGTGAAATCTATGTCATCAGGCCCGTAGCAGCACAATGAGTGGATTCAGGTACGATGATTCTAACTGAAATAAGTCACACAGAAAAAGAAACATCATAAGATATCAGTAATACACGGAATGTAAACTTGGCTACACAGGAACTGAATTACAGAACAGAACAGGGTCTCAAATTTAGAAAACCAACTTATGCTTGTTTAAGGGTAAAGGTGAGTTGGGGTGCTGCATAAAACCAGAGATTGAAATGAGCACAGATAAAGTTCCTTAAGCCAAATATGGAATAGACAAGAGCTACTCCTTGCTCAACGAAATGGACTCAACACCGCATATTAAACGCCTAAGAATGTACCTGACTCTTAAGTATCTTAAAACCTATGGATTGCTATGTCTCCGAAAGAGAATCAAGCATGTGTACAGGGACATAAACGCAGCAGTGATAGGATTGGAGAGGTTCGGTGAGCAAATGAAGACCCTTTGAAGTCATATTGCATGGTACCCATTCCACGGGTTTCAACTACCCAGGTTTAAGGTATTCTTCCTTCAGCTAAAACATGCATGTGGAACCTAGAGTATGATCAACCATGTGATCGGGAGACGTGTTCAAATATGTCTCAGTTTTCGTACCCTGGTACTCGGGTGCAACATTCCAGACGCTTTACTAACACTCTCCCGACTTGGAGAGTCAGTCCCTTTAACCTCCTGTTTGGCCCAGTTTGCAATTTCTGCGGAAGATGAACAGGAATAGCGAGAACCAATGAGAGACTAGCTGGAGGTGTCTGGACGGGCAAATTTAACTCTCATTTCCCACCAGGAAGAGGAAATAACCAAAGGCTCAGCGTGCCGTGCCGGAACCAGATTAGGGCCTGAAGCCATCCTGCGGTGTTGCGGCCAGCTCACAAGAAAACGAGTTGAAGAAAGGAGCTCAGGGGCACTGTAATTCACAAACCTGCAGAGTTATAAATGACAACTATCGTCCAAAAATATACTGAAGTAAGGCTGCCAAGAGGACTTGAAAGCGGGGCAGAATTGCAGGAAACCGATTTCAGGAGGTAGACTGGAATTGCATTGAAAGCATAGGAAAAGAGGCAGAACGTCCACAATGATGCACTTGGCCAAAAAGGGCGTATGCGTTTTTTCCTGAATATATTCAGGAAAAAACGCATACGCCCTTTTTGGCCAACCAAGCAAGCTTGCAAAGGAAATCTGCACTACAATGAAGTCTCACTTCCCCCGGTCAAAAGGGCCATCTGAAAAAAGTGTAAAATCCAGAAAGGCAGGACAGGCCATGGAGAACTGGGAGCCTTGTTATGCTGATGGGCGGGATGTAAACTGCCAACAGACACTCGGGAGAAGTGTATGGTGTTTCCTGAAACATCTAAAAAACAAAGCAACAGAGCCTAGGGCACTTCCACTTATGGTCCTATAGCTTAGGGAAATTAAAATCAAAAAGATACAGCCACCCCAATGTTTGGCACGCCTCTGTTTACAAGAACCTCGTTTACCGTACAAGTTCAATATCACAGAAAGTGAAAAATGGATACAGAACATGTGGTACTTACGTACAATGCAGTATCACTCAGCAGTGAAATCTATGTCATCAGGCCCGTAGCAGCACAATGAGTGGATTCAGGTACGATGATTCTAACTGAAATAAGTCACACAGAAAAAGAAACATCATAAGATATAAGTAATACACGGAATGTAAACTTGGCTACACAGGAACTGAATTACAGAACAGAACAGGGTCTCAAATTTAGAAAACCAACTTATGCTTGTTTAAGGTTAAAGGTGAGTTGGGGTGCTGCATAAAACCAGAGATTGAAATGAGCACAGATAAAGTTCCTTAAGCCAAATATGGAATAGACAAGAGCTACTCCTTGCTCAACGAAATGGACTCAACACCGCATATTAAACGCCTAAGAATGTACCTGACTCTTAAGTATCTTAAAACCTATGGATTGCTATGTCTCCGAAAGAGAATCAAGCATGTGTACAGGGACATAAACGCAGCAGTGATAGGATTGGAGAGGTTCGGTGAGCAAATGAAGACCCTTTGAAGTCATATTGCATGGTACCCATTCCACGGGTTTCAACTACCCAGGTTTAAGGTATTCTTCCTTCAGCTAAAACATGCATGTGGAACCTAGAGTATAATCAACCATGTGATCGGGAGACGTGTTCAAATATGTCTCAGTTTTCGTACCCTGGTACTCGGGTGCAACATTCCAGACGCTTTACTAACACTCTCCCGACTTGGAGAGTCAGTCCCTTTAACCTCCTGTTTGGCCCAGTTTGCAATTTCTGCGGAAGATGAACAGGAATAGCGAGAACCAATGAGAGACTAGCTGGAGGTGTCTGGACGGGCAAATTTAACTCTCATTTCCCACCAGGAAGAGGAAATAACCAAAGGCTCAGCGTGCCGTGCCGGAACCAGATTAGGGCCGGAAGCCATCCTGCGGTGTTGCGGCCAACTCACAAGAAAACGAGTTGAAGAAAGGAGCTCAGGGGCACTGTAATTCACAAACCTGCAGAGTTATAAATGACAACTATCGTCCAAAAATATACTGAAGTAAGGCTGCCAAGAGGACTTGAAAGCGGGGCAGAATTGCAGGAAACCGATTTCAGGAGGTAGACTGGAATTGCATTGAAAGCATAGGAAAAGAGGCAGAACGTCCACAATGATGCACTTGGCCAAAAAGGGCGTATGCGTTTTTTCCTGAATATATTCAGGAAAAAACGCATACGCCCTTTTTGGCCAACCAAGCAAGCTTGCAAAGGAAATCTGCACTACAATGAAGTCTCACTTCCCCCTCCCCCCGGTCAAAAGGGCCATCTGAAAAAAGTGTAAAATCCAGAAAGGCAGGACAGGCCATGGAGAACTGGGAGCCTTGTTATGCTGATGGGCGGGATGTACATTGCCAACAGACACTCGGGAGAAGTGTATGGTGTTACCTGAAACATCTAAAAAACAAAGCAACAGAGCCTAGGGCACTTCCACTTATGGTCCTATAGCTTAGGGAAATTAAAATCAAAAAGATACAGCCACCGCAATGTTTGGGACGCCTATGTTTACAAGAACCTCGTTTACCGTACAAGTTCAATATCACAGAAAGTGAAAAATGGATAAAGAACTTGTGGTACTTACGTACAATGCAGTATCACTCAGCAGTGAAATCTATGTCATCAGGCCCGTAGCAGCACAATGAGTGGATTCAGGTACGATGATTCTAACTGAAATAAGTCACACAGAAAAAGAAACATCATAAGATATCAGTAATACACGGAATGTAAACTTGGCTACACAGGAACTGAATTACAGAACAGAACAGGGTCTCAAATTTAGAAAACCAACTTATGCTTGTTTAAGGGTAAAGGTGAGTTGGGGTGCTGCATAAAACCAGAGATTGAAATGAGCACAGATAAAGTTCCTTAAGCCAAATATGGAATAGACAAGAGCTACTCCTTGCTCAACGAAATGGACTCAACACCGCATATTAAACGCCTAAGAATGTACCTGACTCTTAAGTATCTTAAAACCTATGGATTGCTATGTCTCCGAAAGAGAATCAAGCATGTGTACAGGGACATAAACGCAGCAGTGATAGGATTGGAGAGGTTCGGTGAGCAAATGAAGACCCTTTGAAGTCATATTGCATGGTACCCATTCCACGGGTTTCAACTACCCAGGTTTAAGGTATTCTTCCTTCAGCTAAAACATGCATGTGGAACCTAGAGTATGATCAACCATGTGATCGGGAGACGTGTTCAAATATGTCTCAGTTTTCGTACCCTGGTACTCGGGTGCAACATTCCAGACGCTTTACTAACACTCTCCCGACTTGGAGAGTCAGTCCCTTTAACCTCCTGTTTGGCCCAGTTTGCAATTTCTGCGGAAGATGAACAGGAATAGCAAGAACCAATGAGAGACTAGCTGGAGGTGTCTGGACGGGCAAATTTAACTCTCATTTCCCACCAGGAAGAGGAAATAACCAAAGGCTCAGCGTGCCGTGCCGGAACCAGATTAGGGCCTGAAGCCATCCTGCGGTGTTGCGGCCAGCTCACAAGAAAACGAGTTGAAGAAAGGAGCTCAGGGGCACTGTAATTCACAAACCTGCAGAGTTATAAATGACAACTATCGTCCAAAAATATACTGAAGTAAGGCTGCCAAGAGGACTTGAAAGCGGGGCAGAATTGCAGGAAACCGATTTCAGGAGGTAGACTGGAATTGCATTGAAAGCATAGGAAAAGAGGCAGAACGTCCACAATGATGCACTTGGCCAAAAAGGGCGTATGCGTTTTTTCCTGAATATATTCAGGAAAAAACGCATACGCCCTTTTTGGCCAACCAAGCAAGCTTGCAAAGGAAATCTGCACTACAATGAAGTCTCACTTCCCCCCGGTCAAAAGGGCCATCTGAAAAAAGTGTAAAATCCAGAAAGGCAGGACAGGCCATGGAGAACTGGGAGCCTTGTTATGCTGATGGGCGGGATGTAAACTGCCAACAGACACTCGGGAGAAGTGTATGGTGTTTCCTGAAACATCTAAAAAACAAAGCAACAGAGCCTAGGGCACTTCCACTTATGGTCCTATAGCTTAGGGAAATTAAAATCAAAAAGATACAGCCACCCCAATGTTTGGCACGCCTCTGTTTACAAGAACCTCATTTACCGTACAAGTTCAATATCACAGAAAGTGAAAAATGGATAAAGAACATGTGGTACTTACGTACAATGCAGTATCACTCAGCAGTGAAATCTATGTCATCAGGCCCGTAGCAGCACAATGAGTGGATTCAGGTACGATGATTCTAACTGAAATAAGTCACACAGAAAAAGAAACATCATAAGATATCAGTAATACACGGAATGTAAACTTGGCTACACAGGAACTGAATTACAGAACAGAACAGGGTCTCAAATTTAGAAAACCAACTTATGCTTGTTTAAGGGTAAAGGTGAGTTGGGGTGCTGCATAAAACCAGAGATTGAAATGAGCACAGATAAAGTTCCTTAAGCCAAATATGGAATAGACAAGAGCTACTCCTTGCTCAACGAAATGGACTCAACACCGCATATTAAACGCCTAAGAATGTACCTGACTCTTAAGTATCTTAAAACCTATGGATTGCTATGTCTCCGAAAGAGAATCAAGCATGTGTACAGGGACATAACCGCAGCAGTGATAGGATTGGAGAGGTTCGGTGAGCAAATGAAGACCCTTTGAAGTCATATTGCATGGTACCCATTCCACGGGTTTCAACTACCCAGGTTTAAGGTATTCTTCCTTCAGCTAAAACATGCATGTGGAACCTAGAGTATGATCAACCATGTGATCGGGAGACGTGTTCAAATATGTCTCAGTTTTCGTACCCTGGTACTCGGGTGCAACATTCCAGACGCTTTACTAACACTCTCCCGACTTGGAGAGTCAGTCCCTTTAACCTCCTGTTTGGCCCAGTTTGCAATTTCTGCGGAAGATGAACAGGAATAGCGAGAACCAATGAGAGACTAGCTGGAGGTGTCTGGACGGGCAAATTTAACTCTCATTTCCCACCAGGAAGAGGAAATAACCAAAGGCTCAGTGTGCCGTGCCGGAACCAGATTAGGGCCTGAAGCCATCCTGCGGTGTTGCGGCCAGCTGACAAGAAAACGAGTTGAAGAAAGGAGCTCAGGGGAACTGTAATTCACAAACCTGCAGAGTTATAAATGACAACTATCGTCCAAAAATATACTGAAGTAAGGCTGCCAAGAGGACTTGAAAGCGGGGCAGAATTGCAGGAAACCGATTTCAGGAGGTAGACTGGAATTGCATTGAAAGCATAGGAAAAGAGGCAGAACGTCCACAATGATGCACTTGGCCAAAAAGGGTGTATGCGTTTTTTCCTGAATATATTCAGGAAAAAACGCATACGCCCTTTTTGGCCAACCAAGCAAGCTTGCAAAGGAAATCTGCACTACAATGAAGTCTCACTTCCCCCCCCCCCCGGTCAAAAGGGCCATCTGAAAAAAGTGTAAAATCCAGAAAGGCAGGACAGGCCATGGAGAACTGGGAGCCTTGTTATGCTGATGGGCGGGATGTCAAATGCCAACAGACACTCGGGAGAAGTGTATGGTGTTTCCTGAAACATCTAAAAAACAAAGCAACAGAGCCTAGGGCACTTCCACTTATGGTCCTATAGCTTAGGGAAATTAAAATAAAAAAGATACAGCCACCCCAATGTTTGGGACGCCTCTGTTTACAAGAACCTCGTTTACCGTACAAGTTCAATATCACAGAAAGTGAAAAATGGATAAAGAACTTGTGGTACTTACGTACAATGCAGTATCACTCAGCAGTGAAATCTATGTCATCAGGCCCGTAGCAGCACAATGAGTGGATTCAGGTACGATGATTCTAACTGAAATAAGTCACACAGAAAAAGAAACATCATAAGATATCAGTAATACACGGAATGTAAACTTGGCTACACAGGAACTGAATTACAGAACAGAACAGGGTCTCAAATTTAGAAAACCAACTTATGCTTGTTTAAGGGTAAAGGTGAGTTGGGGTGCTGCATAAAACCAGAGATTGAAATGAGCACAGATAAAGTTCCTTAAGCTAAATATGGAATAGACAAGAGCTACTCCTTGCTCAACGAAATGGACTCAACACCGCATATTAAACGCCTAAGAATGTACCTGACTCTTAAGTATCTTAAAACCTATGGATTGCTATGTCTCCGAAAGAGAATCAAGCATGTGTACAGGGACATAAACGCAGCAGTGATAGGATTGGAGAGGTTCGGTGAGCAAATGAAGACCCTTTGAAGTCATATTGCATGGTACCCATTCCACGGGTTTCAACTACCCAGGTTTAAGGTATTCTTCCTTCAGCTAAAACATGCATGTGGAACCTAGAGTATGATCAACCATGTGATCGGGAGACGTGTTCAAATATGTCTCAGTTTTCGTACCCTGGTACTCGGGTGCAACATTCCAGACGCTTTACTAACACTCTCCCGACTTGGAGAGTCAGTCCCTTTAACCTCCTGTTTGGCCCAGTTTGCAATTTCTGCGGAAGATGAACAGGAATAGCGAGAACCAATGAGAGACTAGCTGGAGGTGTCTGGACGGGCAAATTTAACTCTCATTTCCCACCAGGAAGAGGAAATAACCAAAGGCTCAGCGTGCCGTGCCGGAACCAGATTAGGGCCTGAAGCCATCCTGCGGTGTTGCGGCCAGCTCACAAGAAAACGAGTTGAAGAAAGGAGCTCAGGGGCACTGTAATTCACAAACCTGCAGAGTTATAAATGACAACTATCGTCCAAAAATATACTGAAGTAAGGCTGCCAAGAGGACTTGAAAGCGGGGCAGAATTGCAGGAAACCGATTTCAGGAGGTAGACTGGAATTGCATTGAAAGCATAGGAAAAGAGGCAGAACGTCCACAATGATGCACTTGGTCAAAAAGGGCGTATGCGTTTTTTCCTGAATATATTCAGGAAAAAACGCATACGCCCTTTTTGGCCAACCAAGCAAGCTTGCAAAGGAAATCTGCACTACAATGAAGTCTCACTTCCCCCCGGTCAAAAGGGCCATCTGAAAAAAGTGTAAAATCCAGAAAGGCAGGACAGGCCATGGAGAACTGGGAGCCTTGTTATGCTGATGGGCGGGATGTAAACTGCCAACAGACACTCGGGAGAAGTGTATGGTGTTTCCTGAAACATCTAAAAAACAAAGCAACAGAGCCTAGGGCACTTCCACTTATGGTCCTATAGCTTAGGGAAATTAAAATCAAAAAGACACAGCCACCCCAAAGTTTGGGACGCCTCTGTTTACAAGAACCTCGTTTACCGTACAAGTTCAATATCACAGAAAGTGAAAAATGGATAAAGAACTTGTGGTACTTACGTACAATGCAGTATCACTCAGCAGTGAAATCTATGTCATCAGGCCCGTAGCAGCACAATGAGTGGATTCAGGTACGATGATTCTAACTGAAATAAGTCACACAGAAAAAGAAACATCATAAGATATCAGTAATACACGGAATGTAAACTTGGCTACACAGGAACTGAATTACAGAACAGAACAGGGTCTCAAATTTAGAAAACCAACTTATGCTTGTTTAAGGGTAAAGGTGAGTTGGGGTGCTGCATAAAACCAGAGATTGAAATGAGCACAGATAAAGTTCCTTAAGCCAAATATGGAATAGACAAGAGCTACTCCTTGCTCAACGAAATGGACTCAACACCGCATATTAAACGCCTAAGAATGTACCTGACTCTTAAGTATCTTAAAACCTATGGATTGCTATGTCTCCGAAAGAGAATCAAGCATGTGTACAGGGACATAAACGCAGCAGTGATAGGATTGGAGAGGTTCGGTGAGCAAATGAAGACCCTTTGAAGTCATATTGCATGGTACCCATTCCACGGGTTTCAACTACCCAGGTTTAAGGTATTCTTCCTTCAGCTAAAACATGCATGTGGAACCTAGAGTATGATCAACCATGTGATCGGGAGACGTGTTCAAATATGTCTCAGTTTTCGTACCCTGGTACTCGGGTGCAACATTCCAGACGCTTTACTAACACTCTCCCGACTTGGAGAGTCAGTCCCTTTAACCTCCTGTTTGGCCCAGTTTGCAATTTCTGCGGAAGATGAACAGGAATAGCGAGAACCAATGAGAGACTAGCTGGAGGTGTCTGGACGGGCAAATTTAACTCTCATTTCCCACCAGGAAGAGGAAATAACCAAAGGCTCAGCGTGCCGTGCCGGAACCAGATTAGGGCCTGAAGCCATCCTGCGGTGTTGCGGCCAGCTCACAAGAAAACGAGTTGAAGAAAGGAGCTCAGGGGCACTGTAATTCACAAACCTGCAGAGTTATAAATGACAACTATCGTCCAAAAATATACTGAAGTAAGGCTGCCAAGAGGACTTGAAAGCGGGGCAGAATTGCAGGAAACCGATTTCAGGAGGTAGACTGGAATTGCATTGAAAGCATAGGAAAAGAGGCAGAACGTCCACAATGATGCACTTGGCCAAAAAGGGCGTATGCGTTTTTTCCTGAATATATTCAGGAAAAAACGCATACGCCCTTTTTGGCCAACCAAGCAAGCTTGCAAAGGAAATCTGCACTACAATGAAGTCTCACTTCCCCCGGTCAAAAGGGCCATCTGAAAAAAGTGTAAAATCCAGAAAGGCAGGACAGGCCATGGAGAACTGGGAGCCTTGTTATGCTGATGGGCGGGATGTAAACTGCCAACAGACACTCGGGAGAAGTGTATGGTGTTTCCTGAAACATCTAAAAAACAAAGCAACAGAGCCTAGGGCACTTCCACTTATGGTCCTATAGCTTAGGGAAATTAAAATCAAAAAGATACAGCCACCCCAATGTTTGGCACGCCTCTGTTTACAAGAACCTCATTTACCGTACAAGTTCAATATCACAGAAAGTGAAAAATGGATAAAGAACATGTGGTACTTACGTACAATGCAGTATCACTCAGCAGTGAAATCTATGTCATCAGGCCCGTAGCAGCACAATGAGTGGATTCAGGTACGATGATTCTAACTGAAATAAGTCACACAGAAAAAGAAACATCATAAGATATCAGTAATACACGGAATGTAAACTTGGCTACACAGGAACTGAATTACAGAACAGAACAGGGTCTCAAATTTAGAAAACCAACTTATGCTTGTTTAAGGGTAAAGGTGAGTTGGGGTGCTGCATAAAACCAGAGATTGAAATGAGCACAGATAAAGTTCCTTAAGCCAAATATGGAATAGACAAGAGCTACTCCTTGCTCAACGAAATGGACTCAACACCGCATATTAAACGCCTAAGAATGTACCTGACTCTTAAGTATCTTAAAACCTATGGATTGCTATGTCTCCGAAAGAGAATCAAGCATGTGTACAGGGACATAACCGCAGCAGTGATAGGATTGGAGAGGTTCGGTGAGCAAATGAAGACCCTTTGAAGTCATATTGCATGGTACCCATTCCACGGGTTTCAACTACCCAGGTTTAAGGTATTCTTCCTTCAGCTAAAACATGCATGTGGAACCTAGAGTATGATCAACCATGTGATCGGGAGACGTGTTCAAATATGTCTCAGTTTTCGTACCCTGGTACTCGGGTGCAACATTCCAGACGCTTTACTAACACTCTCCCGACTTGGAGAGTCAGTCCCTTTAACCTCCTGTTTGGCCCAGTTTGCAATTTCTGCGGAAGATGAACAGGAATAGCGAGAACCAATGAGAGACTAGCTGGAGGTGTCTGGACGGGCAAATTTAACTCTCATTTCCCACCAGGAAGAGGAAATAACCAAAGGCTCAGTGTGCCGTGCCGGAACCAGATTAGGGCCTGAAGCCATCCTGCGGTGTTGCGGCCAGCTCACAAGAAAACGAGTTGAAGAAAGGAGCTCAGGGGCACTGTAATTCACAAACCTGCAGAGTTATAAATGACAACTATCGTCCAAAAATATACTGAAGTAAGGCTGCCAAGAGGACTTGAAAGCGGGGCAGAATTGCAGGAAACCGATTTCAGGAGGTAGACTGGAATTGCATTGAAAGCATAGGAAAAGAGGCAGAACGTCCACAATGATGCACTTGGCCAAAAAGGGTGTATGCGTTTTTTCCTGAATATATTCAGGAAAAAACGCATACGCCCTTTTTGGCCAACCAAGCAAGCTTGCAAAGGAAATCTGCACTACAATGAAGTCTCACTTCCCCCCCCCCGGTCAAAAGGGCCATCTGAAAAAAGTGTAAAATCCAGAAAGGCAGGACAGGCCATGGAGAACTGGGAGCCTTGTTATGCTGATGGGCGGGATGTCAAATGCCAACAGACACTCGGGAGAAGTGTATGGTGTTTCCTGAAACATCTAAAAAACAAAGCAACAGAGCCTAGGGCACTTCCACTTATGGTCCTATAGCTTAGGGAAATTAAAATAAAAAAGATACAGCCACCCCAATGTTTGGGACGCCTCTGTTTACAAGAACCTCGTTTACCGTACAAGTTCAATATCACAGAAAGTGAAAAATGGATAAAGAACTTGTGGTACTTACGTACAATGCAGTATCACTCAGCAGTGAAATCTATGTCATCAGGCCCGTAGCAGCACAATGAGTGGATTCAGGTACGATGATTCTAACTGAAATAAGTCACACAGAAAAAGAAACATCATAAGATATCAGTAATACACGGAATGTAAACTTGGCTACACAGGAACTGAATTACAGAACAGAACAGGGTCTCAAATTTAGAAAACCAACTTATGCTTGTTTAAGGGTAAAGGTGAGTTGGGGTGCTGCATAAAACCAGAGATTGAAATGAGCACAGATAAAGTTCCTTAAGCTAAATATGGAATAGACAAGAGCTACTCCTTGCTCAACGAAATGGACTCAACACCGCATATTAAACGCCTAAGAATGTACCTGACTCTTAAGTATCTTAAAACCTATGGATTGCTATGTCTCCGAAAGAGAATCAAGCATGTGTACAGGGACATAAACGCAGCAGTGATAGGATTGGAGAGGTTCGGTGAGCAAATGAAGACCCTTTGAAGTCATATTGCATGGTACCCATTCCACGGGTTTCAACTACCCAGGTTTAAGGTATTCTTCCTTCAGCTAAAACATGCATGTGGAACCTAGAGTATGATCAACCATGTGATCGGGAGACGTGTTCAAATATGTCTCAGTTTTCGTACCCTGGTACTCGGGTGCAACATTCCAGACGCTTTACTAACACTCTCCCGACTTGGAGAGTCAGTCCCTTTAACCTCCTGTTTGGCCCAGTTTGCAATTTCTGCGGAAGATGAACAGGAATAGCGAGAACCAATGAGAGACTAGCTGGAGGTGTCTGGACGGGCAAATTTAACTCTCATTTCCCACCAGGAAGAGGAAATAACCAAAGGCTCAGCGTGCCGTGCCGGAACCAGATTAGGGCCTGAAGCCATCCTGCGGTGTTGCGGCCAGCTCACAAGAAAACGAGTTGAAGAAAGGAGCTCAGGGGCACTGTAATTCACAAACCTGCAGAGTTATAAATGACAACTATCGTCCAAAAATATACTGAAGTAAGGCTGCCAAGAGGACTTGAAAGCGGGGCAGAATTGCAGGAAACCGATTTCAGGAGGTAGACTGGAATTGCATTGAAAGCATAGGAAAAGAGGCAGAACGTCCACAATGATGCACTTGGTCAAAAAGGGCGTATGCGTTTTTTCCTGAATATATTCAGGAAAAAACGCATACGCCCTTTTTGGCCAACCAAGCAAGCTTGCAAAGGAAATCTGCACTACAATGAAGTCTCACTTCCCCCCGGTCAAAAGGGCCATCTGAAAAAAGTGTAAAATCCAGAAAGGCAGGACAGGCCATGGAGAACTGGGAGCCTTGTTATGCTGATGGGCGGGATGTAAACTGCCAACAGACACTCGGGAGAAGTGTATGGTGTTTCCTGAAACATCTAAAAAACAAAGCAACAGAGCCTAGGGCACTTCCACTTATGGTCCTATAGCTTAGGGAAATTAAAATCAAAAAGACACAGCCACCCCAAAGTTTGGGACGCCTCTGTTTACAAGAACCTCGTTTACCGTACAAGTTCAATATCACAGAAAGTGAAAAATGGATAAAGAACTTGTGGTACTTACGTACAATGCAGTATCACTCAGCAGTGAAATCTATGTCATCAGGCCCGTAGCAGCACAATGAGTGGATTCAGGTACGATGATTCTAACTGAAATAAGTCACACAGAAAAAGAAACATCATAAGATATCAGTAATACACGGAATGTAAACTTGGCTACACAGGAACTGAATTACAGAACAGAACAGGGTCTCAAATTTAGAAAACCAACTTATGCTTGTTTAAGGGTAAAGGTGAGTTGGGGTGCTGCATAAAACCAGAGATTGAAATGAGCACAGATAAAGTTCCTTAAGCCAAATATGGAATAGACAAGAGCTACTCCTTGCTCAACGAAATGGACTCAACACCGCATATTAAACGCCTAAGAATGTACCTGACTCTTAAGTATCTTAAAACCTATGGATTGCTATGTCTCCGAAAGAGAATCAAGCATGTGTACAGGGACATAAACGCAGCAGTGATAGGATTGGAGAGGTTCGGTGAGCAAATGAAGACCCTTTGAAGTCATATTGCATGGTACCCATTCCACGGGTTTCAACTACCCAGGTTTAAGGTATTCTTCCTTCAGCTAAAACATGCATGTGGAACCTAGAGTATGATCAACCATGTGATCGGGAGACGTGTTCAAATATGTCTCAGTTTTCGTACCCTGGTACTCGGGTGCAACATTCCAGACGCTTTACTAACACTCTCCCGACTTGGAGAGTCAGTCCCTTTAACCTCCTGTTTGGCCCAGTTTGCAATTTCTGCGGAAGATGAACAGGAATAGCGAGAACCAATGAGAGACTAGCTGGAGGTGTCTGGACGGGCAAATTTAACTCTCATTTCCCACCAGGAAGAGGAAATAACCAAAGGCTCAGCGTGCCGTGCCGGAACCAGATTAGGGCCTGAAGCCATCCTGCGGTGTTGCGGCCAGCTCACAAGAAAACGAGTTGAAGAAAGGAGCTCAGGGGCACTGTAATTCACAAACCTGCAGAGTTATAAATGACAACTATCGTCCAAAAATATACTGAAGTAAGGCTGCCAAGAGGACTTGAAAGCGGGGCAGAATTGCAGGAAACCGATTTCAGGAGGTAGACTGGAATTGCATTGAAAGCATAGGAAAAGAGGCAGAACGTCCACAATGATGCACTTGGCCAAAAAGGGCGTATGCGTTTTTTCCTGAATATATTCAGGAAAAAACGCATACGCCCTTTTTGGCCAACCAAGCAAGCTTGCAAAGGAAATCTGCACTACAATGAAGTCTCACTTCCCCCGGTCAAAAGGGCCATCTGAAAAAAGTGTAAAATCCAGAAAGGCAGGACAGGCCATGGAGAACTGGGAGCCTTGTTATGCTGATGGGCGGGATGTAAACTGCCAACAGACACTCGGGAGAAGTGTATGGTGTTTCCTGAAACATCTAAAAAACAAAGCAACAGAGCCTAGGGCACTTCCACTTATGGTCCTATAGCTTAGGGAAATTAAAATCAAAAAGATACAGCCACCCCAATGTTTGGCACGCCTCTGTTTACAAGAACCTCGTTTACCGTACAAGTTCAATATCACAGAAAGTGAAAAATGGATAAAGAACATGTGGTACTTACGTACAATGCAGTATCACTCAGCAGTGAAATCTATGTCATCAGGCCCGTAGCAGCACAATGAGTGGATTCAGGTACGATGATTCTAACTGAAATAAGTCACACAGAAAAAGAAACATCATAAGATATCAGTAATACACGGAATGTAAACTTGGCTACACAGGAACTGAATTACAGAACAGAACAGGGTCTCAAATTTAGAAAACCAACTTATGCTTGTTTAAGGTTAAAGGTGAGTTGGGGTGCTGCATAAAACCAGAGATTGAAATGAGCACAGATAAAGTTCCTTAAGCCAAATATGGAATAGACAAGAGCTACTCCTTGCTCAACGAAATGGACTCAACACCGCATATTAAACGCCTAAGAATGTACCTGACTCTTAAGTATCTTAAAACCTATGGATTGCTATGTCTCCGAAAGAGAATCAAGCATGTGTACAGGGACATAAACGCAGCAGTGATAGGATTGGAGAGGTTCGGTGAGCAAATGAAGACCCTTTGAAGTCATATTGCATGGTACCCATTCCACGGGTTTCAACTACCCAGGTTTAAGGTATTCTTCCTTCAGCTAAAACATGCATGTGGAACCTAGAGTATAATCAACCATGTGATCGGGAGACGTGTTCAAATATGTCTCAGTTTTCGTACCCTGGTACTCGGGTGCAACATTCCAGACGCTTTACTAACACTCTCCCGACTTGGAGAGTCAGTCCCTTTAACCTCCTGTTTGGCCCAGTTTGCAATTTCTGCGGAAGATGAACAGGAATAGCGAGAACCAATGAGAGACTAGCTGGAGGTGTCTGGACGGGCAAATTTAACTCTCATTTCCCACCAGGAAGAGGAAATAACCAAAGGCTCAGCGTGCCGTGCCGGAACCAGATTAGGGCCGGAAGCCATCCTGCGGTGTTGCGGCCAACTCACAAGAAAACGAGTTGAAGAAAGGAGCTCAGGGGCACTGTAATTCACAAACCTGCAGAGTTATAAATGACAACTATCGTCCAAAAATATACTGAAGTAAGGCTGCCAAGAGGACTTGAAAGCGGGGCAGAATTGCAGGAAACCGATTTCAGGAGGTAGACTGGAATTGCATTGAAAGCATAGGAAAAGAGGCAGAACGTCCACAATGATGCACTTGGCCAAAAAGGGCGTATGCGTTTTTTCCTGAATATATTCAGGAAAAAACGCATACGCCCTTTTTGGCCAACCAAGCAAGCTTGCAAAGGAAATCTGCACTACAATGAAGTCTCACTTCCCCCCCCGCCCGGTCAAAAGGGCCATCTGAAAAAAGTGTAAAATCCAGAAAGGCAGGACAGGCCATGGAGAACTGGGAGCCTTGTTATGCTGATGGGCGGGATGTACATTGCCAACAGACACTCGGGAGAAGTGTATGGTGTTTCCTGAAACATCTAAAAAACAAAGCAACAGAGCCTAGGGCACTTCCACTTATGGTCCTATAGCTTAGGGAAATTAAAATCAAAAAGATACAGCCACCGCAATGTTTGGGACGCCTATGTTTACAAGAACCTCGTTTACCGTACAAGTTCAATATCACAGAAAGTGAAAAATGGATAAAGAACTTGTGGTACTTACGTACAATGCAGTATCACTCAGCAGTGAAATCTATGTCATCAGGCCCGTAGCAGCACAATGAGTGGATTCAGGTACGATGATTCTAACTGAAATAAGTCACACAGAAAAAGAAACATCATAAGATATCAGTAATACACGGAATGTAAACTTGGCTACACAGGAACTGAATTACAGAACAGAACAGGGTCTCAAATTTAGAAAACCAACTTATGCTTGTTTAAGGGTAAAGGTGAGTTGGGGTGCTGCATAAAACCAGAGATTGAAATGAGCACAGATAAAGTTCCTTAAGCCAAATATGGAATAGACAAGAGCTACTCCTTGCTCAACGAAATGGACTCAACACCGCATATTAAACGCCTAAGAATGTACCTGACTCTTAAGTATCTTAAAACCTATGGATTGCTATGTCTCCGAAAGAGAATCAAGCATGTGTACAGGGACATAAACGCAGCAGTGATAGGATTGGAGAGGTTCGGTGAGCAAACGAAGACCCTTTGAAGTCATATTGCATGGTACCCATTCCACGGGTTTCAACTACCCAGGTTTAAGGTATTCTTCCTTCAGCTAAAACATGCATGTGGAACCTAGAGTATGATCAACCATGTGATCGGGAGACGTGTTCAAATATGTCTCAGTTTTCGTACCCTGGTACTCGGGTGCAACATTCCAGACGCTTTACTAACACTCTCCCGACTTGGAGAGTCAGTCCCTTTAACCTCCTGTTTGGCCCAGTTTGCAATTTCTGCGGAAGATGAACAGGAATAGCGAGAACCAATGAGAGACTAGCTGGAGGTGTCTGGACGGGCAAATTTAACTCTCATTTCCCACCAGGAAGAGGAAATAACCAAAGGCTCAGCGTGCCGTGCCGGAACCAGATTAGGGCCTGAAGCCATCCTGCGGTGTTGCGGCCAGCTCACAAGAAAACGAGTTGAAGAAAGGAGCTCAGGGGCACTGTAATTCACAAACCTGCAGAGTTATAAATGACAACTATCGTCCAAAAATATACTGAAGTAAGGCTGCCAAGAGGACTTGAAAGCGGGGCAGAATTGCAGGAAACCGATTTCAGGAGGTAGACTGGAATTGCATTGAAAGCATAGGAAAAGAGGCAGAACGTCCACAATGATGCACTTGGTCAAAAAGGGCGTATGCGTTTTTTCCTGAATATATTCAGGAAAAAACGCATACGCCCTTTTTGGCCAACCAAGCAAGCTTGCAAAGGAAATCTGCACTACAATGAAGTCTCACTTCCCCCCGGTCAAAAGGGCCATCTGAAAAAAGTGTAAAATCCAGAAAGGCAGGACAGGCCATGGAGAACTGGGAGCCTTGTTATGCTGATGGGCGGGATGTAAACTGCCAACAGACACTCGGGAGAAGTGTATGGTGTTTCCTGAAACATCTAAAAAACAAAGCAACAGAGCCTAGGGCACTTCCACTTATGGTCCTATAGCTTAGGGAAATTAAAATCAAAAAGACACAGCCACCCCAATGTTTGGGACGCCTCTGTTTACAAGAACCTCGTTTACCGTACAAGTTCAATATCACAGAAAGTGAAAAATGGATAAAGAACTTGTGGTACTTACGTACAATGCAGTATCACTCAGCAGTGAAATCTATGTCATCAGGCCCGTAGCAGCACAATGAGTGGATTCAGGTACGATGATTCTAACTGAAATAAGTCACACAGAAAAAGAAACATCATAAGATATCAGTAATACACGGAATGTAAACTTGGCTACACAGGAACTGAATTACAGAACAGAACAGGGTCTCAAATTTAGAAAACCAACTTATGCTTGTTTAAGGGTAAAGGTGAGTTGGGGTGCTGCATAAAACCAGAGATTGAAATGAGCACAGATAAAGTTCCTTAAGCCAAATATGGAATAGACAAGAGCTACTCCTTGCTCAACGAAATGGACTCAACACCGCATATTAAACGCCTAAGAATGTACCTGACTCTTAAGTATCTTAAAACCTATGGATTGCTATGTCTCCGAAAGAGAATCAAGCATGTGTACAGGGACATAAACGCAGCAGTGATAGGATTGGAGAGGTTCGGTGAGCAAATGAAGACCCTTTGAAGTCATATTGCATGGTACCCATTCCACGGGTTTCAACTACCCAGGTTTAAGGTATTCTTCCTTCAGCTAAAACATGCATGTGGAACCTAGAGTATGATCAACCATGTGATCGGGAGACGTGTTCAAATATGTCTCAGTTTTCGTACCCTGGTACTCGGGTGCAACATTCCAGACGCTTTACTAACACTCTCCCGACTTGGAGAGTCAGTCCCTTTAACCTCCTGTTTGGCCCAGTTTGCAATTTCTGCGGAAGATGAACAGGAATAGCGAGAACCAATGAGAGACTAGCTGGAGGTGTCTGGACGGGCAAATTTAACTCTCATTTCCCACCAGGAAGAGGAAATAACCAAAGGCTCAGCGTGCCGTGCCGGAACCAGATTAGGGCCTGAAGCCATCCTGCGGTGTTGCGGCCAGCTCACAAGAAAACGAGTTGAAGAAAGGAGCTCAGGGGCACTGTAATTCACAAACCTGCAGAGTTATAAATGACAACTATCGTCCAAAAATATACTGAAGTAAGGCTGCCAAGAGGACTTGAAAGCGGGGCAGAATTGCAGGAAACCGATTTCAGGAGGTAGACTGGAATTGCATTGAAAGCATAGGAAAAGAGGCAGAACGTCCACAATGATGCACTTGGCCAAAAAGGGCGTATGCGTTTTTTCCTGAATATATTCAGGAAAAAACGCATACGCCCTTTTTGGCCAACCAAGCAAGCTTGCAAAGGAAATCTGCACTACAATGAAGTCTCACTTCCCCCCGGTCAAAAGGGCCATCTGAAAAAAGTGTAAAATCCAGAAAGGCAGGACAGGCCATGGAGAACTGGGAGCCTTGTTATGCTGATGGGCGGGATGTACATTGCCAACAGACACTCGGGAGAAGTGTATGGTGTTTCCTGAAACATCTAAAAAACAAAGCAACAGAGCCTAGGGCACTTCCACTTATGGTCCTATAGCTTAGGGAAATTAAAATCAAAAAGATACAGCCACCCCAATGTTTGGGACGCCTCTGTTTACAAGAACCTCGTTTACTGTACAAGTTCAATATCACAGAAAGTGAAAAATGGATAAAGAACTTGTGGTACTTACGTACAATGCAGTATCACTCAGCAGTGAAATCTATGTCATCAGGCCCGTAGCAGCACAATGAGTGGATTCAGGTACGATGATTCTAACTGAAATAAGTCACACAGAAAAAGAAACATCATAAGATATCAGTAATACACGGAATGTAAACTTGGCTACACAGGAACTGAATTACAGAACAGAACAGGGTCTCAAATTTAGAAAACCAACTTATGCTTGTTTAAGGGTAAAGGTGAGTTGGGGTGCTGCATAAAACCAGAGATTGAAATGAGCACAGATAAAGTTCCTTAAGCCAAATATGGAATAGACAAGAGCTACTCCTTGCTCAACGAAATGGACTCAACACCGCATATTAAACGCCTAAGAATGTACCTGACTCTTAAGTATCTTAAAACCTATGGATTGCTATGTCTCCGAAAGAGAATCAAGCATGTGTACAGGGACATAAACGCAGCAGTGATAGGATTGGAGAGGTTCGGTGAGCAAATGAAGACCCTTTGAAGTCATATTGCATGGTACCCATTCCACGGGTTTCAACTACCCAGGTTTAAGGTATTCTTCCTTCAGCTAAAACATGCATGTGGAACCTAGAGTATGATCAACCATGTGATCGGGAGACGTGTTCAAATATGTCTCAGTTTTCGTACCCTGGTACTCGGGTGCAACATTCCAGACGCTTTACTAACACTCTCCCGACTTGGAGAGTCAGTCCCTTTAACCTCCTGTTTGGCCCAGTTTGCAATTTCTGCGGAAGATGAACAGGAATAGCGAGAACCAATGAGAGACTAGCTGGAGGTGTCTGGACGGGCAAATTTAACTCTCATTTCCCACCAGGAAGAGGAAAGAACCAAAGGCTCAGCGTGCCGTGCCGGAACCAGATTAGGGCCTGAAGCCATCCTGCGGTGTTGCGGCCAGCTCACAAGAAAACGAGTTGAAGAAAGGAGCTCAGGGGCACTGTAATTCACAAACCTGCAGAGTTATAAATGACAACTATCGTCCAAAAATATACTGAAGTAAGGCTGCCAAGAGGACTTGAAAGCGGGGCAGAATTGCAGGAAACCGATTTCAGGAGGTAGACTGGAATTGCATTGAAAGCATAGGAAAAGAGGCAGAACGTCCACAATGATGCACTTGGCCAAAAAGGGCGTATGCGTTTTTTCCTGAATATATTCAGGAAAAAACGCATACGCCCTTTTTGGCCAACCAAGCAAGCTTGCAAAGGAAATCTGCACTACAATGAAGTCTCACTTCCCCCGGTCAAAAGGGCCATCTGAAAAAAGTGTAAAATCCAGCAAGGCAGGACAGGCCATGGAGAACTGGGAGCCTTGTTATGCTGATGGGCGGGATGTAAACTGCCAACAGACACTCGGGAGAAGTGTATGGTGTTTCCTGAAACATCTAAAAAACAAAGCAACAGAGCCTAGGGCACTTCCACTTATGGTCCTATAGCTTAGGGAAATTAAAATCAAAAAGACACAGCCACCCCAAAGTTTGGGACGCCTCTGTTTACAAGAACCTCGTTTACCGTACAAGTTCAATATCACAGAAAGTGAAAAATGGATAAAGAACTTGTGGTACTTACGTACAATGCAGTATCACTCAGCAGTGAAATCTATGTCATCAGGCCCGTAGCAGCACAATGAGTGGATTCAGGTACGATGATTCTAACTGAAATAAGTCACACAGAAAAAGAAACATCATAAGATATCAGTAATACACGGAATGTAAACTTGGCTACACAGGAACTGAATTACAGAACAGAACAGGGTCTCAAATTTAGAAAACCAACTTATGCTTGTTTAAGGGTAAAGGTGAGTTGGGGTGCTGCATAAAACCAGAGATTGAAATGAGCACAGATAAAGTTCCTTAAGCCAAATATGGAATAGACAAGAGCTACTCCTTGCTCAACGAAATGGACTCAACACCGCATATTAAACGCCTAAGAATGTACCTGACTCTTAAGTATCTTAAAACCTATGGATTGCTATGTCTCCGAAAGAGAATCAAGCATGTGTACAGGGACATAAACGCAGCAGTGATAGGATTGGAGAGGTTCGGTGAGCAAATGAAGACCCTTTGAAGTCATATTGCATGGTACCCATTCCACGGGTTTCAACTACCCAGGTTTAAGGTATTCTTCCTTCAGCTAAAACATGCATGTGGAACCTAGAGTATGATCAACCATGTGATCGGGAGACGTGTTCAAATATGTCTCAGTTTTCGTACCCTGGTACTCGGGTGCAACATTCCAGACGCTTTACTAACACTCTCCCGACTTGGAGAGTCAGTCCCTTTAACCTCCTGTTTGGCCCAGTTTGCAATTTCTGCGGAAGATGAACAGGAATAGCGAGAACCAATGAGAGACTAGCTGGAGGGGTCTGGACGGGCAAATTTAACTCTCATTTCCCACCAGGAAGAGGAAATAACCAAAGGCTCAGCGTGCCGTGCCGGAACCAGATTAGGGCCTGAAGCCATCCTGCGGTGTTGCGGCCAGCTCACAAGAAAACGAGTTGAAGAAAGGAGCTCAGGGGCACTGTAATTCACAAACCTGCAGAGTTATAAATGACAACTATCGTCCAAAAATATACTGAAGTAAGGCTGCCAAGAGGACTTGAAAGCGGGGCAGAATTGCAGGAAACCGATTTCAGGAGGTAGACTGGAATTGCATTGAAAGCATAGGAAAAGAGGCAGAACGTCCACAATGATGCACTTGGCCAAAAAGGGCGTATGCGTTTTTTCCTGAATATATTCAGGAAAAAACGCATACGCCCTTTTTGGCCAACCAAGCAAGCTTGCAAAGGAAATCTGCACTACAATGAAGTCTCACTTCGCCCCGGTCAAAAGGGCCATCTGAAAAAAGTGTAAAATCCAGAAAGGCAGGACAGGCCATGGAGAACTGGGAGCCTTGTTATGCTGATGGGCGGGATGTAAACTGCCAACAGACACTCGGGAGAAGTGTATGGTGTTTCCTGAAACATCTAAAAAACAAAGCAACAGAGCCTAGGGCACTTCCACTTATGGTCCTATAGCTTAGGGAAATTAAAATCAAAAAGACACAGCCACCCCAAAGTTTGGGACGCCTCTGTTTACAAGAACCTCGTTTACCGTACAAGTTCAATATCACAGAAAGTGAAAAATGGATAAAGAACTTGTGGTACTTACGTACAATGCAGTATCACTCAGCAGTGAAATCTATGTCATCAGGCCCGTAGCAGCACAATGAGTGGATTCAGGTACGATGATTCTAACTGAAATAAGTCACACAGAAAAAGAAACATCATAAGATATCAGTAATACACGGAATGTAAACTTGGCTACACAGGAACTGAATTACAGAACAGAACAGGGTCTCAAATTTAGAAAACCAACTTATGCTTGTTTAAGGGTAAAGGTGAGTTGGGGTGCTGCATAAAACCAGAGATTGAAATGAGCACAGATAAAGTTCCTTAAGCCAAATATGGAATAGACAAGAGCTACTCCTTGCTCAACGAAATGGACTCAACACCGCATATTAAACGCCTAAGAATGTACCTGACTCTTAAGTATCTTAAAACCTATGGATTGCTATGTCTCCGAAAGAGAATCAAGCATGTGTACAGGGACATAAACGCAGCAGTGATAGGATTGGAGAGGTTCGGTGAGCAAATGAAGACCCTTTGAAGTCATATTGCATGGTACCCATTCCACGGGTTTCAACTACCCAGGTTTAAGGTATTCTTCCTTCAGCTAAAACATGCATGTGGAACCTAGAGTATGATCAACCATGTGATCGGGAGACGTGTTCAAATATTTCTCAGTTTTCGTACCCTGGTACTCGGGTGCAACATTCCAGACGCTTTACTAACACTCTCCCGACTTGGAGAGTCAGTCCCTTTAACCTCCTGTTTGGCCCAGTTTGCAATTTCTGCGGAAGATGAACAGGAATAGCGAGAACCAATGAGAGACTAGCTGGAGGTGTCTGGACGGGCAAATTTAACTCTCATTTCCCACCAGGAAGAGGAAATAACCAAAGGCTCAGCGTGCCGTGCCGGAACCAGATTAGGGCCTGAAGCCATCCTGCGGTGTTGCGGCCAGCTCACAAGAAAACGAGTTGAAGAAAGGAGCTCAGGGGCACTGTAATTCACAAACCTGCAGAGTTATAAATGACAACTATCGTCCAAAAATATACTGAAGTAAGGCTGCCAAGAGGACTTGAAAGCGGGGCAGAATTGCAGGAAACCGATTTCAGGAGGTAGACTGGAATTGCATTGAAAGCATAGGAAAAGAGGCAGAACGTCCACAATGATGCACTTGGCCAAAAAGGGCGTATGCGTTTTTTCCTGAATATATTCAGGAAAAAACGCATACGCCCTTTTTGGCCAACCAAGCAAGCTTGCAAAGGAAATCTGCACTACAATGAAGTCTCACTTCCCCCCGGTCAAAAGGGCCATCTGAAAAAAGTGTAAAATCCAGAAAGGCAGGACAGGCCATGGAGAACTGGGAGCCTTGTTATGCTGATGGGCGGGATGTAAACTGCCAACAGACACTCGGGAGAAGTGTATGGTGTTTCCTGAAACATCTAAAAAACAAAGCAACAGAGCCTAGGGCACTTCCACTTATGGTCCTATAGCTTAGGGAAATTAAAATCAAAAAGATACAGCCACCCCAATGTTTGGGACGCCTCTGTTTACAAGAACCTCGTTTACCGTACAAGTTCAATATCACAGAAAGTGAAAAATGGATAAAGAACTTGTGGTACTTACGTACAATGCAGTATCACTCAGCAGTGAAATCTATGTCATCAGGCCCGTAGCAGCACAATGAGTGGATTCAGGTACGATGATTCTAACTGAAATAAGTCACACAGAAAAAGAAACATCATAAGATATCAGTAATACACGGAATGTAAACTTGGCTACACAGGAACTGAATTACAGAACAGAACAGGGTCTCAAATTTAGAAAACCAACTTATGCTTGTTTAAGGGTAAAGGTGAGTTGGGGTGCTGCATAAAACCAGAGATTGAAATGAGCACAGATAAAGTTCCTTAAGCCAAATATGGAATAGACAAGAGCTACTCCTTGCTCAACGAAATGGACTCAACACCGCATATTAAACGCCTAAGAATGTACCTGACTAGTAAGTATCTTAAAACCTATGGATTGCTATGTCTCCGAAAGAGAATCAAGCATGTGTACAGGGACATAAACGCAGCAGTGATAGGATTGGAGAGGTTCGGTGAGCAAATGAAGACCCTTTGAAGTCATATTGCATGGTACCCATTCCACGGGTTTCAACTACCCAGGTTTAAGGTATTCTTCCTTCAGCTAAAACATGCATGTGGAACCTAGAGTATGATCAACCATGTGATCGGGAGACGTGTTCAAATATGTCTCAGTTTTCGTACCCTGGTACTCGGGTGCAACATTCCAGACGCTTTACTAACACTCTCCCGACTTGGAGAGTCAGTCCCTTTAACCTCCTGTTTGGCCCAGTTTGCAATTTTTGCGGAAGATGAACAGGAATAGCGAGAACCAATGAGAGACTAGCTGGAGGTGTCTGGACGGGCAAATTTAACTCTCATTTCCCACCAGGAAGAGGAAATAACCAAAGGCTCAGTGTGCCGTGCCGGAACCAGATTAGGGCCTGAAGCCATCCTGCGGTGTTGCGGCCAGCTCACAAGAAAACGAGTTGAAGAAAGGAGCTCAGGGGCACTGTAATTCACAAACCTGCAGAGTTATAAATGACAACTATCGTCCAAAAATATACTGAAGTAAGGCTGCCAAGAGGACTTGAAAGCGGGGCAGAATTGCAGGAAACCGATTTCAGGAGGTAGACTGGAATTGCATTGAAAGCATAGGAAAAGAGGCAGAACGTCCACAATGATGCACTTGGCCAAAAAGGGCGTATGCGTTTTACCCTGAATATATTCAGGAAAAAACGCATACGCCCTTTTTGGCCAACCAAGCAAGCTTGCAAAGGAAATCTGCACTACAATGAAGTCTCACTTCCCCCCCCCTGGTCAAAAGGGCCATCTGAAAAAAGTGTAAAATCCAGAAAGGCAGGACAGGCCATGGAGAACTGGGAGCCTTGTTATGCTGATGGGCGGGATGTAAACTGCCAACAGACACTCGGGAGAAGTGTATGGTGTTTCCTGAAACATCTAAAAAACAAAGCAACAGAGCCTAGGGCACTTCCACTTATGGTCCTATAGCTTAGGGAAATTAAAATCAAAAAGATACAGCCACCCCACAGTTTGGGACGCCTCTGTTTACAAGAACCTCGTTTACCGTACAAGTTCAATATCACAGAAAGTGAAAAATGGATAAAGAACTTGTGGTACTTACGTACAATGCAGTATCACTCAGCAGTGAAATCTATGTCATCAGGCCCGTAGCAGCACAATGAGTGGATTCAGGTACGATGATTCTAACTGAAATAAGTCACACAGAAAAAGAAACATCATAAGATATCAGTAATACACGGAATGTAAACTTGGCTACACAGGAACTGAATTACAGAACAGAACAGGGTCTCAAATTTAGAAAACCAACTTATGCTTGTTTAAGGGTAAAGGTGAGTTGGGGTGCTGCATAAAACCAGAGATTGAAATGAGCACAGATAAAGTTCCTTAAGCCAAATATGGAATAGACAAGAGCTACTCCTTGCTCAACGAAATGGACTCAACACCGCATATTAAACGCCAAAGAATGTACCTGACTAGTAAGTATCTTAAAACCTATGGATTGTTATGTCTCCGAAAGAGAATCAAGCATGTGTACAGGGACATAAACGCAGCAGTGATAGGATTGGAGAGGTTCGGTGAGCAAATGAAGACCCTTTGAAGTCATATTGCATGGTACCCATTCCACGGGTTTCAACTACCCAGGTTTAAGGTATTCTTCCTTCAGCTAAAACATGCATGTGGAACCTAGAGTATGATCAACCATGTGATCGGGAGACGTGTTCAAATATGTCTCAGTTTTCGTACCCTGGTACTCGGGTGCAACATTCCAGACGCTTTACTAACACTCTCCCGACTTGGAGAGTCAGTCCCTTTAACCTCCTGTTTGGCCCAGTTTGCAATTTCTGCGGAAGATGAACAGGAATAGCGAGAACCAATGAGAGGCTAGCTGGAGGTGTCTGGACGGGCAAATTTAACTCTCATTTCCCACCAGGAAGAGGAAATAACCAAAGGCTCAGCGTGCCGTGCCGGAACCAGATTAGGGCCTGAAGCCATCCTGCGGTGTTGCGGCCAGCTCACAAGAAAACGAGTTGAAGAAAGGAGCTCAGGGGCACTGTAATTCACAAACCTGCAGAGTTATAAATGACAACTATCGTCCAAAAATATACTGAAGTAAGGCTGCCAAGAGGACTTGAAAGCGGGGCAGAATTGCAGGAAACCGATTTCAGGAGGTAGACTGGAATTGCATTGAAAGCATAGGAAAAGAGGCAGAACGTCCACAATGATGCACTTGGCCAAAAAGGGCGTATGCGTTTTTTCCTGAATATATTCAGGAAAAAACGCATACGCCCTTTTTGGCCAACCAAGCAAGCTTGCAAAGGAAATCTGCACTACAATGAAGTCTCACTTCCCCCCCCCCCCCGGTCAAAGGGCCATCTGAAAAAAGTGTAAAATCCAGAAAGGCAGGACAGGCCATGGAGAACTGGGAGCCTTGTTATGCTGATGGGCGGGATGTAAACTGCCAACAGACACTCGGGAGAAGTGTATGGTGTTTCCTGAAACATCTAAAAAACAAAGCAACAGAGCCTAGGGCACTTCCACTTATGGTCCTATAGCTTAGGGAAATTAAAATCAAAAAGATACAGCCACCCCAATGTTTGGGACGCCTCTGTTTACAAGAACCTCGTTTACCGTACAAGTTCAATATCACAGAAAGTGAAAAATGGATAAAGAACATGTGGTACTTACGTAAAATGCAGTATCACTCAGCAGTGAAATCTATGTCATCAGGCCCGTAGCAGCACAATGAGTGGATTCAGGTACGATGATTCTAACTGAAATAAGTCACACAGAAAAAGAAACATCATAAGATATCAGTAATACACGGAATGTAAACTTGGCTACACAGGAACTGAATTACAGAACAGAACAGGGTCTCAAATTTAGAAAACCAACTTATGCTTGTTTAAGGGTAAAGGTGAGTTGGGGTGCTGCATAAAACCAGAGATTGAAATGAGCACAGATAAAGTTCCTTAAGCCAAATATGGAATAGACAAGAGCTACTCCTTGCTCAACGAAATGGACTCAACACCGCATATTAAACGCCTAAGAATGTACCTGACTAGTAAGTATCTTAAAACCTATGGATTGCTATGTCTCCGAAAGAGAATCAAGCATGTGTACAGGGACATAAACGCAGCAGTGATAGGATTGGAGAGGTTCGGTGAGCAAATGAAGACCCTTTGAAGTCATATTGCATGGTACCCATTCCACGGGTTTCAACTACCCAGGTTTAAGGTATTCTTCCTTCAGCTAAAACATGCATGTGGAACCTAGAGTATGATCAACCATGTGATCGGGAGACGTGTTCAAATATGTCTCAGTTTTCGTACCCTGGTACTCGGGTGCAACATTCCAGACGCTTTACTAACACTCTCCCGACTTGGAGAGTCAGTCCCTTTAACCTCCTGTTTGGCCCAGTTTGCAATTTCTGCGGAAGATGAACAGGAATAGCGAGAACCAATGAGAGGCTAGCTGGAGGTGTCTGGACGGGCAAATTTAACTCTCATTTCCCACCAGGAAGAGGAAATAACCAAAGGCTCAGCATGCCGTGCCGGAACCAGATTAGGGCCTGAAGCCATCCTGCGGTGTTGCGGCCAGCTCACAAGAAAACGAGTTGAAGAAAGGAGCTCAGGGGCACTGTAATTCACAAACCTGCAGAGTTATAAATGACAACTATCGTCCAAAAATATACTGAAGTAAGGTTGCCAAGAGGACTTGAAAGCGGGGCAGAATTGCAGGAAACCGATTTCAGGAGGTAGACTGGAATTGCATTGAAAGCATAGGAAAAGAGGCAGAACGTCCACAATGATGCACTTGGCCAAAAAGGGCGTATGCGTTTTTTCCTGAATATATTCAGGAAAAAACGCATACGCCCTTTTTGGCCAACCAAGCAAGCTTGCAAAGGAAATCTGCACTACAATGAAGTCTCACTTCCCCCCCCCCCGGTCAAAAGGGCCATCTGAAAAAAGTGTAAAATCCAGAAAGGCAGGACAGGCCATGGAGAACTGGGAGCCTTGTTATGCTGATGGGCGGGATGTAAACTGCCAACAGACACTCGGGAGAAGTGTATGGTGTTTCCTGAAACATCTAAAAAACAAAGCAACAGAGCCTAGGGCACTTCCACTTATGGTCCTATAGCTTAGGGAAATTAAAATCAAAAAGATACAGCCACCCCAATGTTTGGGACGCCTCTGTTTACAAGAACCTCGTTTACCGTACAAGTATAATATCACAGAAAGTGAAAAATGGATAAACAACATGTGGTACTTACGTAAAATGCAGTATCACTCAGCAGTGAAATCTATGTCATCAGGCCCGTAGCAGCACAATGAGTGGATTCAGGTACGATGATTCTAACTGAAATAAGTCACACAGAAAAAGAAACATCATAAGATATCAGTAATACACGGAATGTAAACTTGGCTACACAGGAACTGAATTACAGAACAGAACAGGGTCTCAAATTTAGAAAACCAACTTATGCTTGTTTAAGGGTAAAGGTGAGTTGGGGTGCTGCATAAAACCAGAGATTGAAATGAGCACAGATAAAGTTCCTTAAGCCAAATATGGAATAGACAAGAGCTACTCCTTGCTCAACGAAATGGACTCAACACCGCATATTAAAAGCCTAAGAATGTACCTGACTCTTAAGTATCTTAAAACCTATGGATTGCTATGTCTCCGAAAGAGAATCAAGCATGTGTACAGGGACATAAACGCAGCAGTGATAGGATTGGAGAGGTTCGGTGAGCAAATGAAGACCCTTTGAAGTCATATTGCATGGTACCCATTCCATGGGTTTCAACTACCCAGGTTTAAGGTATTCTTCCTTCAGCTAAAACATGCATGTGGAACCTAGAGTATGATCAACCATGTGATCGGGAGACGTGTTCAAATATGTCTCAGTTTTCGTACCCTGGTACTCGGGTGCAACATTCCAGACGCTTTACTAACACTCTCCCGACTTGGAGAGTCAGTCCCTTTAACCTCCTGTTTGGCCCAGTTTGCAATTTCTGCGGAAGATGAACAGGAATAGCGAGAACCAATGAGAGACTAGCTGGAGGTGTCTGGACGGGCAAATTTAACTCTCATTTCCCACCAGGAAGAGGAAAGAACCAAAGGCTCAGCGTGCCGTGCCGGAACCAGATTAGGGCCTGAAGCCATCCTGCGGTGTTGCGGCCAGCTCACAAGAAAACGAGTTGAAGAAAGGAGCTCAGGGGCACTGTAATTCACAAACCTGCAGAGTTATAAATGACAACTATCGTCCAAAAATATACTGAAGTAAGGCTGCCAAGAGGACTTGAAAGCGGGGCAGAATTGCAGGAAACCGATTTCAGGAGGTAGACTGGAATTGCATTGAAAGCATAGGAAAAGAGGCAGAACGTCCACAATGATGCACTTGGCCAAAAAGGGCGTATGCGTTTTTTCCTGAATATATTCAGGAAAAAACGCATACGCCCTTTTTGGCCAACCAAGCAAGCTTGCAAAGGAAATCTGCACTACAATGAAGTCTCACTTCCCCCGGTCAAAAGGGCCATCTGAAAAAAGTGTAAAATCCAGCAAGGCAGGACAGGCCATGGAGAACTGGGAGCCTTGTTATGCTGATGGGCGGGATGTAAACTGCCAACAGACACTCGGGAGAAGTGTATGGTGTTTCCTGAAACATCTAAAAAACAAAGCAACAGAGCCTAGGGCACTTCCACTTATGGTCCTATAGCTTAGGGAAATTAAAATCAAAAAGACACAGCCACCCCAAAGTTTGGGACGCCTCTGTTTACAAGAACCTCGTTTACCGTACAAGTTCAATATCACAGAAAGTGAAAAATGGATAAAGAACTTGTGGTACTTACGTACAATGCAGTATCACTCAGCAGTGAAATCTATGTCATCAGGCCCGTAGCAGCACAATGAGTGGATTCAGGTACGATGATTCTAACTGAAATAAGTCACACAGAAAAAGAAACATCATAAGATATCAGTAATACACGGAATGTAAACTTGGCTACACAGGAACTGAATTACAGAACAGAACAGGGTCTCAAATTTAGAAAACCAACTTATGCTTGTTTAAGGGTAAAGGTGAGTTGGGGTGCTGCATAAAACCAGAGATTGAAATGAGCACAGATAAAGTTCCTTAAGCCAAATATGGAATAGACAAGAGCTACTCCTTGCTCAACGAAATGGACTCAACACCGCATATTAAACGCCTAAGAATGTACCTGACTCTTAAGTATCTTAAAACCTATGGATTGCTATGTCTCCGAAAGAGAATCAAGCATGTGTACAGGGACATAAACGCAGCAGTGATAGGATTGGAGAGGTTCGGTGAGCAAATGAAGACCCTTTGAAGTCATATTGCATGGTACCCATTCCACGGGTTTCAACTACCCAGGTTTAAGGTATTCTTCCTTCAGCTAAAACATGCATGTGGAACCTAGAGTATGATCAACCATGTGATCGGGAGACGTGTTCAAATATGTCTCAGTTTTCGTACCCTGGTACTCGGGTGCAACATTCCAGACGCTTTACTAACACTCTCCCGACTTGGAGAGTCAGTCCCTTTAACCTCCTGTTTGGCCCAGTTTGCAATTTCTGCGGAAGATGAACAGGAATAGCGAGAACCAATGAGAGACTAGCTGGAGGGGTCTGGACGGGCAAATTTAACTCTCATTTCCCACCAGGAAGAGGAAATAACCAAAGGCTCAGCGTGCCGTGCCGGAACCAGATTAGGGCCTGAAGCCATCCTGCGGTGTTGCGGCCAGCTCACAAGAAAACGAGTTGAAGAAAGGAGCTCAGGGGCACTGTAATTCACAAACCTGCAGAGTTATAAATGACAACTATCGTCCAAAAATATACTGAAGTAAGGCTGCCAAGAGGACTTGAAAGCGGGGCAGAATTGCAGGAAACCGATTTCAGGAGGTAGACTGGAATTGCATTGAAAGCATAGGAAAAGAGGCAGAACGTCCACAATGATGCACTTGGCCAAAAAGGGCGTATGCGTTTTTTCCTGAATATATTCAGGAAAAAACGCATACGCCCTTTTTGGCCAACCAAGCAAGCTTGCAAAGGAAATCTGCACTACAATGAAGTCTCACTTCGCCCCGGTCAAAAGGGCCATCTGAAAAAAGTGTAAAATCCAGAAAGGCAGGACAGGCCATGGAGAACTGGGAGCCTTGTTATGCTGATGGGCGGGATGTAAACTGCCAACAGACACTCGGGAGAAGTGTATGGTGTTTCCTGAAACATCTAAAAAACAAAGCAACAGAGCCTAGGGCACTTCCACTTATGGTCCTATAGCTTAGGGAAATTAAAATCAAAAAGACACAGCCACCCCAAAGTTTGGGACGCCTCTGTTTACAAGAACCTCGTTTACCGTACAAGTTCAATATCACAGAAAGTGAAAAATGGATAAAGAACTTGTGGTACTTACGTACAATGCAGTATCACTCAGCAGTGAAATCTATGTCATCAGGCCCGTAGCAGCACAATGAGTGGATTCAGGTACGATGATTCTAACTGAAATAAGTCACACAGAAAAAGAAACATCATAAGATATCAGTAATACACGGAATGTAAACTTGGCTACACAGGAACTGAATTACAGAACAGAACAGGGTCTCAAATTTAGAAAACCAACTTATGCTTGTTTAAGGGTAAAGGTGAGTTGGGGTGCTGCATAAAACCAGAGATTGAAATGAGCACAGATAAAGTTCCTTAAGCCAAATATGGAATAGACAAGAGCTACTCCTTGCTCAACGAAATGGACTCAACACCGCATATTAAACGCCTAAGAATGTACCTGACTCTTAAGTATCTTAAAACCTATGGATTGCTATGTCTCCGAAAGAGAATCAAGCATGTGTACAGGGACATAAACGCAGCAGTGATAGGATTGGAGAGGTTCGGTGAGCAAATGAAGACCCTTTGAAGTCATATTGCATGGTACCCATTCCACGGGTTTCAACTACCCAGGTTTAAGGTATTCTTCCTTCAGCTAAAACATGCATGTGGAACCTAGAGTATGATCAACCATGTGATCGGGAGACGTGTTCAAATATTTCTCAGTTTTCGTACCCTGGTACTCGGGTGCAACATTCCAGACGCTTTACTAACACTCTCCCGACTTGGAGAGTCAGTCCCTTTAACCTCCTGTTTGGCCCAGTTTGCAATTTCTGCGGAAGATGAACAGGAATAGCGAGAACCAATGAGAGACTAGCTGGAGGTGTCTGGACGGGCAAATTTAACTCTCATTTCCCACCAGGAAGAGGAAATAACCAAAGGCTCAGCGTGCCGTGCCGGAACCAGATTAGGGCCTGAAGCCATCCTGCGGTGTTGCGGCCAGCTCACAAGAAAACGAGTTGAAGAAAGGAGCTCAGGGGCACTGTAATTCACAAACCTGCAGAGTTATAAATGACAACTATCGTCCAAAAATATACTGAAGTAAGGCTGCCAAGAGGACTTGAAAGCGGGGCAGAATTGCAGGAAACCGATTTCAGGAGGTAGACTGGAATTGCATTGAAAGCATAGGAAAAGAGGCAGAACGTCCACAATGATGCACTTGGCCAAAAAGGGCGTATGCGTTTTTTCCTGAATATATTCAGGAAAAAACGCATACGCCCTTTTTGGCCAACCAAGCAAGCTTGCAAAGGAAATCTGCACTACAATGAAGTCTCACTTCCCCCCGGTCAAAAGGGCCATCTGAAAAAAGTGTAAAATCCAGAAAGGCAGGACAGGCCATGGAGAACTGGGAGCCTTGTTATGCTGATGGGCGGGATGTAAACTGCCAACAGACACTCGGGAGAAGTGTATGGTGTTTCCTGAAACATCTAAAAAACAAAGCAACAGAGCCTAGGGCACTTCCACTTATGGTCCTATAGCTTAGGGAAATTAAAATCAAAAAGATACAGCCACCCCAATGTTTGGGACGCCTCTGTTTACAAGAACCTCGTTTACCGTACAAGTTCAATATCACAGAAAGTGAAAAATGGATAAAGAACTTGTGGTACTTACGTACAATGCAGTATCACTCAGCAGTGAAATCTATGTCATCAGGCCCGTAGCAGCACAATGAGTGGATTCAGGTACGATGATTCTAACTGAAATAAGTCACACAGAAAAAGAAACATCATAAGATATCAGTAATACACGGAATGTAAACTTGGCTACACAGGAACTGAATTACAGAACAGAACAGGGTCTCAAATTTAGAAAACCAACTTATGCTTGTTTAAGGGTAAAGGTGAGTTGGGGTGCTGCATAAAACCAGAGATTGAAATGAGCACAGATAAAGTTCCTTAAGCCAAATATGGAATAGACAAGAGCTACTCCTTGCTCAACGAAATGGACTCAACACCGCATATTAAACGCCTAAGAATGTACCTGACTAGTAAGTATCTTAAAACCTATGGATTGCTATGTCTCCGAAAGAGAATCAAGCATGTGTACAGGGACATAAACGCAGCAGTGATAGGATTGGAGAGGTTCGGTGAGCAAATGAAGACCCTTTGAAGTCATATTGCATGGTACCCATTCCACGGGTTTCAACTACCCAGGTTTAAGGTATTCTTCCTTCAGCTAAAACATGCATGTGGAACCTAGAGTATGATCAACCATGTGATCGGGAGACGTGTTCAAATATGTCTCAGTTTTCGTACCCTGGTACTCGGGTGCAACATTCCAGACGCTTTACTAACACTCTCCCGACTTGGAGAGTCAGTCCCTTTAACCTCCTGTTTGGCCCAGTTTGCAATTTTTGCGGAAGATGAACAGGAATAGCGAGAACCAATGAGAGACTAGCTGGAGGTGTCTGGACGGGCAAATTTAACTCTCATTTCCCACCAGGAAGAGGAAATAACCAAAGGCTCAGTGTGCCGTGCCGGAACCAGATTAGGGCCTGAAGCCATCCTGCGGTGTTGCGGCCAGCTCACAAGAAAACGAGTTGAAGAAAGGAGCTCAGGGGCACTGTAATTCACAAACCTGCAGAGTTATAAATGACAACTATCGTCCAAAAATATACTGAAGTAAGGCTGCCAAGAGGACTTGAAAGCGGGGCAGAATTGCAGGAAACCGATTTCAGGAGGTAGACTGGAATTGCATTGAAAGCATAGGAAAAGAGGCAGAACGTCCACAATGATGCACTTGGCCAAAAAGGGCGTATGCGTTTTACCCTGAATATATTCAGGAAAAAACGCATACGCCCTTTTTGGCCAACCAAGCAAGCTTGCAAAGGAAATCTGCACTACAATGAAGTCTCACTTCCCCCCCCCTGGTCAAAAGGGCCATCTGAAAAAAGTGTAAAATCCAGAAAGGCAGGACAGGCCATGGAGAACTGGGAGCCTTGTTATGCTGATGGGCGGGATGTAAACTGCCAACAGACACTCGGGAGAAGTGTATGGTGTTTCCTGAAACATCTAAAAAACAAAGCAACAGAGCCTAGGGCACTTCCACTTATGGTCCTATAGCTTAGGGAAATTAAAATCAAAAAGATACAGCCACCCCACAGTTTGGGACGCCTCTGTTTACAAGAACCTCGTTTACCGTACAAGTTCAATATCACAGAAAGTGAAAAATGGATAAAGAACTTGTGGTACTTACGTACAATGCAGTATCACTCAGCAGTGAAATCTATGTCATCAGGCCCGTAGCAGCACAATGAGTGGATTCAGGTACGATGATTCTAACTGAAATAAGTCACACAGAAAAAGAAACATCATAAGATATCAGTAATACACGGAATGTAAACTTGGCTACACAGGAACTGAATTACAGAACAGAACAGGGTCTCAAATTTAGAAAACCAACTTATGCTTGTTTAAGGGTAAAGGTGAGTTGGGGTGCTGCATAAAACCAGAGATTGAAATGAGCACAGATAAAGTTCCTTAAGCCAAATATGGAATAGACAAGAGCTACTCCTTGCTCAACGAAATGGACTCAACACCGCATATTAAACGCCAAAGAATGTACCTGACTAGTAAGTATCTTAAAACCTATGGATTGTTATGTCTCCGAAAGAGAATCAAGCATGTGTACAGGGACATAAACGCAGCAGTGATAGGATTGGAGAGGTTCGGTGAGCAAATGAAGACCCTTTGAAGTCATATTGCATGGTACCCATTCCACGGGTTTCAACTACCCAGGTTTAAGGTATTCTTCCTTCAGCTAAAACATGCATGTGGAACCTAGAGTATGATCAACCATGTGATCGGGAGACGTGTTCAAATATGTCTCAGTTTTCGTACCCTGGTACTCGGGTGCAACATTCCAGACGCTTTACTAACACTCTCCCGACTTGGAGAGTCAGTCCCTTTAACCTCCTGTTTGGCCCAGTTTGCAATTTCTGCGGAAGATGAACAGGAATAGCGAGAACCAATGAGAGGCTAGCTGGAGGTGTCTGGACGGGCAAATTTAACTCTCATTTCCCACCAGGAAGAGGAAATAACCAAAGGCTCAGCGTGCCGTGCCGGAACCAGATTAGGGCCTGAAGCCATCCTGCGGTGTTGCGGCCAGCTCACAAGAAAACGAGTTGAAGAAAGGAGCTCAGGGGCACTGTAATTCACAAACCTGCAGAGTTATAAATGACAACTATCGTCCAAAAATATACTGAAGTAAGGCTGCCAAGAGGACTTGAAAGCGGGGCAGAATTGCAGGAAACCGATTTCAGGAGGTAGACTGGAATTGCATTGAAAGCATAGGAAAAGAGGCAGAACGTCCACAATGATGCACTTGGCCAAAAAGGGCGTATGCGTTTTTTCCTGAATATATTCAGGAAAAAACGCATACGCCCTTTTTGGCCAACCAAGCAAGCTTGCAAAGGAAATCTGCACTACAATGAAGTCTCACTTCCCCCCCCCCCCCGGTCAAAGGGCCATCTGAAAAAAGTGTAAAATCCAGAAAGGCAGGACAGGCCATGGAGAACTGGGAGCCTTGTTATGCTGATGGGCGGGATGTAAACTGCCAACAGACACTCGGGAGAAGTGTATGGTGTTTCCTGAAACATCTAAAAAACAAAGCAACAGAGCCTAGGGCACTTCCACTTATGGTCCTATAGCTTAGGGAAATTAAAATCAAAAAGATACAGCCACCCCAATGTTTGGGACGCCTCTGTTTACAAGAACCTCGTTTACCGTACAAGTTCAATATCACAGAAAGTGAAAAATGGATAAAGAACATGTGGTACTTACGTAAAATGCAGTATCACTCAGCAGTGAAATCTATGTCATCAGGCCCGTAGCAGCACAATGAGTGGATTCAGGTACGATGATTCTAACTGAAATAAGTCACACAGAAAAAGAAACATCATAAGATATCAGTAATACACGGAATGTAAACTTGGCTACACAGGAACTGAATTACAGAACAGAACAGGGTCTCAAATTTAGAAAACCAACTTATGCTTGTTTAAGGGTAAAGGTGAGTTGGGGTGCTGCATAAAACCAGAGATTGAAATGAGCACAGATAAAGTTCCTTAAGCCAAATATGGAATAGACAAGAGCTACTCCTTGCTCAACGAAATGGACTCAACACCGCATATTAAACGCCTAAGAATGTACCTGACTAGTAAGTATCTTAAAACCTATGGATTGCTATGTCTCCGAAAGAGAATCAAGCATGTGTACAGGGACATAAACGCAGCAGTGATAGGATTGGAGAGGTTCGGTGAGCAAATGAAGACCCTTTGAAGTCATATTGCATGGTACCCATTCCACGGGTTTCAACTACCCAGGTTTAAGGTATTCTTCCTTCAGCTAAAACATGCATGTGGAACCTAGAGTATGATCAACCATGTGATCGGGAGACGTGTTCAAATATGTCTCAGTTTTCGTACCCTGGTACTCGGGTGCAACATTCCAGACGCTTTACTAACACTCTCCCGACTTGGAGAGTCAGTCCCTTTAACCTCCTGTTTGGCCCAGTTTGCAATTTCTGCGGAAGATGAACAGGAATAGCGAGAACCAATGAGAGGCTAGCTGGAGGTGTCTGGACGGGCAAATTTAACTCTCATTTCCCACCAGGAAGAGGAAATAACCAAAGGCTCAGCATGCCGTGCCGGAACCAGATTAGGGCCTGAAGCCATCCTGCGGTGTTGCGGCCAGCTCACAAGAAAACGAGTTGAAGAAAGGAGCTCAGGGGCACTGTAATTCACAAACCTGCAGAGTTATAAATGACAACTATCGTCCAAAAATATACTGAAGTAAGGTTGCCAAGAGGACTTGAAAGCGGGGCAGAATTGCAGGAAACCGATTTCAGGAGGTAGACTGGAATTGCATTGAAAGCATAGGAAAAGAGGCAGAACGTCCACAATGATGCACTTGGCCAAAAAGGGCGTATGCGTTTTTTCCTGAATATATTCAGGAAAAAACGCATACGCCCTTTTTGGCCAACCAAGCAAGCTTGCAAAGGAAATCTGCACTACAATGAAGTCTCACTTCCCCCCCCCCCGGTCAAAAGGGCCATCTGAAAAAAGTGTAAAATCCAGAAAGGCAGGACAGGCCATGGAGAACTGGGAGCCTTGTTATGCTGATGGGCGGGATGTAAACTGCCAACAGACACTCGGGAGAAGTGTATGGTGTTTCCTGAAACATCTAAAAAACAAAGCAACAGAGCCTAGGGCACTTCCACTTATGGTCCTATAGCTTAGGGAAATTAAAATCAAAAAGATACAGCCACCCCAATGTTTGGGACGCCTCTGTTTACAAGAACCTCGTTTACCGTACAAGTATAATATCACAGAAAGTGAAAAATGGATAAACAACATGTGGTACTTACGTAAAATGCAGTATCACTCAGCAGTGAAATCTATGTCATCAGGCCCGTAGCAGCACAATGAGTGGATTCAGGTACGATGATTCTAACTGAAATAAGTCACACAGAAAAAGAAACATCATAAGATATCAGTAATACACGGAATGTAAACTTGGCTACACAGGAACTGAATTACAGAACAGAACAGGGTCTCAAATTTAGAAAACCAACTTATGCTTGTTTAAGGGTAAAGGTGAGTTGGGGTGCTGCATAAAACCAGAGATTGAAATGAGCACAGATAAAGTTCCTTAAGCCAAATATGGAATAGACAAGAGCTACTCCTTGCTCAACGAAATGGACTCAACACCGCATATTAAAAGCCTAAGAATGTACCTGACTCTTAAGTATCTTAAAACCTATGGATTGCTATGTCTCCGAAAGAGAATCAAGCATGTGTACAGGGACATAAACGCAGCAGTGATAGGATTGGAGAGGTTCGGTGAGCAAATGAAGACCCTTTGAAGTCATATTGCATGGTACCCATTCCATGGGTTTCAACTACCCAGGTTTAAGGTATTCTTCCTTCAGCTAAAACATGCATGTGGAACCTAGAGTATGATCAACCATGTGATCGGGAGACGTGTTCAAATATGTCTCAGTTTTCGTACCCTGGTACTCGGGTGCAACATTCCAGACGCTTTACTAACACTCTCCCGACTTGGAGAGTCAGTCCCTTTAACCTCCTGTTTGGCCCAGTTTGCAATTTCTGCGGAAGATGAACAGGAATAGCGAGAACCAATGAGAGACTAGCTGGAGGTGTCTGGACGGGCAAATTTAACTCTCATTTCCCACCAGGAAGAGGAAATAACCAAAGGCTCAGCGTGCCGTGCCGGAACCAGATTAGGGCCTGAAGCCATCCTGCGGTGTTGCGGCCAGCTCACAAGAAAACGAGTTGAAGAAAGGAGCTCAGGGGCACTGTAATTCACAAACCTGCAGAGTTATAAATGACAGCTATCGTCCAAAAATATACTGAAGTAAGGCTGCCAAGAGGACTTGAAAGCGGGGCAGAATTGCAGGAAACCGATTTCAGGAGGTAGACTGGAATTGCATTGAAAGCATAGGAAAAGAGGCAGAAGGTCCACAATGATGCACTTGGCCAAAAAGGGCGTATGCGTTTTTTCCTGAATATATTCAGGAAAAAACGCATACGCCCTTTTTGGCCAACCAAGCAAGCTTGCAAAGGAAATCTGCACTACAATGAAGTCTCACTTCCCCCCCCCCCCCGGTCAAAAAAGCCATCTGAAAAAAGTGTAAAATCCAGAAAGGCAGGACAGGCCATGGAGAACTGGGAGCCTTGTTATGCTGATGGGCGGGATGTAAATTGCCAACAGACACTCGGGAGAAGTGTATGGTGTTTCCTGAAACATCTAAAAAACAAAGCAACAGAGCCTAGGGCACTTCCACTTATGGTCCTATAGCTTAGGGAAATTAAAATCAAAAAGATACAGCCACCCCAATGTTTGGGACGCCTCTGTTTACAAGAACCTCGTTTACCGTACAAGTTCAATATCACAGAAAGTGAAAAATGGATAAAGAACTTGTGGTACTTACGTACAATGCAGTATCACTCAGCAGTGAAATCTATGTCATCAGGCCCGTAGCAGCACAATGAGTGGATTCAGGTACGATGATTCTAACTGAAATAAGTCACACAGAAAAAGAAACATCATAAGATATCAGTAATACACGGAATGTAAACTTGGCTACACAGGAACTGAATTACAGAACAGAACAGGGTCTCAAATTTAGAAAACCAACTTATGCTTGTTTAAGGGTAAAGGTGAGTTGGGGTGCTGCATAAAACCAGAGATTGAAATGAGCACAGATAAAGTTCCTTAAGCCAAATATGGAATAGACAAGAGCTACTCCTTGCTCAACGAAATGGACTCAACACCGCATATTAAACGCCTAAGAATGTACCTGACTCTTAAGTATCTTAAAACCTATGGATTGCTATGTCTCCGAAAGAGAATCAAGCATGTGTACAGGGACATAAACGCAGCAGTGATAGGATTGGAGAGGTTCGGTGAGCAAATGAAGACCCTTTGAAGTCATATTGCATGGTACCCATTCCACGGGTTTCAACTACCCAGGTTTAAGGTATTCTTCCTTCAGCTAAAACATGCATGTGGAACCTAGAGTATGATCAACCATGTGATCGGGAGACGTGTTCAAATATGTCTCAGTTTTCGTACCCTGGTACTCGGGTGCAACATTCCAGACGCTTTACTAACACTCTCCCGACTTGGAGAGTCAGTCCCTTTAACCTCCTGTTTGGCCCAGTTTGCAATTTCTGCGGAAGATGAACAGGAATAGCGAGAACCAATGAGAGACTAGCTGGAGGTGTCTGGACGGGCAAATTTAACTCTCATTTCCCACCAGGAAGAGGAAATAACCAAAGGCTCAGCGTGCCGTGCCGGAACCAGATTAGGGCCTGAAGCCATCCTGCGGTGTTGCGGCCAGCTCACAAGAAAACGAGTTGAAGAAAGGAGCTCAGGGGCACTGTAATTCACAAACCTGCAGAGTTATAAAAGACAACTATCGTCCAAAAATATACTGAAGTAAGGCTGCCAAGAGGACTTGAAAGCGGGGCAGAATTGCAGGAAACCGATTTCAGGAGGTAGACTGGAATTGCATTGAAAGCATAGGAAAAGAGGCAGAACGTCCACAATGATGCACTTGGCCAAAAAGGGCGTATGCGTTTTTTCCTGAATATATTCAGGAAAAAACGCATACGCCCTTTTTGGCCAACCAAGCAAGCTTGCAAAGGAAATCTGCACTACAATGAAGTCTCACTTCCCCCCGGTCAAAAGGGCCATCTGAAAAAAGTGTAAAATCCAGAAAGGCAGGACAGGCCATGGAGAACTGGGAGCCTTGTTATGCAGATGGGCGGGATGTACATTGCCAACAGACACTCGGGAGGAGTGTATGGTGTTTCCTGAAACATCTAAAAAACAAAGCAACAGAGCCTAGGGCACTTCCACTTATGGTCCTATAGTTTAGGGAAATTAAAATCAAAAAGACACAGCCACCCCAAAGTTTGGGATGGCTCTGTTTACAACAACCTCGTTTACAGTACAAGTTCAATATCACAGAAAGTGTAAAATGGAGAAAGAAGTTGTGGTACTCATGTACAATGCAATATCACTCAGCAATGAAATCTATGTCACCAGGCCCGTAGCAGCACAATGAGTGGATTCGGGTAAGGTGATTCTAACTGAAATAAGTCACACAGAAAAAGAAATATCAAAAAATATCACTAATACATGGAATGTAAACTTGGCTACAGAGGAACTGAAATACAAAACAGAACAGGGTCTCAAATTTAGAAAACCAACTTATGCTTGCTTAAGGGGAAAGGTGAGTTGGGGTGCTGCATACAACCAGAGATTGAAATGAGCACAGATAAAGTTCCTTAAGCTAAATATGGAATAGACAAGAGCTACTCCTTGCTCAACGAAATGGACTCAACACGCCATATTAAACGCCTAAGAATGTACGTGACTAGTAAGTATCTTAAAACCTATGGATTGCTATGTCTCCAAAAGAGAATCAAACGTGTGTACAGGGGCATAAACGCAGCAGTGATAGGATTGGAGAGTTTCGGTGAGCAAATGAATACCCTTTGAAGTCATATTGCATGGTACCCATTCCACGGGTCTCAACTCTCCAGGTTTAAGGTATTCTTCCTTCAGCTAAAACATTTATGTGGAACCCAGAGTATGATCAACCACGTGATCGGGAGACGTGTTCAGATATGTCTCAGTTTTCGTACCCTGGTACTCAGGTGCAACATTCCAGACGCTTTACTAACACTCTCCCCACTTGGAGAGTCAGTGCCTTTAACCTCCTGTTTGGCTCAGTTTGCAATTTCTGCGGAAGATGAACAGGAATAGCGAGAACCAATGAGAGACTAGCTGGAGGTGTCTGGACGGGCAAATTTAACTCTCATTTCCCACCAGGAAGAGGAAATAACCAAAGGCTCAGCGTGCCGTGCCAGAACCAGATTAGGGCCTGAAGCCATCCTGCGGTGTTGCGGCCAGCTCACAAGAAAACGAGTTGAAGAAAGGAGCTCAGGGGCACTGTAATTCACAAACCTGCAGAGTTATAAATGACAACTATCGTCCAAAAATATACTGAAGTAAGGCTGCCAAGAGGACTTGAAAGCGGGGCAGAATTGCAGGAAACCGATTTCAGGAGGTAGACTGGAATTGCATTGAAAGCATAGGAAAAGAGGCAGAACGTCCACAATGATGCACTTGGCCAAAAAGTGCGTATGCGTTTTTTCCTGAATATACATATTCAGGAAAAAACGCATACGCCCTTTTTGGCCAACCAAGCAAGCTTGCAAAGGAAATCTGCACTACAATGAAGTCTCACTTCCCCCCGGTCAAAAGGGCCATCTGAAAAAAGTGTAAAATCCAGAAAGGCAGGACAGGCCATGGAGAACTGGGAGCCTTGTTATGCTGATGGGCGGGATGTAAACTGCCAACAGACACTCGGGAGAAGTGTATGGTGTTTCCTGAAACATCTAAAAAACAAAGCAACAGAGCCTAGGGCACTTCCACTTATGGTCCTATAGCTTAGGGAAATTAAAATCAAAAAGACACAGCCTCCCCAAAGTTTGGGACGCCTCTGTTTACAAGAACCTCGTTTACCGTACAAGTTCAATATCACAGAAAGTGAAAAATGGATAAAGAACTTGTGCTACTTACGTACAATGCAGTATCACTCAGCAATGAAATCTATGTCATCAGGCCCGTAGCAGCATAATGAGTGGATTCAGGTATGATGATTCTAACTGAAATAAGTCACACAGAAAAGGAAACATCATAAGATATCACTAATACACGGAATGTAAACTGGGCTACACAGGAACTGAATTCCAAAACAGAACAGGGTCTCAAATTTAGAAAACCAACTTATGCTTGCTTAAGGGGAAAGGTGAGTTGGGGTGCTGCATAAAACCAGAGATTGAAATGAGCACAGATAAAGTTCCTTAAGCCAAATACGGAATAGACAAGAGCTACTCCTTGCTCAACGAAATGGACTCAACACCGCATATTAAACGCCTAAGAATGTACCTGACTAGTAAGTATCTTAAAACCTATGGATTGCTATGTCTCCGAAAGAGAATCAAGCATGTGTACAGGGACATAAACGCAGCAGTGATAGGATTGGAGAGGTTCGGTGAGCAAATGAAGACCCTTTGAAGTCATATTGCATGGTACCCATTCCACGGGTTTCAACTACCCAGGTTTAAGGTATTCTTCCTTCAGCTAAAACATGCATGTGGAACCCAGAGTATGATCAACCGTGTGAACGGGAGACGTGTTCAAATATGTCTCAGTTTTCCTCCCCCAGTACTCGGGTGCAACATTCCAGACGCTTTACTAACACTCTCCCCACTTGGAGAGTCAGCGCCTTTAACCTCCTGTTTGGCCCAGTTTGCAATTTCTGCGGAAGATGAACAGGAATAGCGAGAACCAATGAGAGACTAGCTGGAGGTGTCTGGACGGGCAAATTTAACTCTCGTTTCCCACCAGGAAGAGGAATTAACCAAAGGCTCAGGGTGTCGTGCCGGAACCAGATTAGGGCCTGAAGCCATCCTGCGGTGTTGCGGCCAGGTCACAAGAAAGCGAGTTGAAGAAAGGAGCTCAGGGGCACTGTAATTCACAAACCTGCAGAGTTATAAATGACAGCTATCGTCCAAAAATATACTGAAGTAAGGCTGCCAAGAGGACTTGAAAGCGGGGCAGAATTGCAGGAAACCGATTTCAGGAGGTAGACTGGAATTGCATTGAAAGCATAGGAAAACAGGCAGAACGTCCACAATGATGCACTTGGCCAAAAAGGGCGTATGCGTTTTTTCCTGAATATATTCAGGAAAAAACGCATACGCCCTTTTTGGCCAACCAAGCAAGCTTGCAAAGGAAATCTGCACTACAATGAAGTCTCACTTCCCCCCGGTCAAAAGGGCCATCTGAAAAAAGTGTAAAATCCAGAAAGGCAGGACAGGCCATGGAGAACTGGGAGCCTTGTTATGCTGATGGGCGGGATGTACATTGCCAACAGACACTCGGGAGAAGTGTATGGTGTTTCCTGAAACATCTAAAAAACAAAGCAACAGAGCCTAGGGCACTTCCACTTATGGTCCTATAGCTTAGGGAAATTAAAATCAAAAAGATACAGCCACCCCAATGTTTGGGACGCCTCTGTTTACAAGAACCTCGTTTACCGTACAAGTTCAATATCACAGAAAGTGAAAAATGGATAAAGAACTTGTGGTACTTACGTACAATGCAGTATCACTCAGCAGTGAAATCTATGTCATCAGGCCCGTAGCAGCTCAATGAGTGGATTCAGGTACGATGATTCTAACTGAAATAAGTCACACAGAAAAAGAAATATCATAAGATATCAGTAATACACGGAATGTAAACTTGGCTACACAGGAACTGAATTACAGAACAGAACAGGGTCTCAAATTTAGAAAACCAACTTATGCTTGTTTAAGGGGAAAGGTGAGTTGGGGTGCTGCATAAAACCAGAGATTGAAATGAGCACAGATAAAGTTCCTTAAGCCAAATATGGAATAGACAAGAGCTACTCCTTGCTCAACGAAATGGACTCAACACCGCATATTAAACGCCTAAGAATGTACCTGACTCTTAAGTATCTTAAAACCTATGGATTGCTATGTCTCCGAAAGAGAATCAAGCATGTGTACAGGGACATAAACGCAGCAGTGATAGGATTGGAGAGGTTCGGTGAGCAAATGAAGACCCTTTGAAGTCATATTGCATGGTACCCATTCCACGGGTTTCAACTACCCAGGTTTAAGGTATTCTTCCTTCAGCTAAAACATGCATGTGGAACCTAGAGTATGATCAACCATGTGATCGGGAGACGTGTTCAAATATGTCTCAGTTTTCGTACCCTGGTACTCGGGTGCAACATTCCAGATGCTTTACTAACACTCTCCCGACTTGGAGAGTCAGTCCCTTTAACCTCCTGTTTGGCCCAGTTTGCAATTTCTGCGGAAGATGAACAGGAATAGCGAGAACCAATGAGAGACTAGCTGGAGGTGTCTGGACGGGCAAATTTAACTCTCATTTCCCACCAGGAAGAGGAAATAACCAAAGGCTCAGCGTGCCGTGCCGGAACCAGATTAGGGCCTGAAGCCATCCTGCGGTGTTGCGGCCAGCTCACAAGAAAACGAGTTGAAGAAAGGAGCTCAGGGGCACTGTAATTCACAAACCTGCAGAGTTATAAATGACAACTATCGTCCAAAAATATACTGAAGTAAGGCTGCCAAGAGGACTTGAAAGCGGGGCAGAATTGCAGGAAACCGATTTCAGGAGGTAGACTGGAATTGCATTGAAAGCATAGGAAAAGAGGCAGAACGTCCACAATGATGCACTTGGCCAAAAAGGGCGTATGCGTTTTTTCCTGAATATATTCAGGAAAAAACGCATACGCCCTTTTTGGCCAACCAAGCAAGCTTGCAAAGGAAATCTGCACTACAATGAAGTCTCACTTCCCCCCGGTCAAAAGGGCCATCTGAAAAAAGTGTAAAATCCAGAAAGGCAGGACAGGCCATGGAGAACTGGGAGCCTTGTTATGCTGATGGGCGGGATGTAAATTGCCAACAGACACTCGGGAGAAGTGTATGGTGTTTCCTGAAACATCTAAAAAACAAAGCAACAGAGCCTAGGGCACTTCCACTTATGGTCCTATAGCTTAGGGAAATTAAAATCAAAAAGATACAGCCACCTCAATGTTTGGGACGCCTCTGTTTACAAGAACCTCGTTTACCGTACAAGTTCAATATCACAGAAAGTGAAAAATGGATAAAGAACTTGTGGTACTTACGTACAATGCAGTATCACTCAGCAGTGAAATCTATGTCATCAGGCCCGTAGCAGCACAATGAGTGGATTCGGGTAAGGTGATTCTAACTGAAATAAGTCACACAGAAAAAGAAATATCAAAAAATATCACTAATACATGGAATGTAAACTTGGCTACAGAGGAACTGAATTACAAAACAGAACAGGGTCTCAAATTTAGAAAACCAACTTATGCTTGCTTAAGGGGAAAGGTGAGTTGGGGTGCTGCATACAACCAGAGATTGAAATGAGCACAGATAAAGTTCCTTAAGCTAAATATGGAATAGACAAAGCTACTCCTTGCTCAACGAAATGGACTCAACACGCCATATTAAACGCCTAAGAATGTACGTGACTAGTAAGTATCTTAAAACCTATGGATTGCTATGTCTCCAAAAGAGAATCAAACGTGTGTACAGGGGCATAAACGCAGCAGTGATAGGATTGGAGAGTTTCGGTGAGCAAATGAATACCCTTTGAAATCATATTGCATGGTACCCATTCCACGGGTCTCAACTCTCCAGGTTTAAGGTATTCTTCCTTCAGCTAAAACATTTATGTGGAACCCAGAGTATGATCAACCACGTGATTGGGAGACGTGTTCAGATATGTCTCAGTTTTCGTACCCTGGTACTCGGGTGCAACATTCCAGACGCTTTACTAACACTCTCCCCACTTGGAGAGTCAGTGCCTTTAACCTCCTGTTTGGCTCAGTTTGCAATTTCTGCGGAAGATGAACAGGAATAGCGAGAACCAATGAGAGACTAGCTGGAGGTGTCTGGACGGGCAAATTTAACTCTCATTTCCCACCAGGAAGAGGAAATAACCAAAGGCTCAGCGTGCCGTGCCAGAACCAGATTAGGGCCTGAAGCCATCATGCGGTGTTGCGGCCAGCTCACAAGAAAACGAGTTGAAGAAAGGAGCTCAGGGACACTGTAATTCACAAACCTGCAGAGTTATAAATGACAACTATCGTCCAAAAATATACTGAAGTAAGGCTGCCAAGAGGACTTGAAAGCGGGGCAGAATTGCAGGAAACCGATTTCAGGAGGTAGACTGGAATTGCATTGAAAGCATAGGAAAAGAGGCAGAACGTCCACAATGATGCACTTGGCCAAAAAGGACGTATGCGTTTTTTCCTGAATATATTCAGGAAAAAACGCATACGCCCTTTTTGGCCAACCAAGCAAGCTTGCAAAGGAAATCTGCACTACAATGAAGTCTCACTTCCCCCCGGTCAAAAGGGCCATCTGAAAAAAGTGTAAAATCCAGAAAGGCAGGACAGGCCATGGAGAACTGGGAGCCTTGTTATGCTGATGGGCGGGATGTAAATTGCCAACAGACACTCGGGAGAAGTGTATGGTGTTTCCTGAAACATCTAAAAAACAAAGCAACAAAGCCTAGGGCACTTCCACTTATGGTCCTATAGCTTAGGGAAATTAAAATCAAAAAGATACAGCCACCCCAATGTTTGGGACGCCTCTGTTTACAAGAACCTCGTTTACCGTACAAGTTCAATATCACAGAAAGTGAAAAATGGATAAAGAACTTGTGGTACTTACGTACAATGCAGTATCACTCAGCAGTGAAATCTATGTCATCAGGCCCGTAGCAGCACAATGAGTGGATTCAGGTACGATGATTCTAACTGAAATAAGTCACACAGAAAAAGAAACATCATAAGATATCAGTAATACACGGAATGTAAACTTGGCTACACAGGAACTGAATTACAGAACAGAACAGGGTCTCAAATTTAGAAAACCAACTTATGCTTGTTTAAGGAGAAAGGTGAGTTGGGGTGCTGCATAAAACCAGAGATTGAAATGAGCACAGATAAAGTTCCTTAAGCCAAATACGGAATAGACAAGAGCTACTCCTTGCTCAACGAAATGGACTCAACACCGCATATTAAACGCCTAAGAATGTACCTGACTAGTAAGTATCTTAAAACCTATGGATTGCTATGTCTCCGAAAGAGAATCAAGCATGTGTACAGGGACATAAACGCAGCAGTGATAGGATTGGAGAGGTTCGGTGAGCAAATGAAGACCCTTTGAAGTCATATTGCATGGTACCCATTCCACGGGTTTCAACTACCCAGGTTTAAGGTATTCTTCCTTCAGCTAAAACATGCATGTGGAACCCAGAGTATGATCAACCGTGTGAACGGGAGACGTGTTCAAATATGTCTCAGTTTTCCTCCCCTGGTACTCGGGTGCAACATTCCAGACGCTTTACTAACACTCTCCCCACTTGGAGAGTCAGCGCCTTTAACCTCCTGTTTGGCCCAGTTTGCAATTTCTGCGGAAGATGAACAGGAATAGGGAGAACCAATGAGAGACTAGCTGGAGGTGTCTGGACGGGCAAATTTAACTCTCGTTTCCCACCAGGAAGAGGAATTAACCAAAGGCTCAGGGTGTCGTGCCGGAACCAGATTAGGGCCTGAAGCCATCCTGCGGTGTTGCGGCCAGGTCACAAGAAAGCGAGTTGAAGAAAGGAGCTCAGGGGCACTGTAATTCACAAACCTGCAGAGTTATAAATGACAGCTATCGTCCAAAAATATACTGAAGTAAGGCTGCCAAGAGGACTTGAAAGCGGGGCAGAATTGCACGAAACCGATTTCAGGAGGTAGACTGGAATTGCATTGAAAGCATAGGAAAACAGGCAGAACGTCCACAATGATGCACTTGGCCAAAAAGGGCGTATGCGTTTTTTCCTGAATATATTCAGGAAAAAACGCATACGCCCTTTTTGGCCAACCAAGCAAGCTTGCAAAGGAAATCTGCACTACAATGAAGTCTCACTTCCCCCCGGTCAAAAGGGCCACCTGAAAAAAGTGTAAAATCCAGAAAGGCAGGACAGGCCATGGAGAACTGGGAGCCTTGTTATGCTGATGGGCGGGATGTAAATTGCCAACAGACACTCGGGAGAAGTGTATGGTGTTTCCTGAAACATCTAAAAAACAAAGCAACAGAGCCTAGGGCACTTCCACTTATGGTCCTATAGCATAGGGAAATTAAAATCAAAAAGATACAGCCACCCCAATGTTTGGGACGCCTCTGTTTACAAGAACCTCGTTTACCGTACAAGTTCAATATCACAGAAAGTGAAAAATGGATAAAGAACTTGTGGTACTTACGTACAATGCAGTATCACTCAGCAGTGAAATCTATGTCATCAGGCCCGTAGCAGCTCAATGAGTGGATTCAGGTACGGTGATTCTAACTGAAATAAGTCACACAGAAAAAGAAATATCATAAGATATCAGTAATACACGGAATGTAAACTTGGCTACACAGGAACTGAATTACAGAACAGAACAGGGTCTCAAATTTAGAAAACCAACTTATGCTTGTTTAAGGGGAAAGGTGAGTTGGGGTGCTGCATAACACCAGAGATTGAAATGAGCACAGATAAAGTTCCTTAAGCCAAATATGGAATAGACAAGAGCTACTCCTTGCTCAACGAAATGGACTCAACACCGCATATTAAACGCCTAAGAATGTACCTGACTAGTAAGTATCTTAAAACCTATGGATTGCTATGTCTCCGAAAGAGAATCAAGCATGTGTACAGGGACATAAACACAGCAGTGATAGGATTGGAGAGGTTCGGTGAGCAAATGAAGACCCTTTGAAGTCATATTGCATGGTACCCATTCCACGGGTTTCAACTACCCAGGTTTAAGGTATTCTTCCTTCAGCTAAAACATGCATGTGGAACCCAGAGTATGATCAACCGTGTGAACGGGAGACGTGTTCAAATATGTCTCAGTTTTCCTCCCCTGGTACTCGGGTGCAACATTCCAGACGCTTTACTAACACTCTCCCCACTTGGAGAGTCAGCGCCTTTAACCTCCTGTTTGGCCCAGTTTGCAATTTCTGCGGAAGATGAACAGAAATAGGGAGAACCAATGAGAGACTAGCTGGAGGTGTCTGGACGGGCAAATTTAACTCTCGTTTCCCACCAGGAAGAGGAATTAACCAAAGGCTCAGGGTGTCGTGCCGGAACCAGATTAGGGCCTGAAGCCATCCTGCGGTGTTGCGGCCAGGTCACAAGAAAGCGAGTTGAAGAAAGGAGCTCAGGGGCACTGTAATTCACAAACCTGCAGAGTTATAAATGACAGCTATCGTCCAAAAATATACTGAAGTAAGGCTGCCAAGAGGACTTGAAAGCGGGGCAGAATTGCAGGAAACCGATTTCAGGAGGTAGACTGGAATTGCATTGAAAGCATAGGAAAACAGGCAGAACGTCCACAATGATGCACTTGGCCAAAAAGGGCGTATGCGTTTTTTCCTGAATATATTCAGGAAAAAACGCATACGCCCTTTTTGGCCAACCAAGCAAGCTTGCAAAGGAAATCTGCACTACAATGAAGTCTCACTTCCCCCCGGTCAAAAGGGCCATCTGAAAAAAGTGTAAAATCCAGAAAGGCAGGACAGGCCATGGAGAACTGGGAGCCTTGTTATGCTGATGGGCGGGATGTAAATTGCCAACAGACACTCGGGAGAAGTGTATGGTGTTTCCTGAAACATCTAAAAAACAAAGCAACAGAGCCTAGGGCACTTCCACTTATGGTCCTATAGCTTAGGGAAATTAAAATCAAAAAGATACAGCCACCCCAATGTTTGGGACGCCTCTGTTTACAAGAACCTCGTTTACCGTACAAGTTCAATATCACAGAAAGTGAAAAATGGATGAAGAAGTTGTGGTACTTACGTACAATGCAATATCACTCAGCAATGACATCTATGTCATCAGGCCCGTAGCAGCATAATGAGTGGATTCAGCTATGATGATTCTAACTGAAAGAAGTCACACAGAAAAAGAAACATCATAAGATATCACTAATACACGCAATGTAAACATGGCTACACAGGAACTGGATTACAAAACAGAACAGGGTCTCAAATTTAGAAAACCAACTTATGCTTGCTTAAGGGGAAAGGTGAGTTGGGGTGCTGCATAAAACCAGAGATTGAAATGAGCACAGATAAAGTTCCTTAAGCCAAATATGGAATAGACAAGAGCTACTCCTTGCTCAATGAAATGGACTTAACACCCCATATTAAACGCCTAAGAATGTACCTGACTAGTAAGTATCTTAAAACCTATGGATTGCTATGTCTCCGAAAGGGAATCAAGCGTGTGTAGAGGGGAATAAACGCAGCAGTGATAGGATTGGAGCAGTTCGGTGAGCAAATGAAGACCCTTTGAAGTCATATTGCATGGTACCCATTCCACGGGTCTCAACTCTCCAGGTTTAAGGGATTCTTCCTTCAGCTAAAACATGCATGTGGAACCCAGAGTATGATCAACCGTGTGATCGGGAGACGTCTTCAAATATGTCTCCGTTCTCGTCCCCTGGTCGTCGGGTGCAACATTCCAGACGCTTTACTAACACTCTCCCGACTTGGAGAGTCAGTGCCTTTAACCTCCTGTTTGGCCCAGTTTGCAATTTCTGCGGAAGATGAACAGGAATAGGGAGAACCAATGAGAGACTAGCTGGAGGTGTCTGGACGGGCAAATTTAACTCTCATTTCCCACCAGGAAGAGGAATTAACCAAAGGCTCAGCGTGCCAGGCCGGAACAAGATTAGGGCCTGAAGCAATCCTGCGGTGTTGCGGCCAGCTCACAAGGAAGCGAGTTGAAGAAAGGAGTTCAGGGGCACTGTAATTCACAAACCTGCAGAGTTATAAATGACAACTATCGTCCAAAAATATACTGAAGTAAGGCTGCCAAGAGGACTTGAAAACGGGGCAGAATTGCAGGAAACCGATTTCAGGAGGTAGACTGGAATTGCATTGAAAGCATAGGAAAAGAGGCAGAACGTCCACAATGATGCACTTGGCCTAAAAGGGCGTATGCGTTTTTTCCTGAATATATTCAGGAAAAAACGCATACGCCCTTTTTGGCCAACCAAGCAAGCTTGCAAAGGAAATCTGCACTACAATGAAGTCTCACTTCCCCCCGGTCAAAAGGGCCATCTGAAAAAAGTGTAAAATCCAGAAAGGCAGGACAGGCCATGGAGAACTGGGAGCCTTGTTATGCTGATGGGCGGGATGTCAAATGCCAACAGACACTCGGGAGAAGTGTATGGTGTTTCCTGAAACATCTAAAAAACAAAGCAACAGAGCCTAGGGCACTTCCACTTATGGTCCTATAGCTTAGGGAAATTAAAATCAAAAAGATACAGCCACCCCAATGTTTGGGACGCCTATGTTTACAAGAACCTCGTTTACCGTACAAGTTCAATATCACAGAAAGTGAAAAATGGATAAAGAACTTGTGGTACTTACGTACAATGCAGTATCACTCAGCAGTGAAATCTATGTCATCAGGCCCGTAGCAGCACAATGAGTGGATTCAGGTACGATGATTCTAACTGAAATAAGTCACACAGAAAAAGAAACATCATAAGATATCAGTAATACACGGAATGTAAACTTGGCTACACAGGAACTGAATTACAGAACAGAACAGGGTCTCAAATTTACAAAACCAACTTATGCTTGTTTAAGGGTAAAGGTGAGTTGGGGTGCTGCATAAAACCAGAGATTGAAATGAGCACAGATAAAGTTCCTTAAGCCAAATATGGAATAGACAAGAGCTACTCCTTGCTCAACGAAATGGACTCAACACCGCATATTAAACGCCTAAGAATGTACCTGACTCTTAAGTATCTTAAAACCTATGGATTGCTATGTCTCCGAAAGAGAATCAAGCATGTGTACAGGGACATAAACGCAGCAGTGATAGGATTGGAGAGGTTCGGTGAGCAAATGAAGACCCTTTGAAGTCATATTGCATGGTACCCATTCCACGGGTTTCAACTACCCAGGTTTAAGGTATTCTTCCTTCAGCTAAAACATGCATGTGGAACCTAGAGTATGATCAACCATGTGATCGGGAGACGTGTTCAAATATGTCTCAGTTTTCGTACCCTGGTACTCGGGTGCAACATTCCAGACGCTTTACTAACACTCTCCCGACTTGGAGAGTCAGTCCCTTTAACCTCCTGTTTGGCCCAGTTTGCAATTTCTGCGGAAGATGAACAGGAATAGCGAGAACCAATGAGAGACTAGCTGGAGGTGTCTGGACGGGCAAATTTAACTCTCATTTCCCACCAGGAAGAGGAAATAACCAAAGGCTCAGCGTGCCGTGCCGGAACCAGATTAGGGCCTGAAGCCATCCTGCGGTGTTGCGGCCAGCTCACAAGAAAACGAGTTGAAGAAAGGAGCTCAGGGGCACTGTAATTCACAAACCTGCAGAGTTATAAATGACAACTATCGTCCAAAAATATACTGAAGTAAGGCTGCCAAGAGGACTTGAAAGCGGGGCAGAATTGCAGGAAACCGATTTCAGGAGGTAGACTGGAATTGCATTGAAAGCATAGGAAAAGAGGCAGAACGTCCACAATGATGCACTTGGTCAAAAAGGGCGTATGCGTTTTTTCCTGAATATATTCAGGAAAAAACGCATACGCCCTTTTTGGCCAACCAAGCAAGCTTGCAAAGGAAATCTGCACTACAATGAAGTCTCACTTCCCCCCGGTCAAAAGGGCCATCTGAAAAAAGTGTAAAATCCAGAAAGGCAGGACAGGCCATGGAGAACTGGGAGCCTTGTTATGCTGATGGGCGGGATGTAAACTGCCAACAGACACTCGGGAGAAGTGTATGGTGTTTCCTGAAACATCTAAAAAACAAAGCAACAGAGCCTAGGGCACTTCCACTTATGGTCCTATAGCTTAGGGAAATTAAAATCAAAAAGACACAGCCACCCCAAAGTTTGGGACGCCTCTGTTTACAAGAACCTCGTTTACCGTACAAGTTCAATATCACAGAAAGTGAAAAATGGATAAAGAACTTGTGGTACTTACGTACAATGCAGTATCACTCAGCAGTGAAATCTATGTCATCAGGCCCGTAGCAGCACAATGAGTGGATTCAGGTACGATGATTCTAACTGAAATAAGTCACACAGAAAAAGAAACATCATAAGATATCAGTAATACACGGAATGTAAACTTGGCTACACAGGAACTGAATTACAGAACAGAACAGGGTCTCAAATTTAGAAAACCAACTTATGCTTGTTTAAGGGTAAAGGTGAGTTGGGGTGCTGCATAAAACCAGAGATTGAAATGAGCACAGATAAAGTTCCTTAAGCCAAATATGGAATAGACAAGAGCTACTCCTTGCTCAACGAAATGGACTCAACACCGCATATTAAACGCCTAAGAATGTACCTGACTCTTAAGTATCTTAAAACCTATGGATTGCTATGTCTCCGAAAGAGAATCAAGCATGTGTACAGGGACATAAACGCAGCAGTGATAGGATTGGAGAGGTTCGGTGAGCAAATGAAGACCCTTTGAAGTCATATTGCATGGTACCCATTCCACGGGTTTCAACTACCCAGGTTTAAGGTATTCTTCCTTCAGCTAAAACATGCATGTGGAACCCAGAGTATGATCAACCGTGTGAACGGGAGACGTGTTCAAATATGTCTCAGTTTTCCTCCCCTGGTACTCGGGTGCAACATTCCAGACGCTTTACTAACACTCTCCCCACTTGGAGAGTCAGCGCCTTTAACCTCCTGTTTGGCCCAGTTTGCAATTTCTGCGGAAGATGAACAGAAATAGGGAGAACCAATGAGAGACTAGCTGGAGGTGTCTGGACGGGCAAATTTAACTCTCGTTTCCCACCAGGAAGAGGAATTAACCAAAGGCTCAGGGTGTCGTGCCGGAACCAGATTAGGGCCTGAAGCCATCCTGCGGTGTTGCGGCCAGGTCACAAGAAAGCGAGTTGAAGAAAGGAGCTCAGGGGCACTGTAATTCACAAACCTGCAGAGTTATAAATGACAGCTATCGTCCAAAAATATACTGAAGTAAGGCTGCCAAGAGGACTTGAAAGCGGGGCAGAATTGCAGGAAACCGATTTCAGGAGGTAGACTGGAATTGCATTGAAAGCATAGGAAAACAGGCAGAACGTCCACAATGATGCACTTGGCCAAAAAGGGCGTATGCGTTTTTTCCTGAATATATTCAGGAAAAAACGCATACGCCCTTTTTGGCCAACCAAGCAAGCTTGCAAAGGAAATCTGCACTACAATGAAGTCTCACTTCCCCCCGGTCAAAAGGGCCATCTGAAAAAAGTGTAAAATCCAGAAAGGCAGGACAGGCCATGGAGAACTGGGAGCCTTGTTATGCTGATGGGCGGGATGTAAATTGCCAACAGACACTCGGGAGAAGTGTATGGTGTTTCCTGAAACATCTAAAAAACAAAGCAACAGAGCCTAGGGCACTTCCACTTATGGTCCTATAGCTTAGGGAAATTAAAATCAAAAAGATACAGCCACCCCAATGTTTGGGACGCCTCTGTTTACAAGAACCTCGTTTACCGTACAAGTTCAATATCACAGAAAGTGAAAAATGGATGAAGAAGTTGTGGTACTTACGTACAATGCAATATCACTCAGCAATGACATCTATGTCATCAGGCCCGTAGCAGCATAATGAGTGGATTCAGCTATGATGATTCTAACTGAAAGAAGTCACACAGAAAAAGAAACATCATAAGATATCACTAATACACGCAATGTAAACATGGCTACACAGGAACTGGATTACAAAACAGAACAGGGTCTCAAATTTAGAAAACCAACTTATGCTTGCTTAAGGGGAAAGGTGAGTTGGGGTGCTGCATAAAACCAGAGATTGAAATGAGCACAGATAAAGTTCCTTAAGCCAAATATGGAATAGACAAGAGCTACTCCTTGCTCAATGAAATGGACTTAACACCCCATATTAAACGCCTAAGAATGTACCTGACTAGTAAGTATCTTAAAACCTATGGATTGCTATGTCTCCGAAAGGGAATCAAGCGTGTGTAGAGGGGAATAAACGCAGCAGTGATAGGATTGGAGCAGTTCGGTGAGCAAATGAAGACCCTTTGAAGTCATATTGCATGGTACCCATTCCACGGGTCTCAACTCTCCAGGTTTAAGGGATTCTTCCTTCAGCTAAAACATGCATGTGGAACCCAGAGTATGATCAACCGTGTGATCGGGAGACGTCTTCAAATATGTCTCCGTTCTCGTCCCCTGGTCGTCGGGTGCAACATTCCAGACGCTTTACTAACACTCTCCCGACTTGGAGAGTCAGTGCCTTTAACCTCCTGTTTGGCCCAGTTTGCAATTTCTGCGGAAGATGAACAGGAATAGGGAGAACCAATGAGAGACTAGCTGGAGGTGTCTGGACGGGCAAATTTAACTCTCATTTCCCACCAGGAAGAGGAATTAACCAAAGGCTCAGCGTGCCAGGCCGGAACAAGATTAGGGCCTGAAGCAATCCTGCGGTGTTGCGGCCAGCTCACAAGGAAGCGAGTTGAAGAAAGGAGTTCAGGGGCACTGTAATTCACAAACCTGCAGAGTTATAAATGACAACTATCGTCCAAAAATATACTGAAGTAAGGCTGCAAGAGGACTTGAAAACGGGGCAGAATTGCAGGAAACCGATTTCAGGAGGTAGACTGGAATTGCATTGAAAGCATAGGAAAAGAGCAGAACGTCCACAATGATGCACTTGGCCTAAAAGGGCGTATGCGTTTTTTCCTGAATATATTCAGGAAAAAACGCATACGCCCTTTTTGGCCAACCAAGCAAGCTTGCAAAGGAAATCTGCACTACAATGAAGTCTCACTTCCCCCCGGTCAAAAGGGCCATCTGAAAAAAGTGAAAATCCAGAAAGGCAGGACAGGCCATGGAGAACTGGGAGCCTTGTTATGCTGATGGGCGGGATGTCAAATGCAACAGACACTTCGGGAGAAGTGTATGGTGTTTCCTGAAACATCTAAAAAACAAAGCAACAGAGCCTAGGGCACTTCCACTTATGGTCCTATAGCTTAGGGAATTAAAATCAAAAAGATACAGCCACCCCAATGTTTGGGACGCCTATGTTTACAAGAAACCTCGTTTACCAGTACAAGTTCAATATCACAGAAAGTGAAAAATGGATAAAGAACTTGTGGTACTTACGTACAATGCAGTATCACTCAGCAGTGAAATCTATGTCATCAGGCCCGTAGCAGCACAAGTGAGTGGATTCAGGTACGATGATTCTAACTGAAATAAGTCACACAGAAAAAGAAACATCATAAGATATCAGTAATACACGGAATGTAAACTTGGCTACACAGGAACTGAATTACAGAACGAACAGGGTCTCAATTTAACAAAACCAACTTATGTCTGTTTAAGGGTAAAGGTGAGTTGGGGTGCTGCATAAAACCAGAGATTGAAATGAGCACAGATAAAGTTCCTTAAGCCAAATATGGAATAGACAAGAGCTACTCCTTGCTCAACGAAATGGACTCAACACCGCATATTAAACGCCTAAGAATGTACCTGACTCTTAAGTATCTAAAACCTATGTGATTGCTATGTCTCCGAAAGAGAATCAAGCATGTGTACAGGGACATAAACGCAGCAGTGATAGGATTGGAGAGGTTCGGTGAGCAAATGAAGACCCTTTGAAAGTCATATTGCATGGTACCCATTCCACGGGTTTCAACTACCCAGGTTTAAGGTATTCTTCCTTCAGCTAAAACATGCATGTGGAACCTAGAGTATGATCAACCATGTGATCGGGAGACGTGTTTCGATATATTCTCAGTTTTCGTACCCTGGTACTCGGGTGCAAACATTCCAGACGCTTTACTAACACTCTCCCGACTTGGAGAGTCAGTCCCCTTTAACCTCCTGTTTGGCCCAGTTTGCAATTTCTGCGGAAGATGAACAGGAATAGCGAGGAACCAATGAGAGACTAGCTGGAGGTGTCTGGACGGGCAAATTTAACTCTCATTTCCCACCAGGAAGAGGAAATAACCAAAGGCTCAGCGTGCCGTGCCGGAACCAGATTAGGGCCTGAAGCCATCCTGCGGTGTTGCGGCCAGCTCACAAGAAAACGAGTTGAAGAAAGGAGCTCAGGGGCACTGTAATTCACAAACCTGCAGAGTTATAAATGACAACTATCGTCCAAAAATATACTGAAGTAAGGCTGCCAAGAGGACTTGAAAGCGGGGCAGAATTGCAGGAAACCGATTTCAGGAGGTAGACTGGAATTGCATTGAAGCATAGGAAAAGAGGCAGAACGTCCACAATGATGCACTTGGTCAAAAAGGGCGTATGCGTTTTTTTCCTGAATATATTCAGGAAAAAACGCATACGCCCTTTTTGGCCAACCAAGCAAGCTTGCAAAGGAAATCTGCACTACAATGAAGTCTCACTTCCCCCCGGTCAAAGGGCCATCTGAAAAAAGTGTAAAATCCAGAAAGGCAGGACAGGCCATGGAGAACTGGGGAGCCTTGTTATGCTGATGGGCGGGATGTAAACTGCCAACAGACACTCGGGAGAAGTGTATGGTGTTTCCTGAAACATCTAAAAAACAAAGCAACAGAGCCTAGGGCACTTCCACTTATGGTCCCTATAGCTTAGGGAAATTAAAATCAAAAAGACACAGCCACCCCAAAGTTTGGGACGCCTCTGTTTACAAGAACCTCGTTTACCGTACAAGTTCAATATCACAGAAAGTGAAAAATGGATAAAGAACTTGTGGTACTACGTACAATGCAGTATCACTCAGCAGTGAAATCTTCATCAGGCCCGTAGCAGCACAATGAGTGGATTCAGGTACGATGATTCTAACTGAAATAAGTCACACAGAAAAAGAAACATCATAAGATATCAGTAATACACGGAATGTAAACTTGGCTACACAGGAACTGAATTACAGAACAGAACAGGGTCTCAAATTTAGAAAACCAACTTATGCTTGTTTAAGGGTAAAGGTGAGTTGGGGTGCTGCATAAAACCAGAGATTGAAATGAGCACAGATAAAGTTCCTTAAGCCAAATATGGAATAGACAAGAGCTACTCCTTGCTCAACGAAATGGACTCAACACCGCATATTAAACGCCTAAGAATGTACCTGACTCTTAAGTATCTTAAAACCTATGGATTGCTATGTCTCCGAAAGAGAATCAAGCATGTGTACAGGGACATAAACGCAGCAGTGATAGGATTGGAGAGGTTCGGTGAGCAAATGAAGACCCTTTGAAGTCATATTGCATGGTACCCATTCCACGGGTTTCAACTACCCAGGTTTAAGGTATTCTTCCTTCAGCTAAAACATGCATGTGGAACCTAGAGTATGATCAACCATGTGATCGGGAGACGTGTTCAAATATGTCTCAGTTTTCGTACCCTGGTACTCGGGTGCAACATTCCAGACGCTTTACTAACACTCTCCCGACTTGGAGAGTCAGTCCCTTTAACCTCCTGTTTGGCCCAGTTTGCAATTTCTGCGGAAGATGAACAGGAATAGCGAGAACCAATGAGAGACTAGCTGGAGGTGTCTGGACGGGCAAATTTAACTCTCATTTCCCACCAGGAAGAGGAAATAACCAAAGGCTCAGCGTGCCGTGCCGGAACCAGATTAGGGCCTGAAGCCATCCTGCGGTGTTGCGGCCAGCTCACAAGAAAACGAGTTGAAGAAAGGAGCTCAGGGGCACTGTAATTCACAAACCTGCAGAGTTATAAATGACAACTATCGTCCAAAAATATACTGAAGTAAGGCTGCCAAGAGGACTTGAAAGCGGGGCAGAATTGCAGGAAACCGATTTCAGGAGGTAGACTGGAATTGCATTGAAAGCATAGGAAAAGAGGCAGAACGTCCACAATGATGCACTTGGCCAAAAAGGGCGTATGCGTTTTTTCCTGAATATATTCAGGAAAAAACGCATACGCCCTTTTTGGCCAACCAAGCAAGCTTGCAAAGGAAATCTGCACTACAATGAAGTCTCACTTCCCCCCGGTCAAAAGGGCCATCTGAAAAAAGTGTAAAATCCAGAAAGGCAGGACAGGCCATGGAGAACTGGGAGCCTTGTTATGCTGATGGGCGGGATGTAAACTGCCAACAGACACTCGGGAGAAGTGTATGGTGTTTCCTGAAACATCTAAAAAACAAAGCAACAGAGCCTAGGGCACTTCCACTTATGGTCCTATAGCTTAGGGAAATTAAAATCAAAAAGACACAGCCACCCCAAAGTTTGGGACGCCTCTGTTTACAAGAACCTCGTTTACCGTACAAGTTCAATATCACAGAAAGTGAAAAATGGATAAAGAACTTGTGGTACTTACGTACAATGCAGTATCACTCAGCAGTGAAATCTATGTCATCAGGCCCGTAGCAGCACAATGAGTGGATTCAGGTACGATGATTCTAACTGAAATAAGTCACACAGAAAAAGAAACATCATAAGATATCAGTAATACACGGAATGTAAACTTGGCTACACAGGAACTGAATTACAGAACAGAACAGGGTCTCAAATTTAGAAAACCAACTTATGCTTGTTTAAGGGTAAAGGTGAGTTGGGGTGCTGCATAAAACCAGAGATTAAAATGAGCACAGATAAAGTTCCTTAAGCCAAATATGGAATAGACAAGAGCTACTCCTTGCTCAACGAAATGGACTCAACACCGCATATTAAACGTCTAAGAATGTACCTGACTCTTAAGTATCTTAAAACCTATGGATTGCTATGTCTCCGAAAGAGAATCAAGCATGTGTACAGGGACATAAACGCAGCAGTGATAGGATTGGAGAGGTTCGGTGAGCAAATGAAGACCCTTTGAAGTCATATTGCATGGTACCCATTCCATGGGTTTCAACTACCCAGGTTTAAGGTATTCTTCCTTCAGCTAAAACATGCATGTGGAACCTAGAGTATGATCAACCATGTGATCGGGAGACGTGTTCAAATATGTCTCAGTTTTCGTACCCTGGTACTCGGGTGCAACATTCCAGACGCTTTACTAACACTCTCCCGACTTGGAGAGTCAGTCCCTTTAACCTCCTGTTTGGCCCAGTTTGCAATTTCTGCGGAAGATGAACAGGAATAGCAAGAACCAATGAGAGACTAGCTGGAGGTGTCTGGACGGGCAAATTTAACTCTCATTTCCCACCAGGAAGAGGAAATAACCAAAGGCTCAGCGTGCCGTGCCGGAACCAGATTAGGGCCTGAAGCCATCCTGCGGTGTTGCGGCCAGCTCACAAGAAAACGAGTTGAAGAAAGGAGCTCAGGGGCACTGTAATTCACAAACCTGCAGAGTTATAAATGACAACTATCGTCCAAAAATATACTGAAGTAAGGCTGCCAAGAGGACTTGAAAGCGGGGCAGAATTGCAGGAAACCGATTTCAGGAGGTAGACTGGAATTGCATTGAAAGCATAGGAAAAGAGGCAGAACGTCCACAATGATGCACTTGGCCAAAAAGGGCGTATGCGTTTTTTCCTGAATATATTCAGGAAAAAACGCATACGCCCTTTTTGGCCAACCAAGCAAGCTTGCAAAGGAAATCTGCACTACAATGAAGTCTCACTTCCCCCCGGTCAAAAGGGCCATCTGAAAAAAGTGTAAAATCCAGAAAGGCAGGACAGGCCATGGAGAACTGGGAGCCTTGTTATGCTGATGGGCGGGATGTAAACTGCCAACAGACACTCGGGAGAAGTGTATGGTGTTTCCTGAAACATCTAAAAAACAAAGCAACAGAGCCTAGGGCACTTCCACTTATGGTCCTATAGCTTAGGGAAATTAAAATCAAAAAGACACAGCCACCCCAAAGTTTGGGACGCCTCTGTTTACAAGAACCTCGTTTACCGTACAAGTTCAATATCACAGAAAGTGAAAAATGGATAAAGAACTTGTGGTACTTACGTACAATGCAGTATCACTCAGCAGTGAAATCTATGTCATCAGGCCCGTAGCAGCACAATGAGTGGATTCAGGTACGATGATTCTAACTGAAATAAGTCACACAGAAAAAGAAACATCATAAGATATCAGTAATACACGGAATGTAAACTTGGCTACACAGGAACTGAATTACAGAACAGAACAGGGTCTCAAATTTAGAAAACCAACTTATGCTTGTTTAAGGGTAAAGGTGAGTTGGGGTGCTGCATAAAACCAGAGATTAAAATGAGCACAGATAAAGTTCCTTAAGCCAAATATGGAATAGACAAGAGCTACTCCTTGCTCAACGAAATGGACTCAACACCGCATATTAAACGCCTAAGAATGTACCTGACTCTTAAGTATCTTAAAACCTATGGATTGCTATGTCTCCGAAAGAGAATCAAGCATGTGTACAGGGACATAAACGCAGCAGTGATAGGATTGGAGAGGTTCGGTGAGCAAATGAAGACCCTTTGAAGTCATATTGCATGGTACCCATTCCATGGGTTTCAACTACCCAGGTTTAAGGTATTCTTCCTTCAGCTAAAACATGCATGTGGAACCTAGAGTATGATCAACCATGTGATCGGGAGACGTGTTCAAATATGTCTCAGTTTTCGTACCCTGGTACTCGGGTGCAACATTCCAGACGCTTTACTAACACTCTCCCGACTTGGAGAGTCAGTCCCTTTAACCTCCTGTTTGGCCCAGTTTGCAATTTCTGCGGAAGATGAACAGGAATAGCAAGAACCAATGAGAGATTAGCTGGAGGTGTCTGGACGGGCAAATTTAACTCTCATTTCCCACCAGGAAGAGGAAATAACCAAAGGCTCAGCGTGCCGTGCCGGAACCAGATTAGGGCCTGAAGCCATCCTGCGGTGTTGCGGCCAGCTCACAAGAAAACGAGTTGAAGAAAGGAGCTCAGGGGCACTGTAATTCACAAACCTGCAGAGTTATAAATGACAACTATCGTCCAAAAATATACTGAAGTAAGGCTGCCAAGAGGACTTGAAAGCGGGGCAGAATTGCAGGAAACCGATTTCAGGAGGTAGACTGGAATTGCATTGAAAGCATAGGAAAAGAGGCAGAACGTCCACAATGATGCACTTGGCCAAAAAGGGCGTATGCGTTTTTTCCTGAATATATTCAGGAAAAAACGCATACGCCCTTTTTGGCCAACCAAGCAAGCTTGCAAAGGAAATCTGCACTACAATGAAGTCTCACTTCCCCCCGGTCAAAAGGGCCATCTGAAAAAAGTGTAAAATCCAGAAAGGCAGGACAGGCCATGGAGAACTGGGAGCCTTGTTATGCTGATGGGCGGGATGTAAACTGCCAACAGACACTCGGGAGAAGTGTATGGTGTTTCCTGAAACATCTAAAAAACAAAGCAACAGAGCCTAGGGCACTTCCACTTATGGTCCTATAGCTTAGGGAAATTAAAATCAAAAAGATACAGCCACCCCAATGTTTGGCACGCCTCTGTTTACAAGAACCTCGTTTACCGTACAAGTTCAATATCACAGAAAGTGAAAAATGGATAAAGAACATGTGGTACTTACGTACAATGCAGTATCACTCAGCAGTGAAATCTATGTCATCAGGCCCGTAGCAGCACAATGAGTGGATTCAGGTACGATGATTCTAACTGAAATAAGTCACACAGAAAAAGAAACATCATAAGATATCAGTAATACACGGAATGTAAACTTGGCTACACAGGAACTGAATTACAGAACAGAACAGGGTCTCAAATTTAGAAAACCAACTTATGCTTGTTTAAGGTTAAAGGTGAGTTGGGGTGCTGCATAAAACCAGAGATTGAAATGAGCACAGATAAAGTTCCTTAAGCCAAATATGGAATAGACAAGAGCTACTCCTTGCTCAACGAAATGGACTCAACACCGCATATTAAACGCCTAAGAATGTACCTGACTCTTAAGTATCTTAAAACCTATGGATTGCTATGTCTCCGAAAGAGAATCAAGCATGTGTACAGGGACATAAACGCAGCAGTGATAGGATTGGAGAGGTTCGGTGAGCAAATGAAGACCCTTTGAAGTCATATTGCATGGTACCCATTCCACGGGTTTCAACTACCCAGGTTTAAGGTATTCTTCCTTCAGCTAAAACATGCATGTGGAACCTAGAGTATGATCAACCATGTGATCGGGAGACGTGTTCAAATATGTCTCAGTTTTCGTACCCTGGTACTCGGGTGCAACATTCCAGATGCTTTACTAACACTCTCCCGACTTGGAGAGTCAGTCCCTTTAACCTCCTGTTTGGCCCAGTTTGCAATTTCTGCGGAAGATGAACAGGAATAGCGAGAACCAATGAGAGACTAGCTGGAGGTGTCTGGACGGGCAAATTTAACTCTCATTTCCCACCAGGAAGAGGAAATAACCAAAGGCTCAGCGTGCCATGCCGGAACCAGATTAGGGCCTGAAGCCATCCTGCGGTGTTGCGGCCAACTCACAAGAAAACGAGTTGAAGAAAGGAGCTCAGGGGCACTGTAATTCACAAACCTGCAGAGTTATAAATGACAACTATCGTCCAAAAATATACTGAAGTAAGGCTGCCAAGAGGACTTGAAAGCGGGGCAGAATTGCAGGAAACCGATTTCAGGAGGTAGACTGGAATTGCATTGAAAGCATAGGAAAAGAGGCAGAACGTCCACAATGATGCACTTGGCCAAAAAGGGCGTATGCGTTTTTTCCTGAATATATTCAGGAAAAAAACGCATACGCCCTTTTTGGCCAACCAAGCAAGCTTGCAAAGGAAATCTGCACTACAATGAAGTCTCACTTCCCCCCGGTCAAAAGGGCCATCTGAAAAAAGTGTAAAATCCAGAAAGGCAGGACAGGCCATGGAGAACTGGGAGCCTTGTTATGCTGATGGGCGGGATGTACATTGCCAACAGACACTCGGGAGAAGTGTATGGTGTTTCCTGAAACATCTAAAAAACAAAGCAACAGAGCCTAGGGCACTTCCACTTATGGTCCTATAGCTTAGGGAAATTAAAATCAAAAAGATACAGCCACCCCAATGTTTGGGACGCCTCTGTTTACAAGAACCTCGTTTACCGTACAAGTTCAATATCACAGAAAGTGAAAAATGGATAAAGAACTTGTGGTACTTACGTACAATGCAGTATCACTCAGCAGTGAAATCTATGTCATCAGGCCCGTAGCAGCACAATGAGTGGATTCAGGTACGATGATTCTAACTGAAATAAGTCACACAGAAAAAGAAACATCATAAGATATCAGTAATACACGGAATGTAAACTTGGCTACACAGGAACTGAATTACAGAACAGAACAGGGTCTCAAATTTAGAAAACCAACTTATGCTTGTTTAAGGGGAAAGGTGAGTTGGGGTGCTGCATAAAACCAGAGATTGAAATGAGCACAGATAAAGTTCCTTAAGCCAAATATGGAATAGACAAGAGCTACTCCTTGCTCAACGAAATGGACTCAACACCGCATATTAAACGCCTAAGAATGTACCTGACTCTTAAGTATCTTAAAACCTATGGATTGCTATGTCTCCGAAAGAGAATCAAGCATGTGTACAGGGACATAAACGCAGCAGTGATAGGATTGGAGAGGTTCGGTGAGCAAATGAAGACCCTTTGAAGTCATATTGCATGGTACCCATTCCACGGGTTTCAACTACCCAGGTTTAAGGTATTCTTCCTTCAGCTAAAACATGCATGTGGAACCTAGAGTATGATCAACCATGTGATCGGGAGACGTGTTCAAATATGTCTCAGTTTTCGTACCCTGGTACTCGGGTGCAACATTCCAGACGCTTTACTAACACTCTCCCCACTTGGAGAGTCAGCGCCTTTAACCTCCTGTTTGGCCCAGTTTGCAATTTCTGCGGAAGATGAACAGGAATAGGGAGAACCAATGAGAGACTAGCTGGAGGTGTCTGGACGGGCAAATTTAACTCTCGTTTCCCACCAGGAAGAGGAATTAACCAAAGGCTCAGGGTGTCGTGCCGGAAACAGATTAGGGCCTGAAGCCATCCTGCGGTGTTGCGGCCAGGTCACAAGAAAGCGAGTGGAAGAAAGGAGCTCAGGGGCACTGTAATTCACAAACCTGCAGAGTTATAAATGACAGCTATCGTCCAAAAATATACTGAAGTAAGGCTGCCAAGAGGACTTGAAAGCGGGGCAGAATTGCAGGAAACCGATTTCAGGAGGTAGACTGGAATTGCATTGAAAGCATAGGAAAAGAGGCAGAACGTCCACAATGATGCACTTGGCCAAAAAGGGCGTATGCGTTTTTTCCTGAATATATATATTCAGGAAAAAACGCATACGCCCTTTTTGGCCAACCAAGCAAGCTTGCAAAGGAAATCTGCACTACAATGAAGTCTCACTTCCCCCCGGTCAAAAGGGCCATCTGAAAAAAGTGTAAAATCCAGAAAGGCAGGACAGGCCATGGAGAACTGGGAGCCTTGTTATGCTGATGGGCGGGATGTAAATTGCCAACAGACACTCGGGAGAAGTGTATGGCGTTTCCTGAAACATCTAAAAAACAAAGCAACAGAGCCTAGGGCACTTCCACTTATGGTCCTATAGCTTAGGGAAATTAAAATCAAAAAGACACAGCCTCCCCAAAGTTTGGGACGCCTCTGTTTACAAGAACCTCGTTTACCGTACAAGTTCAATATCACAGAAAGTGAAAAATGGATAAAGAACTTGTGGTACTTACGTACAATGCAGTATCACTCAGCAATGAAATCTATGTCATCAGGCCCGTAGCAGCATAATGAGTGGATTCAGGTATGATGATTCTAACTGAAATAAGTCACACAGAAAAGGAAACATCATAAGATATCACTAATACACGGAATGTAAACTGGGCTACACAGGAACTGAATTCCAAAACAGAACAGGGTCTCAAATTTAGAAAACCAACTTATGCTTGCTTAAGGGGAAAGGTGAGTTGGGGTGCTGCATAAAACCAGAGATTGAAATGAGCACAGATAAAGTTCCTTAAGCCAAATACGGAATAGACAAGAGCTACTCCTTGCTCAACGAAATGGACTCAACACCGCATATTAAACGCCTAAGAATGTACCTGACTAGTAAGTATCTTAAAACCTATGGATTGCTATGTCTCCGAAAGAGAATCAAGCATGTGTACAGGGACATAAACGCAGCAGTGATAGGATTGGAGAGGTTCGGTGAGCAAATGAAGACCCTTTGAAGTCATATTGCATGGTACCCATTCCACGGGTTTCAACTACCCAGGTTTAAGGTATTCTTCCTTCAGCTAAAACATGCATGTGGAACCCAGAGTATGATCAACCGTGTGAACGGGAGACGTGTTCAAATATGTCTCAGTTTTCCTCCCCCAGTACTCGGGTGCAACATTCCAGACGCTTTACTAACACTCTCCCCACTTGGAGAGTCAGCGCCTTTAACCTCCTGTTTGGCCCAGTTTGCAATTTCTGCGGAAGATGAACAGGAATAGGGAGAACCAATGAGAGACTAGCTGGAGGTGTCTGGACGGGCAAATTTAACTCTCGTTTCCCACCAGGAAGAGGAATTAACCAAAGGCTCAGGGTGTCGTGCCGGAACCAGATTAGGGCCTGAAGCCATCCTGCGGTGTTGCGGCCAGGTCACAAGAAAGCGAGTTGAAGAAAGGATCTCAGGGGCACTGTAATTCACAAACCTGCAGAGTTATAAATGACAGCTATCGTCCAAAAATATACTGAAGTAAGGCTGCCAAGAGGACTTGAAAGCGGGGCAGAATTGCAGGAAACCGATTTCAGGAGGTAGACTGGAATTGCATTGAAAGCATAGGAAAACAGGCAGAACGTCCACAATGATGCACTTGGCCAAAAAGGGCGTATGCGTTTTTTCCTGAATATATTCAGGAAAAAACGCATACGCCCTTTTTGGCCAACCAAGCAAGCTTGCAAAGGAAATCTGCACTACAATGAAGTCTCACTTCCCCCCGGTCAAAAGGGCCATCTGAAAAAAGTGTAAAATCCAGAAAGGCAGGACAGGCCATGGAGAACTGGGAGCCTTGTTATGCTGATGGGCGGGATGTAAATTGCCAACAGACACTCGGGAGAAGTGTATGGTGTTTCCTGAAACATCTAAAAAACAAAGCAACAGAGCCTAGTGCACTTCCACTTATGGTCCTATAGCTTAGGGAAATGAAAATCAAAAAGACACAGCCACCCCAAAGTTTGGGACGGCTCTGTTTACAAGAACCTCATTTACGGTACAAGTTCAATATCACAGAAAGTGAAAAATGGATGAAGAAGTTGTGGTACTTACGTACAATGCAATATCACTCAGCAATGACATCTATGTCATCAGGCCCGTAGCAGCATAATGAGTGGATTCAGCTATGATGATTCTAACTGAAAGAAGTCACACAGAAAAAGAAACATCATAAGATATCACTAATACACGCAATGTAAACATGGCTACACAGGAACTGGATTACAAAACAGAACAGGGTCTCAAATTTAGAAAACCAACTTATGCTTGCTTAAGGGGAAAGGTGAGTTGGGGTGCTGCATAAAACCAGAGATTGAAATGAGCACAGATAAAGTTCCTTAAGCCAAATATGGAATAGACAAGAGCTACTCCTTGCTCAATGAAATGGACTTAACACCCCATATTAAACGCCTAAGAATGTACCTGACTAGTAAGTATCTTAAAACCTATGGATTGCTATGTCTCCGAAAGGGAATCAAGCGTGTGTAGAGGGGAATAAACGCAGCAGTGATAGGATTGGAGCAGTTCGGTGAGCAAATGAAGACCCTTTGAAGTCATATTGCATGGTACCCATTCCACGGGTCTCAACTCTCCAGGTTTAAGGGATTCTTCCTTCAGCTAAAACATGCATGTGGAACCCAGAGTATGATCAACCGTGTGATCGGGAGACGTCTTCAAATATGTCTCCGTTCTCGTCCCCTGGTCGTCGGGTGCAACATTCCAGACGCTTTACTAACACTCTCCCGACTTGGAGAGTCAGTGCCTTTAACCTCCTGTTTGGCCCAGTTTGCAATTTCTGCGGAAGATGAACAGGAATAGGGAGAACCAATGAGAGACTAGCTGGAGGTGTCTGGACGGGCAAATTTAACTCTCATTTCCCACCAGGAAGAGGAATTAACCAAAGGCTCAGCGTGCCAGGCCGGAACAAGATTAGGGCCTGAAGCAATCCTGCGGTGTTGCGGCCAGCTCACAAGGAAGCGAGTTGAAGAAAGGAGTTCAGGGGCACTGTAATTCACAAACCTGCAGAGTTATAAATGACAACTATCGTCCAAAAATATACTGAAGTAAGGCTGCCAAGAGGACTTGAAAGCGGGGCAGAATTGCAGGAAACCGATTTCAGGAGGTAGACTGGAATTGCATTTAAAGCATAGGAAAAGAGGCAGAACGTCCACAATGATGCACTTGGCCTAAAAGGGCGTATGCGTTTTTTCCTGAATATATTCAGGAAAAAACGCATACGCCCTTTTTGGCCAACCAAGCAAGCTTGCAAAGGAAATCTGCACTACAATGAAGTCTCACTTCCCCCCGGTCAAAAGGGCCATCTGAAAAAAGTGTAAAATCCAGAAAGGCAGGACAGGCCATGGAGAACTGGGAGCCTTGTTATGCTGATGGGCGGGATGTCAAATGCCAACAGACACTCGGGAGAAGTGTATGGTGTTTCCTGAAACATCTAAAAAACAAAGCAACAGAGCCTAGGGCACTTCCACTTATGGTCCTATAGCTTAGGGAAATTAAAATCAAAAAGATACAGCCACCCCAATGTTTGGGACGCCTATGTTTACAAGAACCTCGTTTACCGTACAAGTTCAATATCACAGAAAGTGAAAAATGGATAAAGAACTTGTGGTACTTACGTACAATGCAGTATCACTCAGCAGTGAAATCTATGTCATCAGGCCCGTAGCAGCACAATGAGTGGATTCAGGTACGATGATTCTAACTGAAATAAGTCACACAGAAAAAGAAACATCATAAGATATCAGTAATACACGGAATGTAAACTTGGCTACACAGGAACTGAATTACAGAACAGAACAGGGTCTCAAATTTACAAAACCAACTTATGCTTGTTTAAGGGTAAAGGTGAGTTGGGGTGCTGCATAAAACCAGAGATTGAAATGAGCACAGATAAAGTTCCTTAAGCCAAATATGGAATAGACAAGAGCTACTCCTTGCTCAACGAAATGGACTCAACACCGCATATTAAACGCCTAAGAATGTACCTGACTCTTAAGTATCTTAAAACCTATGGATTGCTATGTCTCCGAAAGAGAATCAAGCATGTGTACAGGGACATAAACGCAGCAGTGATAGGATTGGAGAGGTTCGGTGAGCAAATGAAGACCCTTTGAAGTCATATTGCATGGTACCCATTCCACGGGTTTCAACTACCCAGGTTTAAGGTATTCTTCCTTCAGCTAAAACATGCATGTGGAACCTAGAGTATGATCAACCATGTGATCGGGAGACGTGTTCAAATATGTCTCAGTTTTCGTACCCTGGTACTCGGGTGCAACATTCCAGACGCTTTACTAACACTCTCCCGACTTGGAGAGTCAGTCCCTTTAACCTCCTGTTTGGCCCAGTTTGCAATTTCTGCGGAAGATGAACAGGAATAGCGAGAACCAATGAGAGACTAGCTGGAGGTGTCTGGACGGGCAAATTTAACTCTCATTTCCCACCAGGAAGAGGAAATAACCAAAGGCTCAGCGTGCCGTGCCGGAACCAGATTAGGGCCTGAAGCCATCCTGCGGTGTTGCGGCCAGCTCACAAGAAAACGAGTTGAAGAAAGGAGCTCAGGGGCACTGTAATTCACAAACCTGCAGAGTTATAAATGACAACTATCGTCCAAAAGTATACTGAAGTAAGGCTGCCAAGAGGACTTGAAAGCGGGGCAGAATTGCAGGAAACCGATTTCAGGAGGTAGACTGGAATTGCATTGAAAGCATAGGAAAAGAGGCAGAACGTCCACAATGATGCACTTGGTCAAAAAGGGCGTATGCGTTTTTTCCTGAATATATTCAGGAAAAAACGCATACGCCCTTTTTGGCCAACCAAGCAAGCTTGCAAAGGAAATCTGCACTACAATGAAGTCTCACTTCCCCCCGGTCAAAAGGGCCATCTGAAAAAAGTGTAAAATCCAGAAAGGCAGGACAGGCCATGGAGAACTGGGAGCCTTGTTATGCTGATGGGCGGGATGTAAACTGCCAACAGACACTCGGGAGAAGTGTATGGTGTTTCCTGAAACATCTAAAAAACAAAGCAACAGAGCCTAGGGCACTTCCACTTATGGTCCTATAGCTTAGGGAAATTAAAATCAAAAAGACACAGCCACCCCAAAGTTTGGGACGCCTCTGTTTACAAGAACCTCGTTTACCGTACAAGTTCAATATCACAGAAAGTGAAAAATGGATAAAGAACTTGTGGTACTTACGTACAATGCAGTATCACTCAGCAGTGAAATCTATGTCATCAGGCCCGTAGCAGCACAATGAGTGGATTCAGGTACGATGATTCTAACTGAAATAAGTCACACAGAAAAAGAAACATCATAAGATATCAGTAATACACGGAATGTAAACTTAGCTACACAGGAACTGAATTACAGAACAGAACAGGGTCTCAAATTTAGAAAACCAACTTATGCTTGTTTAAGGGTAAAGGTGAGTTGGGGTGCTGCATAAAACCAGAGATTGAAATGAGCACAGATAAAGTTCCTTAAGCCAAATATGGAATAGACAAGAGCTACTCCTTGCTCAACGAAATGGACTCAACACCGCATATTAAACGCCTAAGAATGTACCTGACTCTTAAGTATCTTAAAACCTATGGATTGCTATGTCTCCGAAAGAGAATCAAGCATGTGTACAGGGACATAACCGCAGCAGTGATAGGATTGGAGAGGTTCGGTGAGCAAATGAAGACCCTTTGAAGTCATATTGCATGGTACCCATTCCACGGGTTTCAACTACCCAGGTTTAAGGTATTCTTCCTTCAGCTAAAACATGCATGTGGAACCTAGAGTATGATCAACCATGTGATCGGGAGACGTGTTCAAATATGTCTCAGTTTTCGTACCCTGGTACTCAGGTGCAACATTCCAGACGCTTTACTAACACTCTCCCGACTTGGAGAGTCAGTCCCTTTAACCTCCTGTTTGGCCCAGTTTGCAATTTCTGCGGAAGATGAACAGGAATAGCGAGAACCAATGAGAGACTAGCTGGAGGTGTCTGGACGGGCAAATTTAACTCTCATTTCCCACCAGGAAGAGGAAATAACCAAAGGCTCAGCGTGCCGTGCCGGAACCAGATTAGGGCCTGAAGCCATCCTGCGGTGTTGCGGCCAGCTCACAAGAAAACGAGTTGAAGAAAGGAGCTCAGGGGCACTGTAATTCACAAACCTGCAGAGTTATAAATGACAACTATCGTCCAAAAATATACTGAAGTAAGGCTGCCAAGAGGACTTGAAAGCGGGGCAGAATTGCAGGAAACCGATTTCAGGAGGTAGACTGGAATTGCATTGAAAGCATAGGAAAAGAGGCAGAACGTCCACAATGATGCACTTGGCCAAAAAGGGCGTATGCGTTTTTTCCTGAATATATTCAGGAAAAAACGCATACGCCCTTTTTGGCCAACCAAGCAAGCTTGCAAAGGAAATCTGCACTACAATGAAGTCTCACTTCCCCCCGGTCAAAAGGGCCATCTGAAAAAAGTGTAAAATCCAGAAAGGCAGGACAGGCCATGGAGAACTGGGAGCCTTGTTATGCTGATGGGCGGGATGTAAACTGCCAACAGACACTCGGGAGAAGTGTATGGTGTTTCCTGAAACATCTAAAAAACAAAGCAACAGAGCCTAGGGCACTTCCACTTATGGTCCTATAGCTTAGGGAAATTAAAATCAAAAAGACACAGCCACCCCAAAGTTTGGGACGCCTCTGTTTACAAGAACCTCGTTTACCGTACAAGTTCAATATCACAGAAAGTGAAAAATGGATAAAGAACTTGTGGTACTTACGTACAATGCAGTATCACTCAGCAGTGAAATCTATGTCATCAGGCCCGTAGCAGCACAATGAGTGGATTCAGGTACGATGATTCTAACTGAAATAAGTCACACAGAAAAAGAAACATCATAAGATATCAGTAATACACGGAATGTAAACTTGGCTACACAGGAACTGAATTACAGAACAGAACAGGGTCTCAAATTTAGAAAACCAACTTATGCTTGTTTAAGGGTAAAGGTGAGTTGGGGTGCTGCATAAAACCAGAGATTGAAATGAGCACAGATAAAGTTCCTTAAGCCAAATATGGAATAGACAAGAGCTACTCCTTGCTCAACGAAATGGACTCAACACCGCATATTAAACGCCTAAGAATGTACCTGACTCTTAAGTATCTTAAAACCTATGGATTGCTATGTCTCCGAAAGAGAATCAAGCATGTGTACAGGGACATAACCGCAGCAGTGATAGGATTGGAGAGGTTCGGTGAGCAAATGAAGACCCTTTGAAGTCATATTGCATGGTACCCATTCCACGGGTTTCAACTACCCAGGTTTAAGGTATTCTTCCTTCAGCTAAAACATGCATGTGGAACCTAGAGTATGATCAACCATGTGATCGGGAGACGTGTTCAAATATGTCTCAGTTTTCGTACCCTGGTACTCGGGTGCAACATTCCAGACGCTTTACTAACACTCTCCCGACTTGGAGAGTCAGTCCCTTTAACCTCCTGTTTGGCCCAGTTTGCAATTTCTGCGGAAGATGAACAGGAATAGCGAGAACCAATGAGAGACTAGCTGGAGGTGTCTGGACGGGCAAATTTAACTCTCATTTCCCACCAGGAAGAGGAAATAACCAAAGGCTCAGCGTGCCGTGCCGGAACCAGATTAGGGCCTGAAGCCATCCTGCGGTGTTGCGGCCAGCTCACAAGAAAACGAGTTGAAGAAAGGAGCTCAGGGGCACTGTAATTCACAAACCTGCAGAGTTATAAATGACAACTATCGTCCAAAAATATACTGAAGTAAGGCTGCCAAGAGGACTTGAAAGCGGGGCAGAATTGCAGGAAACCGATTTCAGGAGGTAGACTGGAATTGCATTGAAAGCATAGGAAAAGAGGCAGAACGTCCACAATGATGCACTTGGCCAAAAAGGGCGTATGCGTTTTTTCCTGAATATATTCAGGAAAAAACGCATACGCCCTTTTTGGCCAACCAAGCAAGCTTGCAAAGGAAATCTGCACTACAATGAAGTCTCACTTCCCCCCGGTCAAAAGGGCCATCTGAAAAAAGTGTAAAATCCAGAAAGGCAGGACAGGCCATGGAGAACTGGGAGCCTTGTTATGCTGATGGGCGGGATGTAAACTGCCAACAGACACTCGGGAGAAGTGTATGGTGTTTCCTGAAACATCTAAAAAACAAAGCAACAGAGCCTAGGGCACTTCCACTTATGGTCCTATAGCTTAGGGAAATTAAAATCAAAAAGACACAGCCACCCCAAAGTTTGGGACGCCTCTGTTTACAAGAACCTCGTTTACCGTACAAGTTCAATATCACAGAAAGTGAAAAATGGATAAAGAACTTGTGGTACTTACGTACAATGCAGTATCACTCAGCAGTGAAATCTATGTCATCAGGCCCGTAGCAGCACAATGAGTGGATTCAGGTACGATGATTCTAACTGAAATAAGTCACACAGAAAAAGAAACATCATAAGATATCAGTAATACACGGAATGTAAACTTGGCTACACAGGAACTGAATTACAGAACAGAACAGGGTCTCAAATTTAGAAAACCAACTTATGCTTGTTTAAGGGTAAAGGTGAGTTGGGGTGCTGCATAAAACCAGAGATTAAAATGAGCACAGATAAAGTTCCTTAAGCCAAATATGGAATAGACAAGAGCTACTCCTTGCTCAACGAAATGGACTCAACACCGCATATTAAACGCCTAAGAATGTACCTGACTCTTAAGTATCTTAAAACCTATGGATTGCTATGTCTCCGAAAGAGAATCAAGCATGTGTACAGGGACATAAACGCAGCAGTGATAGGATTGGAGAGGTTCGGTGAGCAAATGAAGACCCTTTGAAGTCATATTGCATGGTACCCATTCCATGGGTTTCAACTACCCAGGTTTAAGGTATTCTTCCTTCAGCTAAAACATGCATGTGGAACCTAGAGTATGATCAACCATGTGATCGGGAGACGTGTTCAAATATGTCTCAGTTTTCGTACCCTGGTACTCGGGTGCAACATTCCAGACGCTTTACTAACACTCTCCCGACTTGGAGAGTCAGTCCCTTTAACCTCCTGTTTGGCCCAGTTTGCAATTTCTGCGGAAGATGAACAGGAATAGCGAGAACCAATGAGAGACTAGCTGGAGGTGTCTGGACGGGCAAATTTAACTCTCATTTCCCACCAGGAAGAGGAAATAACCAAAGGCTCAGCGTGCCGTGCCGGAACCAGATTAGGGCCTGAAGCCATCCTGCGGTGTTGCGGCCAGCTCACAAGAAAACGAGTTGAAGAAAGGAGCTCAGGGGCACTGTAATTCACAAACCTGCAGAGTTATAAATGACAACTATCGTCCAAAAATATACTGAAGTAAGGCTGCCAAGAGGACTTGAAAGCGGGGCAGAATTGCAGGAAACCGATTTCAGGAGGTAGACTGGAATTGCATTGAAAGCATAGGAAAAGAGGCAGAACGTCCACAATGATGCACTTGGCCAAAAAGGGCGTATGCGTTTTTTCCTGAATATATTCAGGAAAAAACGCATACGCCCTTTTTGGCCAACCAAGCAAGCTTGCAAAGGAAATCTGCACTACAATGAAGTCTCACTTCCCCCCGGTCAAAAGGGCCATCTGAAAAAAGTGTAAAATCCAGAAAGGCAGGACAGGCCATGGAGAACTGGGAGCCTTGTTATGCTGATGGGCGGGATGTAAACTGCCAACAGACACTCGGGAGAAGTGTATGGTGTTTCCTGAAACATCTAAAAAACAAAGCAACAGAGCCTAGGGCACTTCCACTTATGGTCCTATAGCTTAGGGAAATTAAAATCAAAAAGATACAGCCACCCCAATGTTTGGCACGCCTCTGTTTACAAGAACCTCGTTTACCGTACAAGTTCAATATCACAGAAAGTGAAAAATGGATAAAGAACATGTGGTACTTACGTACAATGCAGTATCACTCAGCAGTGAAATCTATGTCATCAGGCCCGTAGCAGCACAATGAGTGGATTCAGGTACGATGATTCTAACTGAAATAAGTCACACAGAAAAAGAAACATCATAAGATATCAGTAATACACGGAATGTAAACTTGGCTACACAGGAACTGAATTACAGAACAGAACAGGGTCTCAAATTTAGAAAACCAACTTATGCTTGTTTAAGGTTAAAGGTGAGTTGGGGTGCTGCATAAAACCAGAGATTGAAATGAGCACAGATAAAGTTCCTTAAGCCAAATATGGAATAGACAAGAGCTACTCCTTGCTCAACGAAATGGACTCAACACCGCATATTAAACGCCTAAGAATGTACCTGACTCTTAAGTATCTTAAAACCTATGGATTGCTATGTCTCCGAAAGAGAATCAAGCATGTGTACAGGGACATAAACGCAGCAGTGATAGGATTGGAGAGGTTCGGTGAGCAAATGAAGACCCTTTGAAGTCATATTGCATGGTACCCATTCCACGGGTTTCAACTACCCAGGTTTAAGGTATTCTTCCTTCAGCTAAAACATGCATGTGGAACCTAGAGTATAATCAACCATGTGATCGGGAGACGTGTTCAAATATGTCTCAGTTTTCGTACCCTGGTACTCGGGTGCAACATTCCAGACGCTTTACTAACACTCTCCCGACTTGGAGAGTCAGTCCCTTTAACCTCCTGTTTGGCCCAGTTTGCAATTTCTGCGGAAGATGAACAGGAATAGCGAGAACCAATGAGAGACTAGCTGGAGGTGTCTGGACGGGCAAATTTAACTCTCATTTCCCACCAGGAAGAGGAAATAACCAAAGGCTCAGCGTGCCGTGCCGGAACCAGATTAGGGCCTGAAGCCATCCTGCGGTGTTGCGGCCAACTCACAAGAAAACGAGTTGAAGAAAGGAGCTCAGGGGCACTGTAATTCACAAACCTGCAGAGTTATAAATGACAACTATCGTCCAAAAATATACTGAAGTAAGGCTGCCAAGAGGACTTGAAAGCGGGGCAGAATTGCAGGAAACCGATTTCAGGAGGTAGACTGGAATTGCATTGAAAGCATAGGAAAAGAGGCAGAACGTCCACAATGATGCACTTGGCCAAAAAGGGCGTATGCGTTTTTTCCTGAATATATTCAGGAAAAAACGCATACGCCCTTTTTGGCCAACCAAGCAAGCTTGCAAAGGAAATCTGCACTACAATGAAGTCTCACTTCCCCCCCCCCCCGGTCAAAAGGGCCATCTGAAAAAAGTGTAAAATCCAGAAAGGCAGGACAGGCCATGGAGAACTGGGAGCCTTGTTATGCTGATGGGCGGGATGTCAAATGCCAACAGACACTCGGGAGAAGTGTATGGTGTTTCCTGAAACATCTAAAAAACAAAGCAACAGAGCCTAGGGCACTTCCACTTATGGTCCTATAGCTTAGTGAAATTAAAATCAAAAAGATACAGCCACCCCAATGTTTGGGACGCCTATGTTTACAAGAACCTCGTTTACCGTACAAGTTCAATATCACAGAAAGTGAAAAATGGATAAAGAACTTGTGGTACTTACGTACAATGCAGTATCACTCAGCAGTGAAATCTATGTCATCAGGCCCGTAGCAGCACAATGAGTGGATTCAGGTACGATGATTCTAACTGAAATAAGTCACACAGAAAAAGAAACATCATAAGATATCAGTAATACACGGAATGTAAACTTGGCTACACAGGAACTGAATTACAGAACAGAACAGGGTCTCAAATTTAGAAAACCAACTTATGCTTGTTTAAGGGTAAAGGTGAGTTGGGGTGCTGCATAAAACCAGAGATTGAAATGAGCACAGATAAAGTTCCTTAAGCCAAATATGGAATAGACAAGAGCTACTCCTTGCTCAACGAAATGGACTCAACACCGCATATTAAACGCCTAAGAATGTACCTGACTCTTAAGTATCTTAAAACCTATGGATTGCTATGTCTCCGAAAGAGAATCAAGCATGTGTACAGGGACATAACCGCAGCAGTGATAGGATTGGAGAGGTTCGGTGAGCAAATGAAGACCCTTTGAAGTCATATTGCATGGTACCCATTCCACGGGTTTCAACTACCCAGGTTTAAGGTATTCTTCCTTCAGCTAAAACATGCATGTGGAACCTAGAGTATGATCAACCATGTGATCGGGAGACGTGTTCAAATATGTCTCAGTTTTCGTACCCTGGTACTCGGGTGCAACATTCCAGACGCTTTACTAACACTCTCCCGACTTGGAGAGTCAGTCCCTTTAACCTCCTGTTTGGCCCAGTTTGCAATTTCTGCGGAAGATGAACAGGAATAGCGAGAACCAATGAGAGACTAGCTGGAGGTGTCTGGACGGGCAAATTTAACTCTCATTTCCCACCAGGAAGAGGAAATAACCAAAGGCTCAGCGTGCCGTGCCGGAACCAGATTAGGGCCTGAAGCCATCCTGCGGTGTTGCGGCCAGCTCACAAGAAAACGAGTTGAAGAAAGGAGCTCAGGGGCACTGTAATTCACAAACCTGCAGAGTTATAAATGACAACTATCGTCCAAAAATATACTGAAGTAAGGCTGCCAAGAGGACTTGAAAGCGGGGCAGAATTGCAGGAAACCGATTTCAGGAGGTAGACTGGAATTGCATTGAAAGCATAGGAAAAGAGGCAGAACGTCCACAATGATGCACTTGGCCAAAAAGGGCGTATGCGTTTTTTCCTGAATATATTCAGGAAAAAACGCATACGCCCTTTTTGGCCAACCAAGCAAGCTTGCAAAGGAAATCTGCACTACAATGAAATCTCACTTCCCCCCGGTCAAAAGGGCCATCTGAAAAAAGTGTAAAATCCAGAAAGGCAGGACAGGCCATGGAGAACTGGGAGCCTTGTTATGCTGATGGGCGGGATGTAAACTGCCAACAGACACTCGGGAGAAGTGTATGGTGTTTCCTGAAACATCTAAAAAACAAAGCAACAGAGCCTAGGGCACTTCCACTTATGGTCCTATAGCTTAGGGAAATTAAAATCAAAAAGATACAGCCACCCCAATGTTTGGCACGCCTCTGTTTACAAGAACCTCGTTTACCGTACAAGTTCAATATCACAGAAAGTGAAAAATGGATAAAGAACATGTGATACTTACGTACAATGCAGTATCACTCAGCAGTGAAATCTATGTCATCAGGCCCGTAGCAGCACAATGAGTGGATTCAGGTACGATGATTCTAACTGAAATAAGTCACACAGAAAAAGAAACATCATAAGATATCAGTAATACACGGAATGTAAACTTGGCTACACAGGAACTGAATTACAGAACAGAACAGGGTCTCAAATTTAGAAAACCAACTTATGCTTGTTTAAGGTTAAAGGTGAGTTGGGGTGCTGCATAAAACCAGAGATTGAAATGAGCACAGATAAAGTTCCTTAAGCCAAATATGGAATAGACAAGAGCTACTCCTTGCTCAACGAAATGGACTCAACACCGCATATTAAACGCCTAAGAATGTACCTGACTCTTAAGTATCTTAAAACCTATGGATTGCTATGTCTCCGAAAGAGAATCAAGCATGTGTACAGGGACATAAACGCAGCAGTGATAGGATTGGAGAGGTTCGGTGTGCAAATGAAGACCCTTTGAAGTCATATTGCATGGTACCCATTCCACGGGTTTCAACTACCCAGGTTTAAGGTATTCTTCCTTCAGCTAAAACATGCATGTGGAACCTAGAGTATAATCAACCATGTGATCGGGAGACGTGTTCAAATATGTCTCAGTTTTCGTACCCTGGTACTCGGGTGCAACATTCCAGACGCTTTACTAACACTCTCCCGACTTGGAGAGTCAGTCCCTTTAACCTCCTGTTTGGCCCAGTTTGCAATTTCTGCGGAAGATGAACAGGAATAGCGAGAACCAATGAGAGACTAGCTGGAGGTGTCTGGACGGGCAAATTTAACTCTCATTTCCCACCAGGAAGAGGAAATAACCAAAGGCTCAGCGTGCCGTGCCGGAACCAGATTAGGGCCTGAAGCCAACCTGCGGTGTTGCGGCCAACTCACAAGAAAACGAGTTGAAGAAAGGAGCTCAGGGGCACTGTAATTCACAAACCTGCAGAGTTATAAATGACAACTATCGTCCAAAAATATACTGAAGTAAGGCTGCCAAGAGGACTTGAAAGCGGGGCAGAATTGCAGGAAACCGATTTCAGGAGGTAGACTGGAATTGCATTGAAAGCATAGGAAAAGAGGCAGAACGTCCACAATGATGCACTTGGCCAAAAAGGGCGTATGCGTTTTTTCCTGAATATATTCAGGAAAAAACGCATACGCCCTTTTTGGCCAACCAAGCAAGCTTGCAAAGGAAATCTGCACTACAATGAAGTCTCACTTCCCCCCCCCCCCGGTCAAAAGGGCCATCTGAAAAAAGTGTAAAATCCAGAAAGGCAGGACAGGCCATGGAGAACTGGGAGCCTTGTTATGCTGATGGGCGGGATGTCAAATGCCAACAGACACTCGGGAGAAGTGTATGGTGTTTCCTGAAACATCTAAAAAACAAAGCAACAGAGCCTAGGGCACTTCCACTTATGGTCCTATAGCTTAGGGAAATTAAAATCAAAAAGATACAGCCACCCCAATGTTTGGGACGCCTATGTTTACAAGAACCTCGTTTACCGTACAAGTTCAATATCACAGAAAGTGAAAAATGGATAAAGAACTTGTGGTACTTACGTACAATGCAGTATCACTCAGCAGTGAAATCTATGTCATCAGGCCCGTAGCAGCACAATGAGTGGATTCAGGTACGATGATTCTAACTGAAATAAGTCACACAGAAAAAGAAACATCATAAGATATCAGTAATACACGGAATGTAAACTTGGCTACACAGGAACTGAATTACAGAACAGAACAGGGTCTCAAATTTAGAAAACCAACTTATGCTTGTTTAAGGGGAAAGGTGAGTTGGGGTGCTGCATAAAACCAGAGATTGAAATGAGCACAGATAAAGTTCCTTAAGCCAAATATGGAATAGACAAGAGCTACTCCTTGCTCAACGAAATGGACTCAACACCGCATATTAAACGCCTAAGAATGTACCTGACTCTTAAGTATCTTAAAACCTATGGATTGCTATGTCTCCGAAAGAGAATCAAGCATGTGTACAGGGACATAAACGCAGCAGTGATAGGATTGGAGAGGTTCGGTGAGCAAATGAAGACCCTTTGAAGTCATATTGCATGGTACCCATTCCACGGGTTTCAACTACCCAGGTTTAAGGTATTCTTCCTTCAGCTAAAACATGCATGTGGAACCTAGAGTATGATCAACCATGTGATCGGGAGACGTGTTCAAATATGTCTCAGTTTTCGTACCCTGGTACTCGGGTGCAACATTCCAGACGCTTTACTAACACTCTCCCGACTTGGAGAGTCAGTCCCTTTAACCTCCTGTTTGGCCCAGTTTGCAATTTCTGCGGAAGATGAACAGGAATAGCGAGAACCAATGAGAGACTAGCTGGAGGGGTCTGGACGGGCAAATTTAACTCTCATTTCCCACCAGGAAGAGGAAATAACCAAAGGCTCAGCGTGCCGTGCCGGAACCAGATTAGGGCCTGAAGCCATCCTGCGGTGTTGCGGCCAGCTCACAAGAAAGCGAGTTGAAGAAAGGAGCTCAGGGGCACTGTAATTCACAAACCTGCAGAGTTATAAATGACAACTATCGTCCAAAAATATACTGAAGTAAGGCTGCCAAGAGGACTTGAAAGCGGGGCAGAATTGCAGGAAACCGATTTCAGGAGGTAGACTGGAATTGCATTGAAAGCATAGGAAAAGAGGCAGAACGTCCACAATGATGCACTTGGCCAAAAAGGGCGTATGCGTTTTTTCCTGAATATATTCAGGAAAAAACGCATACGCCCTTTTTGGCCAACCAAGCAAGCTTGCAAAGGAAATCTGCACTACAATGAAGTCTCAATTCCCCCCGGTCAAAAGGGCCGTCTGAAAAAAGTGTAAAATCCAGAAAGGCAGGACAGGCCATGGAGAACTGGGAGCCTTGTTATGCTGATGGGCGGGATGTACATTGCCAACAGACACTCGGGAGAAGTGTATGGTGTTTCCTGAAACATCTAAAAAACAAAGCAACAGAGCCTAGGGCACTTCCACTTATGGTCCTATAGCTTAGGGAAATTAAAATCAAAAAGATACAGCCACCCCAATGTTTGGGACGCCTCTGTTTACAAGAACCTCGTTTACCGTACAAGTTCAATATCACAGAAAGTGAAAAATGGATAAAGAACTTGTGGTACTTACGTACAATGCAGTATCACTCAGCAGTGAAATCTATGTCATCAGGCCCGTAGCAGCACAATGAGTGGATTCAGGTACGATGATTCTAACTGAAATAAGTCACACAGAAAAAGAAACATCATAAGATATCAGTAATACACGGAATGTAAACTTGGCTACACAGGAACTGAATTACAGAACAGAACAGGGTCTCAAATTTAGAAAACCAACTTATGCTTGTTTAAGGGGAAAGGTGAGTTGGGGTGCTGCATAAAACCAGAGATTGAAATGAGCACAGATAAAGTTCCTTAAGCCAAATATGGAATAGACAAGAGCTACTCCTTGCTCAACGAAATGGACTCAACACCGCATATTAAACGCCTAAGAATGTACCTGACTCTTAAGTATCTTAAAACCTATGGATTGCTATGTCTCCGAAAGAGAATCAAGCATGTGTACAGGGACATAAACGCAGCAGTGATAGGATTGGAGAGGTTCGGTGAGCAAATGAAGACCCTTTGAAGTCATATTGCATGGTACCCATTCCACGGGTTTCAACTACCCAGGTTTAAGGTATTCTTCCTTCAGCTAAAACATGCATGTGGAACCTAGAGTATGATCAACCATGTGATCGGGAGACGTGTTCAAATATGTCTCAGTTTTCGTACCCTGGTACTCGGGTGCAACATTCCAGACGCTTTACTAACACTCTCCCGACTTGGAGAGTCAGTCCCTTTAACCTCCTGTTTGGCCCAGTTTGCAATTTCTGCGGAAGATGAACAGGAATAGCGAGAACCAATGAGAGACTAGCTGGAGGGGTCTGGACGGGCAAATTTAACTCTCATTTCCCACCAGGAAGAGGAAATAACCAAAGGCTCAGCGTGCCGTGCCGGAACCAGATTAGGGCCTGAAGCCATCCTGCGGTGTTGCGGCCAGCTCACAAGAAAACGAGTTGAAGAAAGGAGCTCAGGGGCACTGTAATTCACAAACCTGCAGAGTTATAAATGACAACTATCGTCCAAAAATATACTGAAGTAAGGCTGCCAAGAGGACTTGAAAGCGGGGCAGAATTGCAGGAAACCGATTTCAGGAGGTAGACTGGAATTGCATTGAAAGCATAGGAAAAGAGGCAGAACGTCCACAATGATGCACTTGGCCAAAAAGGGCGTATGCGTTTTTTCCTGAATATATTCAGGAAAAAACGCATACGCCCTTTTTGGCCAACCAAGCAAGCTTGCAAAGGAAATCTGCACTACAATGAAGTCTCACTTCCACCCGGTCAAAAGGGCCATCTGAAAAAAGTGTAAAATCCAGAAAGGCAGGACAGGCCATGGAGAACTGGGAGCCTTGTTATGCTGATGGGCGGGATGTAAACTGCCAACAGACACTCGGGAGAAGTGTATGGTGTTTCCTGAAACATCTAAAAAACAAAGCAACAGAGCCTAGGGCACTTCCACTTATGGTCCTATAGCTTAGGGAAATTAAAATCAAAAAGACACAGCCACCCCAAAGTTTGGGACGCCTCTGTTTACAAGAACCTCGTTTACCGTACAAGTTCAATATCACAGAAAGTGAAAAATGGATAAAGAACTTGTGGTACTTACGTACAATGCAGTATCACTCAGCAGTGAAATCTATGTCATCAGGCCCGTAGCAGTACAATGAGTGGATTCAGGTACGATGATTCTAACTGAAATAAGTCACACAGAAAAAGAAACATCATAAGATATCAGTAATACACGGAATGTAAACTTGGCTACACAGGAACTGAATTACAGAACAGAACAGGGTCTCAAATTTAGAAAACCAACTTATGCTTGTTTAAGGGGAAAGGTGAGTTGGGGTGCTGCATAAAACCAGAGATTGAAATGAGCACAGATAAAGTTCCTTAAGCCAAATATGGAATAGACAAGAGCTACTCCTTGCTCAACGAAATGGACTCAACACCGCATATTAAACGCCTAAGAATGTACCTGACTCTTAAGTATCTTAAAACCTATGGATTGCTATGTCTCCGAAAGAGAATCAAGCATGTGTACAGGGACATAAACGCAGCAGTGATAGGATTGGAGAGGTTCGGTGAGCAAATGAAGACCCTTTGAAGTCATATTGCATGGTACCCATTCCACGGGTTTCAACTACCCAGGTTTAAGGTATTCTTCCTTCAGCTAAAACATGCATGTGGAACCTAGAGTATGATCAACCATGTGATCGGGAGACGTGTTCAAATATGTCTCAGTTTTCGTACCCTGGTACTCGGGTGCAACATTCCAGACGCTTTACTAACACTCTCCCGACTTGGAGAGTCAGTCCCTTTAACCTCCTGTTTGGCCCAGTTTGCAATTTCTGCGGAAGATGAACAGGAATAGCGAGAACCAATGAGAGACTAGCTGGAGGGGTCTGGACGGGCAAATTTAACTCTCATTTCCCACCAGGAAGAGGAAATAACCAAAGGCTCAGCGTGCCGTGCCGGAACCAGATTAGGGCCTGAAGCCATCCTGCGGTGTTGCGGCCAGCTCACAAGAAAGCGAGTTGAAGAAAGGAGCTCAGGGGCACTGTAATTCACAAACCTGCAGAGTTATAAATGACAACTATCGTCCAAAAATATACTGAAGTAAGGCTGCCAAGAGGACTTGAAAGCGGGGCAGAATTGCAGGAAACCGATTTCAGGAGGTAGACTGGAATTGCATTGAAAGCATAGGAAAAGAGGCAGAACGTCCACAATGATGCACTTGGCCAAAAAGGGCGTATGCGTTTTTTCCTGAATATATTCAGGAAAAAACGCATACGCCCTTTTTGGCCAACCAAGCAAGCTTGCAAAGGAAATCTGCACTACAATGAAGTCTCACTTCCACCCGGTCAAAAGGGCCATCTGAAAAAAGTGTAAAATCCAGAAAGGCAGGACAGGCCATGGAGAACTGGGAGCCTTGTTATGCTGATGGGCGGGATGTAAACTGCCAACAGACACTCGGGAGAAGTGTATGGTGTTTCCTGAAACATCTAAAAAACAAAGCAACAGAGCCTAGGGCACTTCCACTTATGGTCCTATAGCTTAGGGAAATTAAAATCAAAAAGACACAGCCACCCCAAAGTTTGGGACGCCTCTGTTTACAAGAACCTCGTTTACCGTACAAGTTCAATATCACAGAAAGTGAAAAATGGATAAAGAACTTGTGGTACTTACGTACAATGCAGTATCACTCAGCAGTGAAATCTATGTCATCAGGCCCGTAGCAGTACAATGAGTGGATTCAGGTACGATGATTCTAACTGAAATAAGTCACACAGAAAAAGAAACATCATAAGATATCAGTAATACACGGAATGTAAACTTGGCTACACAGGAACTGAATTACAGAACAGAACAGGGTCTCAAATTTAGAAAACCAACTTATGCTTGTTTAAGGGTAAAGGTGAGTTGGGGTGCTGCATAAAACCAGAGATTGAAATGAGCACAGATAAAGTTCCTTAAGCCAAATATGGAATAGACAAGAGCTACTCCTTGCTCAACGAAATGGACTCAACACCGCATATTAAACGCCTAAGAATGTACCTGACTCTTAAGTATCTTAAAACCTATGGATTGCTATGTCTCCGAAAGAGAATCAAGCATGTGTACAGGGACATAAACGCAGCAGTGATAGGATTGGAGAGGTTCGGTGAGCAAATGAAGACCCTTTGAAGTCATATTGCATGGTACCCATTCCACGGGTTTCAACTACCCAGGTTTAAGGTATTCTTCCTTCAGCTAAAACATGCATGTGGAACCTAGAGTATGATCAACCATGTGATCGGGAGACGTGTTCAAATATGTCTCAGTTTTCGTACCCTGGTACTCGGGTGCAACATTCCAGACGCTTTACTAACACTCTCCCGACTTGGAGAGTCAGTCCCTTTAACCTCCTGTTTGGCCCAGTTTGCAATTTCTGCGGAAGATGAACAGGAATAGCGAGAACCAATGAGAGACTAGCTGGAGGTGTCTGGACGGGCAAATTTAACTCTCATTTCCCACCAGGAAGAGGAAAGAACCAAAGGCTCAGCGTGCCGTGCCGGAACCAGATTAGGGCCTGAAGCCATCCTGCGGTGTTGCGGCCAGCTCACAAGAAAACGAGTTGAAGAAAGGAGCTCAGGGGCACTGTAATTCACAAACCTGCAGAGTTATAAATGACAACTATCGTCCAAAAATATACTGAAGTAAGGCTGCCAAGAGGACTTGAAAGCGGGGCAGAATTGCAGGAAACCGATTTCAGGAGGTAGACTGGAATTGCATTGAAAGCATAGGAAAAGAGGCAGAACGTCCACAATGATGCACTTGGCCAAAAAGGGCGTATGCGTTTTTTCCTGAATATATTCAGGAAAAAACGCATACGCCCTTTTTGGCCAACCAAGCAAGCTTGCAAAGGAAATCTGCACTACAATGAAGTCTCACTTCCCCCAGTCAAAAGGGCCATCTGAAAAAAGTGTAAAATCCAGCAAGGCAGGACAGGCCATGGAGAACTGGGAGCCTTGTTATGCTGATGGGCGGGATGTAAACTGCCAACAGACACTCGGGAGAAGTGTATGGTGTTTCCTGAAACATCTAAAAAACAAAGCAACAGAGCCTAGGGCACTTCCACTTATGGTCCTATAGCTTAGGGAAATTAAAATCAAAAAGACACAGCCACCCCAAAGTTTGGGACGCCTCTGTTTACAAGAACCTCGTTTACCGTACAAGTTCAATATCACAGAAAGTGAAAAATGGATAAAGAACTTGTGGTACTTACGTACAATGCAGTATCACTCAGCAGTGAAATCTATGTCATCAGGCCCGTAGCAGCACAATGAGTGGATTCAGGTACGATGATTCTAACTGAAATAAGTCACACAGAAAAAGAAACATCATAAGATATCAGTAATACACGGAATGTAAACTTGGCTACACAGGAACTGAATTACAGAACAGAACAGGGTCTCAAATTTAGAAAACCAACTTATGCTTGTTTAAGGGTAAAGGTGAGTTGGGGTGCTGCATAAAACCAGAGATTGAAATGAGCACAGATAAAGTTCCTTAAGCCAAATATGGAATAGACAAGAGCTACTCCTTGCTCAACGAAATGGACTCAACACCGCATATTAAACGCCTAAGAATGTACCTGACTCTTAAGTATCTTAAAACCTATGGATTGCTATGTCTCCGAAAGAGAATCAAGCATGTGTACAGGGACATAAACGCAGCAGTGATAGGATTGGAGAGGTTCGGTGAGCAAATGAAGACCCTTTGAAGTCATATTGCATGGTACCCATTCCACGGGTTTCAACTACCCAGGTTTAAGGTATTCTTCCTTCAGCTAAAACATGCATGTGGAACCTAGAGTATGATCAACCATGTGATCGGGAGACGTGTTCAAATATGTCTCAGTTTTCGTACCCTGGTACTCGGGTGCAACATTCCAGATGCTTTACTAACACTCTCCCGACTTGGAGAGTCAGTCCCTTTAACCTCCTGTTTGGCCCAGTTTGCAATTTCTGCGGAAGATGAACAGGAATAGCGAGAACCAATGAGAGACTAGCTGGAGGGGTCTGGACGGGCAAATTTAACTCTCATTTCCCACCAGGAAGAGGAAATAACCAAAGGCTCAGCGTGCCGTGCCGGAACCAGATTAGGGCCTGAAGCCATCCTGCGGTGTTGCGGCCAGCTCACAAGAAAACGAGTTGAAGAAAGGAGCTCAGGGGCACTGTAATTCACAAACCTGCAGAGTTATAAATGACAACTATTGTCCAAAAATATACTGAAGTAAGGCTGCCAAGAGGACTTGAAAGCGGGGCAGAATTGCAGGAAACCGATTTCAGGAGGTAGACTGGAATTGCATTGAAAGCATAGGAAAAGAGGCAGAACGTCCACAATGATGCACTTGGCCAAAAAGGGCGTATGCGTTTTTTCCTGAATATATTCAGGAAAAAACGCATACGCCCTTTTTGGCCAACCAAGCAAGCTTGCAAAGGAAATCTGCACTACAATGAAGTCTCACTTCCACCCGGTCAAAAGGGCCATCTGAAAAAAGTGTAAAATCCAGAAAGGCAGGACAGGCCATGGAGAACTGGGAGCCTTGTTATGCTGATGGGCGGGATGTAAACTGCCAACAGACACTCGGGAGAAGTGTATGGTGTTTCCTGAAACATCTAAAAAACAAAGCAACAGAGCCTAGGGCACTTCCACTTATGGTCCTATAGCTTAGGGAAATTAAAATCAAAAAGACACAGCCACCCCAAAGTTTGGGACGCCTCTGTTTACAAGAACCTCGTTTACCGTACAAGTTCAATATCACAGAAAGTGAAAAATGGATAAAGAACTTGTGGTACTTACGTACAATGCAGTATCACTCAGCAGTGAAATCTATGTCATCAGGCCCGTAGCAGCACAATGAGTGGATTCAGGTACGATGATTCTAACTGAAATAAGTCACACAGAAAAAGAAACATCATAAGATATCAGTAATACACGGAATGTAAACTTGGCTACACAGGAACTGAATTACAGAACAGAACAGGGTCTCAAATTTAGAAAACCAACTTATGCTTGTTTAAGGGGAAAGGTGAGTTGGGGTGCTGCATAAAACCAGAGATTGAAATGAGCACAGATAAAGTTCCTTAAGCCAAATATGGAATAGACAAGAGCTACTCCTTGCTCAACGAAATGGACTCAACACCGCATATTAAACGCCTAAGAATGTACCTGACTCTTAAGTATCTTAAAACCTATGGATTGCTATGTCTCCGAAAGAGAATCAAGCATGTGTACAGGGACATAAACGCAGCAGTGATAGGATTGGAGAGGTTCGGTGAGCAAATGAAGACCCTTTGAAGTCATATTGAACGGTACCCATTCCACGGGTTTCAACTACCCAGGTTTAAGGTATTCTTCCTTCAGCTAAAACATGCATGTGGAACCTAGAGTATGATCAACCATGTGATCGGGAGACGTGTTCAAATATGTCTCAGTTTTCGTACCCTGGTACTCGGGTGCAACATTCCAGACGCTTTACTAACACTCTCCCGACTTGGAGAGTCAGTCCCTTTAACCTCCTGTTTGGCCCAGTTTGCAATTTCTGCGGAAGATGAACAGGAATAGCGAGAACCAATGAGAGACTAGCTGGAGGTGTCTGGACGGGCAAATTTAACTCTCATTTCCCACCAGGAAGAGGAAATAACCAAAGGCTCAGCGTGCCGTGCTGGAACCAGATTAGGGCCTGAAGCCATCCTGCGGTGTTGCGGCCAGCTCACAAGAAAACGAGTTGAAGAAAGGAGCTCAGGGGCACTGTAATTCACAAACCTGCAGAGTTATAAATGACAACTATCGTCCAAAAATATACTGAAGTAAGGCTGCCAAGAGGACTTGAAAGCGGGGCAGAATTGCAGGAAACCGATTTCAGGAGGTAGACTGGAATTGCATTGAAAGCATAGGAAAAGAGGCAGAACGTCCACAATGATGCACTTGGCCAAAAAGGGCGTATGCGTTTTTTCCTGAATATATTCAGGAAAAAACGCATACGCCCTTTTTGGCCAACCAAGCAAGCTTGCAAAGGAAATCTGCACTACAATGAAGTCTCACTTCCCCCCGGTCAAAAGGGCCATCTGAAAAAAGTGTAAAATCCAGAAAGGCAGGACAGGCCATGGAGAACTGGGAGCCTTGTTATGCTGATGGGCGGGATGTAAATTGCCAACAGACACTCGGGAGAAGTGTATGGTGTTTCCTGAAACATCTAAAAAACAAAGCAACAGAGCCTAGGGCACTTCCACTTATGGTCCTATAGCTTAGGGAAATTAAAATCAAAAAGATACAGCCACCCCAATGTTTGGGACGCCTCTGTTTACAAGAACCTCGTTTACCGTACAAGTTCAATATCACAGAAAGTGAAAAATGGATAAAGAACTTGTGGTACTTACGTACAATGCAGTATCACTCAGCAGTGAAATCTATGTCATCAGGCCCGTAGCAGCACAATGAGTGGATTCAGGTACGATGATTCTAACTGAAATAAGTCACACAGAAAAAGAAACATCATAAGATATCAGTAATACACGGAATGTAAACTTGGCTACACAGGAACTGAATTACAGAACAGAACAGGGTCTCAAATTTAGAAAACCAACTTATGCTTGTTTAAGGGGAAAGGTGAGTTGGGGTGCTGCATAAAACCAGAGATTGAAATGAGCACAGATAAAGTTCCTTAAGCCAAATATGGAATAGACAAGAGCTACTCCTTGCTCAACGAAATGGACTCAACACCGCATATTAAACGCCTAAGAATGTACCTGACTCTTAAGTATCTTAAAACCTATGGATTGCTATGTCTCCGAAAGAGAATCAAGCATGTGTACAGGGACATAAACGCAGCAGTGATAGGATTGGAGAGGTTCGGTGAGCAAATGAAGACCCTTTGAAGTCATATTGCATGGTACCCATTCCACGGGTTTCAACTACCCAGGTTTAAGGTATTCTTCCTTCAGCTAAAACATGCATGTGGAACCTAGAGTATGATCAACCATGTGATCGGGAGACGTGTTCAAATATGTCTCAGTTTTCGTACCCTGGTACTCGGGTGCAACATTCCAGACGCTTTACTAACACTCTCCCGACTTGGAGAGTCAGTCCCTTTAACCTCCTGTTTGGCCCAGTTTGCAATTTCTGCGGAAGATGAACAGGAATAGCGAGAACCAATGAGAGACTAGCTGGAGGTGTCTGGACGGGCAAATTTAACTCTCATTTCCCACCAGGAAGAGGAAATAACCAAAGGCTCAGCGTGCCGTGCCGGAACCAGATTAGGGCCTGAAGCCATCCTGCGGTGTTGCGGCCAGCTCACAAGAAAACGAGTTGAAGAAAGGAGCTCAGGGGCACTGTAATTCACAAACCTGCAGAGTTATAAATGACAACTATCGTCCAAAAATATACTGAAGTAAGGCTGCCAAGAGGACTTGAAAGCGGGGCAGAATTGCAGGAAACCGATTTCAGGAGGTAGACTGGAATTGCATTGAAAGCATAGGAAAAGAGGCAGAACGTCCACAATGATGCACTTGGCCAAAAAGGGCGTATGCGTTTTTTCCTGAATATATTCAGGAAAAAACGCATACGCCCTTTTTGGCCAACCAAGCAAGCTTGCAAAGGAAATCTGCACTACAATGAAGTCTCACTTCCCCCCGGTCAAAAGGGCCATCTGAAAAAAGTGTAAAATCCAGAAAGGCAGGACAGGCCATGGAGAACTGGGAGCCTTGTTATGCTGATGGGCGGGATGTAAACTGCCAACAGACACTCGGGAGAAGTGTATGGTGTTTCCTGAAACATCTAAAAAACAAAGCAACAGAGCCTAGGGCACTTCCACTTATGGTCCTATAGCTTAGGGAAATTAAAATCAAAAAGATACAGCCACCCCAATGTTTGGGACGCCTCTGTTTACAAGAACCTCGTTTACCGTACAAGTTCAATATCACAGAAAGTGAAAAATGGATAAAGAACTTGTGGTACTTACGTACAATGCAGTATCACTCAGCAGTGAAATCTATGTCATCAGGCCCGTAGCAGCACAATGAGTGGATTCAGGTACGATGATTCTAACTGAAATAAGTCACACAGAAAAAGAAACATCATAAGATATCAGTAATACACGGAATGTAAACTTGGCTACACAGGAACTGAATTACAGAACAGAACAGGGTCTCAAATTTAGAAAACCAACTTATGCTTGTTTAAGGGTAAAGGTGAGTTGGGGTGCTGCATAAAACCAGAGATTGAAATGAGCACAGATAAAGTTCCTTAAGCCAAATATGGAATAGACAAGAGCTACTCCTTGCTCAACGAAATGGACTCAACACCGCATATTAAACGCCTAAGAATGTACCTGACTAGTAAGTATCTTAAAACCTATGGATTGCTATGTCTCCGAAAGAGAATCAAGCATGTGTACAGGGACATAAACGCAGCAGTGATAGGATTGGAGAGGTTCGGTGAGCAAATGAAGACCCTTTGAAGTCATATTGCATGGTACCCATTCCACGGGTTTCAACTACCCAGGTTTAAGGTATTCTTCCTTCAGCTAAAACATGCATGTGGAACCTAGAGTATGATCAACCATGTGATCGGGAGACGTGTTCAAATATGTCTCAGTTTTCGTACCCTGGTACTCGGGTGCAACATTCCAGACGCTTTACTAACACTCTCCCGACTTGGAGAGTCAGTCCCTTTAACCTCCTGTTTGGCCCAGTTTGCAATTTCTGCGGAAGATGAACAGGAATAGCGAGAACCAATGAGAGACTAGCTGGAGGTGTCTGGACGGGCAAATTTAACTCTCATTTCCCACCAGGAAGAGGAAAGAACCAAAGGCTCAGCGTGCCGTGCCGGAACCAGATTAGGGCCTGAAGCCATCCTGCGGTGTTGCGGCCAGCTCACAAGAAAACGAGTTGAAGAAAGGAGCTCAGGGGCACTGTAATTCACAAACCTGCAGAGTTATAAATGACAACTATCGTCCAAAAATATACTGAAGTAAGGCTGCCAAGAGGACTTGAAAGCGGGGCAGAATTGCAGGAAACCGATTTCAGGAGGTAGACTGGAATTGCATTGAAAGCATAGGAAAAGAGGCAGAACGTCCACAATGATGCACTTGGCCAAAAAGGGCGTATGCGTTTTTTCCTGAATATATTCAGGAAAAAACGCATACGCCCTTTTTGGCCAACCAAGCAAGCTTGCAAAGGAAATCTGCACTACAATGAAGTCTCACTTCCCCCCCCCCCCGGTCAAAAGGGCCATCTGAAAAAAGTGTAAAATCCAGAAAGGCAGGACAGGCCATGGAGAACTGGGAGCCTTGTTATGCTGATGGGCGGGATGTAAACTGCCAACAGACACTCGGGAGAAGTGTATGGTGTTTCCTGAAACATCTAAAAAACAAAGCAACAGAGCCTAGGGCACTTCCACTTATGGTCCTATAGCTTAGGGAAATTAAAATCAAAAAGATACAGCCACCCCAATGTTTGGGACGCCTCTGTTTACAAGAACCTCGTTTACCGTACAAGTTCAATATCACAGAAAGTGAAAAATGGATAAAGAACTTGTGGTACTTACGTACAATGCAGTATCACTCAGCAGTGAAATCTATGTCATCAGGCCCGTAGCAGCACAATGAGTGGATTCAGGTACGATGATTCTAACTGAAATAAGTCACACAGAAAAAGAAACATCATAAGATATCACTAATACAGGGAATGTAAACTTGGCTACACAGGAACTGAATTACAGAACAGAACAGGGTCTCAAATTTAGAAAACCAACTTATGCTTGTTTAAGGGGAAAGGTGAGTTGGGGTGCTGCATAAAACCAGAGATTGAAATGAGCACAGATAAAGTTCCTTAAGCCAAATATGGAATAGACAAGAGCTACTCCTTGCTCAACGAAATGGACTCAACACCGCATATTAAACGCCTAAGAATGTACCTGACTCTTAAGTATCTTAAAACCTATGGATTGCTATGTCTCCGAAAGAGAATCAAGCATGTGTACAGGGACATAAACGCAGCAGTGATAGGATTGGAGAGGTTCGGTGAGCAAATGAAGACCCTTTGAAGTCATATTGCATGGTACCCATTCCACGGGTTTCAACTACCCAGGTTTAAGGTATTCTTCCTTCAGCTAAAACATGCATGTGGAACCTAGAGTATGATCAACCATGTGATCGGGAGACGTGTTCAAATATGTCTCAGTTTTCGTACCCTGGTACTCGGGTGCAACATTCCAGACGCTTTACTAACACTCTCCCGACTTGGAGAGTCAGTCCCTTTAACCTCCTGTTTGGCCCAGTTTGCAATTTCTGCGGAAGATGAACAGGAATAGCGAGAACCAATGAGAGACTAGCTGGAGGTGTCTGGACGGGCAAATTTAACTCTCATTTCCCACCAGGAAGAGGAAAGAACCAAAGGCTCAGCGTGCCGTGCCGGAACCAGATTAGGGCCTGAAGCCATCCTGCGGTGTTGCGGCCAGCTCACAAGAAAACGAGTTGAAGAAAGGAGCTCAGGGGCACTGTAATTCACAAACCTGCAGAGTTATAAATGACAACTATCGTCCAAAAATATACTGAACTAAGGCTGCCAAGAGGACTTGAAAGCGGGGCAGAATTGCAGGAAACCGATTTCAGGAGGTAGACTGGAATTGCATTGAAAGCATAGGAAAAGAGGCAGAACGTCCACAATGATGCACTTGGCCAAAAAGGGCGTATGCGTTTTTTCCTGAATATATTCAGGAAAAAACGCATACGCCCTTTTTGGCCAACCAAGCAAGCTTGCAAAGGAAATCTGCACTACAATGAAGTCTCACTTCCCCCCGGTCAAAAGGGCCATCTGAAAAAAGTGTAAAATCCAGAAAGGCAGGACAGGCCATGGAGAACTGGGAGCCTTGTTATGCTGATGGGCGGGATGTAAACTGCCAACAGACACTCGGGAGAAGTGTATGGTGTTTCCTGAAACATCTAAAAAACAAAGCAACAGAGCCTAGGGCACTTCCACTTATGGTCCTATAGCTTAGGGAAATTAAAATCAAAAAGATACAGCCACCCCAATGTTTGGGACGCCTCTGTTTACAAGAACCTCGTTTACCGTACAAGTTCAATATCACAGAAAGTGAAAAATGGATAAAGAACTTGTGGTACTTACGTACAATGCAGTATCACTCAGCAGTGAAATCTATGTCATCAGGCCCGTAGCAGCACAATGAGTGGATTCAGGTACGATGATTCTAACTGAAATAAGTCACACAGAAAAAGAAACATCATAAGATATCAGTAATACACGGAATGTAAACTTGGCTACACAGGAACTGAATTACAGAACAGAACAGGGTCTCAAATTTAGAAAACCAACTTATGCTTGTTTAAGGGGAAAGGTGAGTTGGGGTGCTGCATAAAACCAGAGATTGAAATGAGCACAGATAAAGTTCCTTAAGCCAAATATGGAATAGACAAGAGCTACTCCTTGCTCAACGAAATGGACTCAACACCGCATATTAAACGCCTAAGAATGTACCTGACTCTTAAGTATCTTAAAACCTATGGATTGCTAATGTCTCCGAAAGAGAATCAAGCATGTGTACAGGGACATAAACGCAGCAGTGATAGGATTGGAGAGGTTCGGTGAGCAAATGAAGACCCTTTGAAGTCATATTGCATGGTACCCATTCCACGGGTTTCAACTACCCAGGTTTAAGGTATTCTTCCTTCAGCTAAAACATGCATGTGGAACCTAGAGTATGATCAACCATGTGATCGGGAGACGTGTTCAAATATGTCTCAGTTTTCGTACCCTGGTACTCGGGTGCAACATTCCAGACGCTTTACTAACACTCTCCCGACTTGGAGAGTCAGTCCCTTTAACCTCCTGTTTGGCCCAGTTTGCAATTTCTGCGGAAGATGAACAGGAATAGTGAGAACCAATGAGAGACTAGCTGGAGGTGTCTGGACGGGCAAATTTAACTCTCATTTCCCACCAGGAAGAGGAAATAACCAAAGGCTCAGCGTGCCGTGCCGGAACCAGATTAGGGCCTGAAGCCATCCTGCGGTGTTGCGGCCAGCTCACAAGAAAACGAGTTGAAGAAAGGAGCTCAGGGGCACTGTAATTCACAAACCTGCAGAGTTATAAATGACAACTATCGTCCAAAAATATACTGAAGTAAGGCTGCCAAGAGGACTTGAAAGCGGGGCAGAATTGCAGGAAACCGATTTCAGGAGGTAGACTGGAATTGCATTGAAAGCATAGGAAAAGAGGCAGAACGTCCACAATGATGCACTTGGCCAAAAAGGGCGTATGCGTTTTTTCCTGAATATATTCAGGAAAAAACGCATACGCCCTTTTTGGCCAACCAAGCAAGCTTGCAAAGGAAATCTGCACTACAATGAAGTCTCACTTCCCCCCGGTCAAAAGGGCCATCTGAAAAAAGTGTAAAATCCAGAAAGGCAGGACAGGCCATGGAGAACTGGGAGCCTTGTTATGCTGATGGGCGGGATGTAAACTGCCAACAGACACTCGGGAGAAGTGTATGGTGTTTCCTGAAACATCTAAAAAACAAAGCAACAGAGCCTAGGGCACTTCCACTTATGGTCCTATAGCTTAGGGAAATTAAAATCAAAAAGACACAGCCACCCCAAAGTTTGGGACGCCTCTGTTTACAAGAACCTCGTTTACCGTACAGGTTCAATATCACAGAAAGTGAAAAATGGATAAAGAACTTGTGGTACTTACGTACAATGCAGTATCACTCAGCAGTGAAATCTATGTCATCAGGCCCGTAGCAGCACAATGAGTGGATTCAGGTACGATGATTCTAACTGAAATAAGTCACACAGAAAAAGAAACATCATAAGATATCAGTAATACACGGAATGTAAACTTGGCTACACAGGAACTGAATTACAGAACAGAACAGGGTCTCAAATTTAGAAAACCAACTTATGCTTGTTTAAGGGGAAAGGTGAGTTGGGGTGCTGCATAAAACCAGAGATTGAAATGAGCACAGATAAAGTTCCTTAAGCCAAATATGGAATAGACAAGAGCTACTCCTTGCTCAACGAAATGGACTCAACACCGCATATTAAACGCCTAAGAATGTACCTGACTCTTAAGTATCTTAAAACCTATGGATTGCTAATGTCTCCGAAAGAGAATCAAGCATGTGTACAGGGACATAAACGCAGCAGTGATAGGATTGGAGAGGTTCGGTGAGCAAATGAAGACCCTTTGAAGTCATATTGCATGGTACCCATTCCACGGGTTTCAACTACCCAGGTTTAAGGTATTCTTCCTTCAGCTAAAACATGCATGTGGAACCTAGAGTATGATCAACCATGTGATCGGGAGACGTGTTCAAATATGTCTCAGTTTTCGTACCCTGGTACTCGGGTGCAACATTCCAGACGCTTTACTAACACTCTCCCGACTTGGAGAGTCAGTCCCTTTAACCTCCTGTTTGGCCCAGTTTGCAATTTCTGCGGAAGATGAACAGGAATAGTGAGAACCAATGAGAGACTAGCTGGAGGTGTCTGGACGGGCAAATTTAACTCTCATTTCCCACCAGGAAGAGGAAATAACCAAAGGCTCAGCGTGCCGTGCCGGAACCAGATTAGGGCCTGAAGCCATCCTGCGGTGTTGCGGCCAGCTCACAAGAAAACGAGTTGAAGAAAGGAGCTCAGGGGCACTGTAATTCACAAACCTGCAGAGTTATAAATGACAACTATCGTCCAAAAATATACTGAAGTAAGGCTGCCAAGAGGACTTGAAAGCGGGGCAGAATTGCAGGAAACCGATTTCAGGAGGTAGACTGGAATTGCATTGAAAGCATAGGAAAAGAGGCAGAACGTCCACAATGATGCACTTGGCCAAAAAGGGCGTATGCGTTTTTTCCTGAATATATTCAGGAAAAAACGCATACGCCCTTTTTGGCCAACCAAGCAAGCTTGCAAAGGAAATCTGCACTACAATGAAGTCTCACTTCCCCCCGGTCAAAAGGGCCATCTGAAAAAAGTGTAAAATCCAGAAAGGCAGGACAGGCCATGGAGAACTGGGAGCCTTGTTATGCTGATGGGCGGGATGTAAACTGCCAACAGACACTCGGGAGAAGTGTATGGTGTTTCCTGAAACATCTAAAAAACAAAGCAACAGAGCCTAGGGCACTTCCACTTATGGTCCTATAGCTTAGGGAAATTAAAATCAAAAAGATACAGCCACCCCAATGTTTGGGACGCCTCTGTTTACAAGAACCTCGTTTACCGTACAAGTTCAATATCACAGAAAGTGAAAAATGGATAAAGAACTTGTGGTACTTACGTACAATGCAGTATCACTCAGCAGTGAAATCTATGTCATCAGGCCCGTAGCAGCTCAATGAGTGGATTCAGGTACGATGATTCTAACTGAAATAAGTCACACAGAAAAAGAAACATCATAAGATATCAGTAATACAGGGAATGTAAACTTGGCTACACAGGAACTGAATTACAGAACAGAACAGGGTCTCAAATTTAGAAAACCAACTTATGCTTGTTTAAGGGGAAAGGTGAGTTGGGGTGCTGCATAAAACCAGAGATTGAAATGAGCACAGATAAAGTTCCTTAAGCCAAATATGGAATAGACAAGAGCTACTCCTTGCTCAACGAAATGGACTCAACACCGCATATTAAACGCCTAAGAATGTACCTGACTCTTAAGTATCTTAAAACCTATGGATTGCTATGTCTCCGAAAGAGAATCAAGCATGTGTACAGGGACATAAACGCAGCAGTGATAGGATTGGAGAGGTTCGGTGAGCAAATGAAGACCCTTTGAAGTCATATTGCATGGTACCCATTCCACGGGTTTCAACTACCCAGGTTTAAGGTATTCTTCCTTCAGCTAAAACATGCATGTGGAACCTAGAGTATGATCAACCATGTGATCGGGAGACGTGTTCAAATATGTCTCAGTTTTCGTACCCTGGTACTCGGGTGCAACATTCCAGACGCTTTACTAACACTCTCCCGACTTGGAGAGTCAGTCCCTTTAACCTCCTGTTTGGCCCAGTTTGCAATTTCTGCGGAAGATGAACAGGAATAGCGAGAACCAATGAGAGACTAGCTGGAGGTGTCTGGACGGGCAAATTTAACTCCCATTTCCCACCAGGAAGAGGAAAGAACCAAAGGCTCAGCGTGCCGTGCCGGAACCAGATTAGGGCCTGAAGCCATCCTGCGGTGTTGCGGCCAGCTCACAAGAAAACGAGTTGAAGAAAGGAGCTCAGGGGCACTGTAATTCACAAACCTGCAGAGTTATAAATGACAACTATCGTCCAAAAATATACTGAAGTAAGGCTGCCAAGAGGACTTGAAAGCGGGGCAGAATTGCAGGAAACCGATTTCAGGAGGTAGACTGGAATTGCATTGAAAGCATAGGAAAAGAGGCAGAACGTCCACAATGATGCACTTGGCCAAAAAGGGCGTATGCGTTTTTTCCTGAATATATTCAGGAAAAAACGCATACGCCCTTTTTGGCCAACCAAGCAAGCTTGCAAAGGAAATCTGCACTACAATGAAGTCTCACTTCCCCCCGGTCAAAAGGGCCATCTGAAAAAAGTGTAAAATCCAGAAAGGCAGGACAGGCCATGGAGAACTGGGAGCCTTGTTATGCTGATGGGCGGGATGTAAACTGCCAACAGACACTCGGGAGAAGTGTATGGTGTTTCCTGAAACATCTAAAAAACAAAGCAACAGAGCCTAGGGCACTTCCACTTATGGTCCTATAGCTTAGGGAAATTAAAATCAAAAAGATACAGCCACCCCAATGTTTGGGACGCCTCTGTTTACAAGAACCTCGTTTACCGTACAAGTTCAATATCACAGAAAGTGAAAAATGGATAAAGAACTTGTGGTACTTACGTAGAATGCAGTATCACTCAGCAGTGAAATCTATGTCATCAGGCCCGTAGCAGCACAATGAGTGGATTCAGGTACGATGATTCTAACTGAAATAAGTCACACAGAAAAAGAAACATCATAAGATATCACTAATACAGGGAATGTAAACTTGGCTACACAGGAACTGAATTACAGAACAGAACAGGGTCTCAAATTTAGAAAACCAACTTATGCTTGTTTAAGGGGAAAGGTGAGTTGGGGTGCTGCATAAAACCAGAGATTGAAATGAGCACAGATAAAGTTCCTTAAGCCAAATATGGAATAGACAAGAGCTACTCCTTGCTCAACGAAATGGACTCAACACCGCATATTAAACGCCTAAGAATGTACCTGACTCTTAAGTATCTTAAAACCTATGGATTGCTATGTCTCCGAAAGAGAATCAAGCATGTGTACAGGGACATAAACGCAGCAGTGATAGGATTGGAGAGGTTCGGTGAGCAAATGAAGACCCTTTGAAGTCATATTGCATGGTACCCATTCCACGGGTTTCAACTACCCAGGTTTAAGGTATTCTTCCTTCAGCTAAAACATGCATGTGGAACCTAGAGTATGATCAACCATGTGATCGGGAGACGTGTTCAAATATGTCTCAGTTTTCGTACCCTGGTACTCGGGTGCAACATTCCAGACGCTTTACTAACACTCTCCCGACTTGGAGAGTCAGTCCCTTTAACCTCCTGTTTGGCCCAGTTTGCAATTTCTGCGGAAGATGAACAGGAATAGCGAGAACCAATGAGAGACTAGCTGGAGGTGTCTGGACGGGCAAATTTAACTCTCATTTCCCACCAGGAAGAGGAAATAACCAAAGGCTCAGCGTGCCGTGCCGGAACCAGATTAGGGCCTGAAGCCATCCTGCGGTGTTGCGGCCAGCTCACAAGAAAACGAGTTGAAGAAAGGAGCTCAGGGGCACTGTAATTCACAAACCTGCAGAGTTATAAATGACAACTATCGTCCAAAAATATACTGAAGTAAGGCTGCCAAGAGGACTTGAAAGCGGGGCAGAATTGCAGGAAACCGATTTCAGGAGGTAGACTGGAATTGCATTGAAAGCATAGGAAAAGAGGCAGAACGTCCACAATGATGCACTTGGCCAAAAAGGGCGTATGCGTTTTTTCCTGAATATATTCAGGAAAAAACGCATACGCCCTTTTTGGCCAACCAAGCAAGCTTGCAAAGGAAATCTGCACTACAATGAAGTCTCACTTCCCCCCGGTCAAAAGGGCCATCTGAAAAAAGTGTAAAATCCAGAAAGGCAGGACAGGCCATGGAGAACTGGGAGCCTTGTTATGCTGATGGGCGGGATGTAAACTGCCAACAGACACTCGGGAGAAGTGTATGGTGTTTCCTGAAACATCTAAAAAACAAAGCAACAGAGCCTAGGGCACTTCCACTTATGGTCCTATAGCTTAGGGAAATTAAAATCAAAAAGATACAGCCACCCCAATGTTTGGGACGCCTCTGTTTACAAGAACCTCGTTTACCGTACAAGTTCAATATCACAGAAAGTGAAAAATGGATAAAGAACTTGTGGTACTTACGTACAATGCAGTATCACTCAGCAGTGAAATCTATGTCATCAGGCCCGTAGCAGCACAATGAGTGGATTCAGGTACGATGATTGTAACTGAAATAAGTCACACAGAAAAAGAAACATCATAAGATATCAGTAATACACGGAATGTAAACTTGGCTACACAGGAACTGAATTACAGAACAGAACAGGGTCTCAAATTTAGAAAACCAACTTATGCTTGTTTAAGGGTAAAGGTGAGTTGGGGTGCTGCATAAAACCAGAGATTGAAATGAGCACAGATAAAGTTCCTTAAGCCAAATATGGAATAGACAAGAGCTACTCCTTGCTCAACGAAATGGACTCAACACCGCATATTAAACGCCTAAGAATGTACCTGACTCTTAAGTATCTTAAAACCTATGGATTGCTATGTCTCCGAAAGAGAATCAAGCATGTGTACAGGGACATAAACGCAGCAGTGATAGGATTGGAGAGGTTCGGTGAGCAAATGAAGACCCTTTGAAGTCATATTGCATGGTACCCATTCCACGGGTTTCAACTACCCAGGTTTAAGGTATTCTTCCTTCAGCTAAAACATGCATGTGGAACCTAGAGTATGATCAACCATGTGATCGGGAGACGTGTTCAAATATGTCTCAGTTTTCGTACCCTGGTACTCGGGTGCAACATTCCAGACGCTTTACTAACACTCTCCCGACTTGGAGAGTCAGTCCCTTTAACCTCCTGTTTGGCCCAGTTTGCAATTTCTGCGGAAGATGAACAGGAATAGCGAGAACCAATGAGAGACTAGCTGGAGGTGTCTGGACGGGCAAATTTAACTCTCGTTTCCCACCAGGAAGAGGAAATAACCAAAGGCTCAGCGTGCCGTGCCGGAACCAGATTAGGGCCTGAAGCCATCCTGCGGTGTTGCGGCCAACTCACAAGAAAAGGAGTTGAAGAAAGGAGCTCATGGGCACTGTAATTCACAAACCTGCAGAGTTATAAATGACAACTATCGTCCAAAAATATACCGAAGTAAGGCTGCCAAGAGGACTTGAAAGCGGGGCAGAATTGCAGGAAACCGATTTCAGGAGGTAGACTGGAATTGCATTGAAAGCATAGGAAAAGAGGCAGAACGTCCACAATGATGCACTTGGCCAAAAAGGGCGTATGCGTTTTTTCCTGAATATATTCAGGGAAAAACGCATACGCCCTTTTTGGCCAACCAAGCAAGCTTGCAAAGGAAATCTGCACTACAATGAAGTCTCACTTCCCCCCGGTCAAAAGGGCCATCTGAAAAAAGTGTAAAATCCAGAAAGGCAGGACAGGCCATGGAGAACTGGGAGCCTTGTTATGCTGATGGGCGGGATGTCAATTGCCAACAGACACTCGGGAGAAGTGTATGGTGTTTCCTGAAACATCTAAAAAACAAAGCAACAGAGCCTAGGGCACTTCCACTTATGGTCCTATAGCTTAGGGAAATTAAAATCAAAAAGATACAGCCACCCCAATGTTTGGGACGCCTCTGTTTACAAGAACCTCGTTTACCGTACAAGTTCAATATCACAGAAAGTGAAAAATGGATAAAGAACTTGTGGTACTTACGTACAATGCAGTATCACTCAGCAGTGAAATCTATGTCATCAGGCCCGTAGCAGCACAATGAGTGGATTCAGGTACGATGATTCTAACTGAAATAAGTCACACAGAAAAAGAAACATCATAAGATATCAGTAATACACGGAATGTAAACTTGGCTACACAGGAACTGAATTACAGAACAGAACAGGGTCTCAAATTTAGAAAACCAACTTATGCTTGTTTAAGGGTAAAAGTGAGTTGGGGTGCTGCATAAAACCAGAGATTGAAATGAGCACAGATAAAGTTCCTTAAGCCAAATATGGAATAAACAAGAGCTACTCCTTGCTCAACGAAATGGACTCAACACCGCATATTAAACGCCTAAGAATGTACCTGACTCTTAAGTATCTTAAAACCTATGGATTGCTATGTCTCCGAAAGAGAATCAAGCATGTGTACAGGGACATAAACGCAGCAGTGATAGGATTGGAGAGGTTCGGTGAGCAAATGAAGACCCTTTGAAGTCATATTGCATGGTACCCATTCCACGGGTTTCAACTACCCAGGTTTAAGGTATTCTTCCTTCAGCTAAAACATGCATGTGGAACCTAGAGTATGATCAACCATGTGATCGGGAGACGTGTTCAAATATGTCTCAGTTTTCGTACCCTGGTACTCGGGTGCAACATTCCAGACGCTTTACTAACACTCTCCCGACTTGGAGAGTCAGTCCCTTTAACCTCCTGTTTGGCCCAGTTTGCAATTTCTGCGGAAGATGAACAGGAATAGCGAGAACCAATGAGAGACTAGCTGGAGGTGTCTGGACGGGCAAATTTAACTCTCATTTCCCACCAGGAAGAGGAAATAACCAAAGGCTCAGCGTGCCGTGCCGGAACCAGATTAGGGCCTGAAGCCATCCTGCGGTGTTGCGGCCAGCTCACAAGAAAACGAGTTGAAGAAAGGAGCTCAGGGGCACTGTAATTCACAAACCTGCAGAGTTATAAATGACAACTATCGTCCAAAAATATACTGAAGTAAGGCTGCCAAGAGGACTTGAAAGCGGGGCAGAATTGCAGGAAACCGATTTCAGGAGGTAGACTGGAATTGCATTGAAAGCATAGGAAAAGAGGCAGAACGTCCACAATGATGCACTTGGCCAAAAAGGGCGTATGCGTTTTTTCCTGAATATATATATTCAGGAAAAAACGCATACGCCCTTTTTGGCCAACCAAGCAAGCTTGCAAAGGAAATCTGCACTACAATGAAGTCTCACTTCCCCCCGGTCAAAAGGGCCATCTGAAAAAAGTGTAAAATCCAGAAAGGCAGGACAGGCCATGGAGAACTGGGAGCCTTGTTATGCTGATGGGCGGGATGTAAATTGCCAACAGACACTCGGGAGAAGTGTATGGTGTTTCCTGAAACATCTAAAAAACAAAGCAACAGAGCCTAGGGCACTTCCACTTATGGTCCTATAGCTTAGGGAAATTAAAATCAAAAAGATACAGCCACCCCAATGTTTGGGACGCCTCTGTTTACAAGAACCTCGTTTACCGTACAAGTTCAATATCACAGAAAGTGAAAAATGGATAAAGAACTTGTGGTACTTACGTACAATGCAGTATCACTCAGCAGTGAAATCTATGTCATCAGGCCCGTAGCAGCACAATGAGTGGATTCAGGTACGATGATTCTAACTGAAATAAGTCACACAGAAAAAGAAACATCATAAGATATCAGTAATACACGGAATGTAAACTTGGCTACACAGGAACTGAATTACAGAACAGAACAGGGTCTCAAATTTAGAAAACCAACTTATGCTTGTTTAAGGGGAAAGGTGAGTTGGGGTGCTGCATAAAACCAGAGATTGAAATGAGCACAGATAAAGTTCCTTAAGCCAAATATGGAATAGACAAGAGCTACTCCTTGCTCAACGAAATGGACTCAACACCGCATATTAAACGCCTAAGAATGTACCTGACTCTTAAGTATCTTAAAACCTATGGATTGCTATGTCTCCGAAAGAGAATCAAGCATGTGTACAGGGACATAAACGCAGCAGTGATAGGATTGGAGAGGTTCGGTGAGCAAATGAAGACCCTTTGAAGTCATATTGCATGGTACCCATTCCACGGGTTTCAACTACCCAGGTTTAAGGTATTCTTCCTTCAGCTAAAACATGCATGTGGAACCTAGAGTATGATCAACCATGTGATCGGGAGACGTGTTCAAATATGTCTCAGTTTTCGTACCCTGGTACTCGGGTGCAACATTCCAGACGCTTTACTAACACTCTCCCGACTTGGAGAGTCAGTCCCTTTAACCTCCTGTTTGGCCCAGTTTGCAATTTCTGCGGAAGATGAACAGGAATAGCGAGAACCAATGAGAGACTAGCTGGAGGTGTCTGGACGGGCAAATTTAACTCTCATTTCCCACCAGGAAGAGGAAATAACCAAAGGCTCAGCGTGCCGTGCCGGAACCAGATTAGGGCCTGAAGCCATCCTGCAGTGTTGCGGCCAGCTCACAAGAAAACGAGTTGAAGAAAGGAGCTCAGGGGCACTGTAATTCACAAACCTGCAGAGTTATAAATGACAACTATCGTCCAAAAATATACTGAAGTAAGGCTGCCAAGAGGACTTGAAAGCGGGGCAGAATTGCAGGAAACCGATTTCAGGAGATAGACTGGAATTGCATTGAAAGCATAGGAAAAGAGGCAGAACGTCCACAATGATGCACTTGGCCAAAAAGGGCGTATGCGTTTTTTCCTGAATATATATATTCAGGAAAAAACGCATACGCCCTTTTTGGCCAACCAAGCAAGCTTGCAAAGGAAATCTGCACTACAATGAAGTCTCACTTCCCCCCGGTCAAAAGGGCCATCTGAAAAAAGTGTAAAATCCAGAAAGGCAGGACAGGCCATGGAGAACTGGGAGCCTTGTTATGCTGATGGGCGGGATGTAAACTGCCAACAGACACTCGGGAGAAGTGTATGGTGTTTCCTGAAACATCTAAAAAACAAAGCAACAGAGCCTAGGGCATTTCCACTTATGGTCCTATAGCTTAGGGAAATTAAAATCAAAAAGATACAGCCACCCCAATGTTTGGGACGCCTCTGTTTACAAGAACCTCGTTTACCGTACAAGTTCAATATCACAGAAAGTGAAAAATGGATAAAGAACTTGTGGTACTTACGTACAATGCAGTATCACTCAGCAGTGAAATCTATGTCATCAGGCCCGTAGCAGCACAATGAGTGGATTCAGGTACGATGATTGTAACTGAAATAAGTCACACAGAAAAAGAAACATCATAAGATATCAGTAATACACGGAATGTAAACTTGGCTACACAGGAACTGAATTACAGAACAGAACAGGGTCTCAAATTTAGAAAACCAACTTATGCTTGTTTAAGGGTAAAGGTGAGTTGGGGTGCTGCATAAAACCAGAGATTGAAATGAGCACAGATAAAGTTCCTTAAGCCAAATATGGAATAGACAAGAGCTACTCCTTGCTCAACGAAATGGACTCAACACCGCATATTAAACGCCTAAGAATGTACCTGACTCTTAAGTATCTTAAAACCTATGGATTGCTATGTCTCCGAAAGAGAATCAAGCATGTGTACAGGGACATAAACGCAGCAGTGATAGGATTGGAGAGGTTCGGTGAGCAAATGAAGACCCTTTGAAGTCATATTGCATGGTACCCATTCCACGGGTTTCAACTACCCAGGTTTAAGGTATTCTTCCTTCAGCTAAAACATGCATGTGGAACCTAGAGTATGATCAACCATGTGATCGGGAGACGTGTTCAAATATGTCTCAGTTTTCGTACCCTGGTACTCGGGTGCAACATTCCAGACGCTTTACTAACACTCTCCCGACTTGGAGAGTCAGTCCCTTTAACCTCCTGTTTGGCCCAGTTTGCAATTTCTGCGGAAGATGAACAGGAATAGCGAGAACCAATGAGAGACTAGCTGGAGGTGTCTGGACGGGCAAATTTAACTCTCATTTCCCACCAGGAAGAGGAAATAACCAAAGGCTCAGCGTGCCGTGCCGGAACCAGATTAGGGCCTGAAGCCATCCTGCGGTGTTGCGGCCAACTCACAAGAAAAGGAGTTGAAGAAAGGAGCTCATGGGCACTGTAATTCACAAACCTGCAGAGTTATAAATGACAACTATCGTCCAAAAATATACCGAAGTAAGGCTGCCAAGAGGACTTGAAAGCGGGGCAGAATTGCAGGAAACCGATTTCAGGAGGTAGACTGGAATTGCATTGAAAGCATAGGAAAAGAGGCAGAACGTCCACAATGATGCACTTGGCCAAAAAGGGCGTATGCGTTTTTTCCTGAATATATTCAGGGAAAAACGCATACGCCCTTTTTGGCCAACCAAGCAAGCTTGCAAAGGAAATCTGCACTACAATGAAGTCTCACTTCCCCCCGGTCAAAAGGGCCATCTGAAAAAAGTGTAAAATCCAGAAAGGCAGGACAGGCCATGGAGAACTGGGAGCCTTGTTATGCTGATGGGCGGGATGTCAATTGCCAACAGACACTCGGGAGAAGTGTATGGTGTTTCCTGAAACATCTAAAAAACAAAGCAACAGAGCCTAGGGCACTTCCACTTATGGTCCTATAGCTTAGGGAAATTAAAATCAAAAAGATACAGCCACCCCAATGTTTGGGACGCCTCTGTTTACAAGAACCTCGTTTACCGTACAAGTTCAATATCACAGAAAGTGAAAAATGGATAAAGAACTTGTGGTACTTACGTACAATGCAGTATCACTCAGCAGTGAAATCTATGTCATCAGGCCCGTAGCAGCACAATGAGTGGATTCAGGTACGATGATTCTAACTGAAATAAGTCACACAGAAAAAGAAACATCATAAGATATCAGTAATACACGGAATGTAAACTTGGCTACACAGGAACTGAATTACAGAACAGAACAGGGTCTCAAATTTAGAAAACCAACTTATGCTTGTTTAAGGGTAAAAGTGAGTTGGGGTGCTGCATAAAACCAGAGATTGAAATGAGCACAGATAAAGTTCCTTAAGCCAAATATGGAATAAACAAGAGCTACTCCTTGCTCAACGAAATGGACTCAACACCGCATATTAAACGCCTAAGAATGTACCTGACTCTTAAGTATCTTAAAACCTATGGATTGCTATGTCTCCGAAAGAGAATCAAGCATGTGTACAGGGACATAAACGCAGCAGTGATAGGATTGGAGAGGTTCGGTGAGCAAATGAAGACCCTTTGAAGTCATATTGCATGGTACCCATTCCACGGGTTTCAACTACCCAGGTTTAAGGTATTCTTCCTTCAGCTAAAACATGCATGTGGAACCTAGAGTATGATCAACCATGTGATCGGGAGACGTGTTCAAATATGTCTCAGTTTTCGTACCCTGGTACTCGGGTGCAACATTCCAGACGCTTTACTAACACTCTCCCGACTTGGAGAGTCAGTCCCTTTAACCTCCTGTTTGGCCCAGTTTGCAATTTCTGCGGAAGATGAACAGGAATAGCGAGAACCAATGAGAGACTAGCTGGAGGTGTCTGGACGGGCAAATTTAACTCTCATTTCCCACCAGGAAGAGGAAATAACCAAAGGCTCAGCGTGCCGTGCCGGAACCAGATTAGGGCCTGAAGCCATCCTGCGGTGTTGCGGCCAGCTCACAAGAAAACGAGTTGAAGAAAGGAGCTCAGGGGCACTGTAATTCACAAACCTGCAGAGTTATAAATGACAACTATCGTCCAAAAATATACTGAAGTAAGGCTGCCAAGAGGACTTGAAAGCGGGGCAGAATTGCAGGAAACCGATTTCAGGAGGTAGACTGGAATTGCATTGAAAGCATAGGAAAAGAGGCAGAACGTCCACAATGATGCACTTGGCCAAAAAGGGCGTATGCGTTTTTTCCTGAATATATATATTCAGGAAAAAACGCATACGCCCTTTTTGGCCAACCAAGCAAGCTTGCAAAGGAAATCTGCACTACAATGAAGTCTCACTTCCCCCCGGTCAAAAGGGCCATCTGAAAAAAGTGTAAAATCCAGAAAGGCAGGACAGGCCATGGAGAACTGGGAGCCTTGTTATGCTGATGGGCGGGATGTAAATTGCCAACAGACACTCGGGAGAAGTGTATGGTGTTTCCTGAAACATCTAAAAAACAAAGCAACAGAGCCTAGGGCACTTCCACTTATGGTCCTATAGCTTAGGGAAATTAAAATCAAAAAGATACAGCCACCCCAATGTTTGGGACGCCTCTGTTTACAAGAACCTCGTTTACCGTACAAGTTCAATATCACAGAAAGTGAAAAATGGATAAAGAACTTGTGGTACTTACGTACAATGCAGTATCACTCAGCAGTGAAATCTATGTCATCAGGCCCGTAGCAGCACAATGAGTGGATTCAGGTACGATGATTCTAACTGAAATAAGTCACACAGAAAAAGAAACATCATAAGATATCAGTAATACACGGAATGTAAACTTGGCTACACAGGAACTGAATTACAGAACAGAACAGGGTCTCAAATTTAGAAAACCAACTTATGCTTGTTTAAGGGGAAAGGTGAGTTGGGGTGCTGCATAAAACCAGAGATTGAAATGAGCACAGATAAAGTTCCTTAAGCCAAATATGGAATAGACAAGAGCTACTCCTTGCTCAACGAAATGGACTCAACACCGCATATTAAACGCCTAAGAATGTACCTGACTCTTAAGTATCTTAAAACCTATGGATTGCTATGTCTCCGAAAGAGAATCAAGCATGTGTACAGGGACATAAACGCAGCAGTGATAGGATTGGAGAGGTTCGGTGAGCAAATGAAGACCCTTTGAAGTCATATTGCATGGTACCCATTCCACGGGTTTCAACTACCCAGGTTTAAGGTATTCTTCCTTCAGCTAAAACATGCATGTGGAACCTAGAGTATGATCAACCATGTGATCGGGAGACGTGTTCAAATATGTCTCAGTTTTCGTACCCTGGTACTCGGGTGCAACATTCCAGACGCTTTACTAACACTCTCCCGACTTGGAGAGTCAGTCCCTTTAACCTCCTGTTTGGCCCAGTTTGCAATTTCTGCGGAAGATGAACAGGAATAGCGAGAACCAATGAGAGACTAGCTGGAGGTGTCTGGACGGGCAAATTTAACTCTCATTTCCCACCAGGAAGAGGAAATAACCAAAGGCTCAGCGTGCCGTGCCGGAACCAGATTAGGGCCTGAAGCCATCCTGCAGTGTTGCGGCCAGCTCACAAGAAAACGAGTTGAAGAAAGGAGCTCAGGGGCACTGTAATTCACAAACCTGCAGAGTTATAAATGACAACTATCGTCCAAAAATATACTGAAGTAAGGCTGCCAAGAGGACTTGAAAGCGGGGCAGAATTGCAGGAAACCGATTTCAGGAGATAGACTGGAATTGCATTGAAAGCATAGGAAAAGAGGCAGAACGTCCACAATGATGCACTTGGCCAAAAAGGGCGTATGCGTTTTTTCCTGAATATATATATTCAGGAAAAAACGCATACGCCCTTTTTGGCCAACCAAGCAAGCTTGCAAAGGAAATCTGCACTACAATGAAGTCTCACTTCCCCCCGGTCAAAAGGGCCATCTGAAAAAAGTGTAAAATCCAGAAAGGCAGGACAGGCCATGGAGAACTGGGAGCCTTGTTATGCTGATGGGCGGGATGTAAACTGCCAACAGACACTCGGGAGAAGTGTATGGTGTTTCCTGAAACATCTAAAAAACAAAGCAACAGAGCCTAGGGCATTTCCACTTATGGTCCTATAGCTTAGGGAAATTAAAATCAAAAAGATACAGCCACCCCAATGTTTGGGACGCCTCTGTTTACAAGAACCTCGTTTACCGTACAAGTTCAATATCACAGAAAGTGAAAAATGGATAAAGAACTTGTGGTACTTACGTACAATGCAGTATCACTCAGCAGTGAAATCTATGTCATCAGGCCCGTAGCAGCACAATGAGTGGATTCAGGTACGATGATTCTAACTGAAATAAGTCACACAGAAAAAGAAACATCATAAGATATCAGTAATACACGGAATGTAAACTTGGCTACACAGGAACTGAATTACAGAACAGAACAGGGTCTCAAATTTAGAAAACCAACTTATGCTTGTTTAAGGGTAAAGGTGAGTTGGGGTGCTGCATAAAACCAGAGATTGAAATGAGCACAGATAAAGTTCCTTAAGCCAAATATGGAATAGACAAGAGCTACTCCTTGCTCAACGAAATGGACTCAACACCGCATATTAAACGCCTAAGAATGTACCTGACTCTTAAGTATCTTAAAACCTATGGATTGCTATGTCTCCGAAAGAGAATCAAGCATGTGTACAGGGACATAAACGCAGCAGTGATAGGATTGGAGAGGTTCGGTGAGCAAATGAAGACCCTTTGAAGTCATATTGCATGGTACCCATTCCACGGGTTTCAACTACCCAGGTTTAAGGTATTCTTCCTTCAGCTAAAACATGCATGTGGAACCTAGAGTATGATCAACCATGTGATCGGGAGACGTGTTCAAATATGTCTCAGTTTTCGTACCCTGGTACTCGGGTGCAACATTCCAGACGCTTTACTAACACTCTCCCGACTTGGAGAGTCAGTCCCTTTAACCTCCTGTTTGGCCCAGTTTGCAATTTCTGCGGAAGATGAACAGGAATAGCGAGAACCAATGAGAGACTAGCTGGAGGTGTCTGGACGGGCAAATTTAACTCTCATTTCCCACCAGGAAGAGGAAATAACCAAAGGCTCAGCGTGCCGTGCCGGAACCAGATTAGGGCCTGAAGCCATCCTGCGGTGTTGCGGCCAGCTCACAAGAAAACGAGTTGAAGAAAGGAGCTCAGGGGCACTGTAATTCACAAACCTGCAGAGTTATAAATGACAACTATCGTCCAAAAATATACTGAAGTAAGGCTGCCAAGAGGACTTGAAAGCGGGGCAGAATTGCAGGAAACCGATTTCAGGAGGTAGACTGGAATTGCATTGAAAGCATAGGAAAAGAGGCAGAACGTCCACAATGATGCACTTGGCCAAAAAGGGCGTATGTGTTTTTTCCTGAATATATTCAGGAAAAAACGCATACGCCCTTTTTGGCCAACCAAGCAAGCTTGCAAAGGAAATCTGCACTACAATGAAGTCTCACTTCCCCCCAGTCAAAAGGGCCATCTGAAAAAAGTGTAAAATCCAGAAAGGCAGGACAGGCCATGGAGAACTGGGAGCCTTGTTATGCTGATGGGCGGGATGTAAACTGCCAACAGACACTCGGGAGAAGTGTATGGTGTTTCCTGAAACATCTAAAAAACAAAGCAACAGAGCCTAGGGCACTTCCACTTATGGTCCTATAGCTTAGGGAAATTAAAATCAAAAATACACAGCCACCCCAAAGTTTGGGACGCCTCTGTTTACAAGAACCTGGTTTACCGTACAAGTTCAATATCACAGAAAGTGAAAAATGGATAAAGAACTTGTGGTACTTACGTACAATGCAGTATCACTCAGCAGTGAAATCTATGTCATCAGGCCCGTAGCAGCACAATGAGTGGATTCAGGTACGATGATTCTAACTGAAATAAGTCACACAGAAAAAGAAACATCATAAGATATCAGTAATACACGGAATGTAAACTTGGCTACACAGGAACTGAATTACAGAACAGAACAGGGTCTCAAATTTAGAAAACCAACTTATGCTTGTTTAAGGGGAAAGGTGAGTTGGGGTGCTGCATAAAACCAGAGATTGAAATGAGCACAGATAAAGTTCCTTAAGCCAAATATGGAATAGACAAGAGCTACTCCTTGCTCAACGAAATGGACTCAACACCGCATATTAAACGCCTAAGAATGTACCTGACTCTTAAGTATCTTAAAACCTATGGATTGCTATGTCTCCGAAAGAGAATCAAGCATGTGTACAGGGACATAAACGCAGCAGTGATAGGATTGGAGAGGTTCGGTGAGCAAATGAAGACCCTTTGAAGTCATATTGCATGGTACCCATTCCACGGGTTTCAACTACCCAGGTTTAAGGTATTCTTCCTTCAGCTAAAACATGCATGTGGAACCTAGAGTATGATCAACCATGTGATCGGGAGACGTGTTCAAATATGTCTCAGTTTTCGTACCCTGGTACTCGGGTGCAACATTCCAGACGCTTTACTAACACTCTCCCGACTTGGAGAGTCAGTCCCTTTAACCTCCTGTTTGGCCCAGTTTGCAATTTCTGCGGAAGATGAACAGGAATAGCGAGAACCAATGAGAGACTAGCTGGAGGTGTCTGGACGGGCAAATTTAACTCTCATTTCCCACCAGGAAGAGGAAATAAGCAAAGGCTCAGCATGCCGTGCCGGAACCAGATTAGGGCCTGAAGCCATCCTGCGGTGTTGCGGCCAGCTCACAAGAAAACGAGTTGAAGAAAGGAGCTCAGGGGCACTGTAATTCACAAACCTGCAGAGTTATAAATGACAACTATCGTCCAAAAATATACTGAAGTAAGGCTGCCAAGAGGACTTGAAAGCGGGGCAGAATTGCAGGAAACCGATTTCAGGAGGTAGACTGGAATTGCATTGAAAGCATAGGAAAAGAGGCAGAACGTCCACAATGATGCACTTGGCCAAAAAGGGCGTATGCGTTTTTTCCTGAATATATTCAGGAAAAAACGCATACGCCCTTTTTGGCCAACCAAGCAAGCTTGCAAAGGAAATCTGCACTACAATGAAGTCTCACTTCCCCCCGGTCAAAAGGGCCATCTGAAAAAAGTGTAAAATCCAGAAAGGCAGGACAGGCCATGGAGAACTGGGAGCCTTGTTATGCTGATGGGCGGGATGTAAACTGCCAACAGACACTCGGGAGAAGTGTATGGTGTTTCCTGAAACATCAAAAAAACAAAGCAACAGAGCCTAGGGCACTTCCACTTATGGTCCTATAGCTTAGGGAAATTAAAATCAAAAAGACACAGCCACCCCAATGTTTGGGACGCCTCTGTTTACAAGAACCTCGTTTACCGTACAAGTTCAATATCACAGAAAGTGAAAAATGGATAAAGAACTTGTGGTACTTACGTACAATGCAGTATCACTCAGCAGTGAAATCTATGTCATCAGGCCCGTAGCAGCACAATGAGTGGATTCAGGTACGATGATTCTAACTGAAATAAGTCACACAGAAAAAGAAACATCATAAGATATCAGTAATACACGGAATGTAAACTTGGCTACACAGGAACTGAATTACAGAACAGAACAGGGTCTCAAATTTAGAAAACCAACTTATGCTTGTTTAAGGGGAAAGGTGAGTTGGGGTGCTGCATAAAACCAGAGATTGAAATGAGCACAGATAAAGTTCCTTAAGCCAAATATGGAATAGACAAGAGCTACTCCTTGCTCAACGAAATGGACTCAACACCGCATATTAAACGCCTAAGAATGTACCTGACTCTTAAGTATCTTAAAACCTATGGATTGCTATGTCTCCGAAAGAGAATCAAGCATGTGTACAGGGACATAAACGCAGCAGTGATAGGATTGGAGAGGTTCGGTGAGCAAATGAAGACCCTTTGAAGTCATATTGCATGGTACCCATTCCACGGGTTTCAACTACCCAGGTTTAAGGTATTCTTCCTTCAGCTAAAACATGCATGTGGAACCTAGAGTATGATCAACCATGTGATCGGGAGACGTGTTCAAATATGTCTCAGTTTTCGTACCCTGGTACTCGGGTGCAACATTCCAGACGCTTTACTAACACTCTCCCGACTTGGAGAGTCAGTCCCTTTAACCTCCTGTTTGGCCCAGTTTGCAATTTCTGCGGAAGATGAACAGGAATAGCGAGAACCAATGAGAGACTAGCTGGAGGTGTCTGGACGGGCAAATTTAACTCTCATTTCCCACCAGGAAGAGGAAATAACCAAAGGCTCAGCGTGCCGTGCCGGAACCAGATTAGGGCCTGAAGCCATCCTGCGGTGTTGCGGCCAGCTCACAAGAAAACGAGTTGAAGAAAGGAGCTCAGGGGCACTGTAATTCACAAACCTGCAGAGTTATAAATGACAACTATCGTCCAAAAATATACTGAACTAAGGCTGCCAAGAGGACTTGAAAGCGGGGCAGAATTGCAGGAAACCGATTTCAGGAGGTAGACTGGAATTGCATTGAAAGCATAGGAAAAGAGGCAGAACGTCCACAATGATGCACTTGGCCAAAAAGGGCGTATGCGTTTTTTCCTGAATATATTCAGGAAAAAACGCATACGCCCTTTTTGGCCAACCAAGCAAGCTTGCAAAGGAAATCTGCACTACAATGAAGTCTCACTTCCCCCCGGTCAAAAGGGCCATCTGAAAAAAGTGTAAAATCCAGAAAGGCAGGACAGGCCATGGAGAACTGGGAGCCTTGTTATGCTGATGGGCGGGATGTAAACTGCCAACAGACACTCGGGAGAAGTGTATGGTGTTTCCTGAAACATCTAAAAAACAAAGCAACAGAGCCTAGGGCACTTCCACTTATGGTCCTATAGCTTAGGGAAATTAAAATCAAAAAGACACAGCCACCCCAAAGTTTGGGACGCCTCTGTTTACAAGAACCTCGTTTACCGTACAAGTTCAATATCACAGAAAGTGAAAAATGGATAAAGAACTTGTGGTACTTACGTACAATGCAGTATCACTCAGCAGTGAAATCTATGTCATCAGGCCCGGAGCAGCACAATGAGTGGATTCAGGTACGATGATTCTAACTGAAATAAGTCACACAGAAAAAGAAACATCATAAGATATCAGTAATACACGGAATGTAAACTTGGCTACACAGGAACTGAATTACAGAACAGAACAGGGTCTCAAATTTAGAAAACCAACTTATGCTTGCTTAAGGGGAAAGGTGAGTTGGGGTGCTGCATAAAACCAGAGATTGAAATGAGCACAGATAAAGTTCCTTAAGCCAAATATGGAATAGACAAGAGCTACTCCTTGCTCAACGAAATGGACTCAACACCGCATATTAAACGCCTAAGAATGTACCTGACTCTTAAGTATCTTAAAACCTATGGATTGCTATGTCTCCGAAAGAGAATCAAGCATGTGTACAGGGACATAAACGCAGCAGTGATAGGATTGGAGAGGTTCGGTGAGCAAATGAAGACCCTTTGAAGTCATATTGCATGGTACCCATTCCACGGGTTTCAACTACCCAGGTTTAAGGTATTCTTCCTTCAGCTAAAACATGCATGTGGAACCTAGAGTATGATCAACCATGTGATCGGGAGACGTGTTCAAATATGTCTCAGTTTTCGTACCCTGGTACTCGGGTGCAACATTCCAGACGCTTTACTAACACTCTCCCGACTTGGAGAGTCAGTCCCTTTAACCTCCTGTTTGGCCCAGTTTGCAATTTCTGCGGAAGATGAACAGGAATAGCGAGAACCAATGAGAGACTAGCTGGAGGTGTCTGGACGGGCAAATTTAACTCTCATTTCCCACCAGGAAGAGGAAATAACCAAAGGCTCAGCGTGCCGTGCCGGAACCAGATTAGGGCCTGAAGCCATCCTGCGGTGTTGCGGCCAGCTCACAAGAAAGCGAGTTGAAGAAAGGAGCTCAGGGGCACTGTAATTCACAAACCTGCAGAGTTATAAATGACAACTATCGTCCAAAAATATACTGAAGTAAGGCTGCCAAGAGGACTTGAAAGCGGGGCAGAATTGCAGGAAACCGATTTCAGGAGGTAGACTGGAATTGCATTGAAAGCATAGGAAAAGAGGCAGAACGTCCACAATGATGCACTTGGCCAAAAAGGGCGTATGCGTTTTTTCCTGAATATATATATTCAGGAAAAAACGCATACGCCCTTTTTGGCCAACCAAGCAAGCTTGCAAAGGAAATCTGCACTACAATGAAGTCTCACTTGCCCCCGGTCAAAAGGGCCATCTGAAAAAAGTGTAAAATCCAGAAAGGCAGGACAGGCCATGGAGAACTGGGAGCCTTGTTATGCTGATGGGCGGGATGTAAATTGCCAACAGACACTCGGGAGAAGTGTATGGTGTTTCCTGAAACATCTAAAAAACAAAGCAACAGAGCCTAGGGCACTTCCACTTATGGTCCTATAGCTTAGGGAAATTAAAATCAAAAAGATACAGCCACCCCAATGTTTGGGACGCCTCTGTTTACAAGAACCTCGTTTACCGTACAAGTTCAATATCACAGAAAGTGAAAAATGGATAAAGAACTTGTGGTACTTACGTACAATGCAGTATCACTCAGCAGTGAAATCTATGTCATCAGGCCCGTAGCAGCACAATGAGTGGATTCAGGTACGATGATTCTAACTGAAATAAGTCACACAGAAAAAGAAACATCATAAGATATCAGTAATACACGGAATGTAAACTTGGCTACACAGGAACTGAATTACAGAACAGAACAGGGTCTCAAATTTAGAAAACCAACTTATGCTTGTTTAAGGGTAAAGGTGAGTTGGGGTGCTGCATAAAACCAGAGATTGAAATGAGCACAGATAAAGTTCCTTAAGCCAAATATGGAATAGACAAGAGCTACTCCTTGCTCAACGAAATGGACTCAACACCGCATATTAAACGCCTAAGAATGTACCTGACTCTTAAGTATCTTAAAACCTATGGATTGCTATGTCTCCGAAAGAGAATCAAGCATGTGTACAGGGACATAAACGCAGCAGTGATAGGATTGGAGAGGTTCGGTGAGCAAATGAAGACCCTTTGAAGTCATATTGCATGGTACCCATTCCACGGGTTTCAACTACCCAGGTTTAAGGTATTCTTCCTTCAGCTAAAACATGCATGTGGAACCTAGAGTATGATCAACCATGTGATCGGGAGACGTGTTCAAATATGTCTCAGTTTTCGTACCCTGGTACTCGGGTGCAACATTCCAGACGCTTTACTAACACTCTCCCGACTTGGAGAGTCAGTCCCTTTAACCTCCTGTTTGGCCCAGTTTGCAATTTCTGCGGAAGATGAACAGGAATAGCGAGAACCAATGAGAGACTAGCTGGAGGTGTCTGGACGGGCAAATTTAACTCTCATTTCCCACCAGGAAGAGGAAATAACCAAAGGCTCAGCGTGCCGTGCCGGAACCAGATTAGGGCCTGAAGCCATCCTGCGGTGTTGCGGCCAGCTCACAAGAAAACGAGTTGAAGAAAGGAGCTCAGGGGCACTGTAATTCACAAACCTGCAGAGTTATAAATGACAACTATCGTCCAAAAATATACTGAAGTAAGGCTGCCAAGAGGACTTGAAAGCGGGGCAGAATTGCAGGAAACCGATTTCAGGAGGTAGACTGGAATTGCATTGAAAGCATAGGAAAAGAGGCAGAACGTCCACAATGATGCACTTGGCCAAAAAGGGCGTATGTGTTTTTTCCTGAATATATTCAGGAAAAAACGCATACGCCCTTTTTGGCCAACCAAGCAAGCTTGCAAAGGAAATCTGCACTACAATGAAGTCTCACTTCCCCCCGGTCAAAAGGGCCATCTGAAAAAAGTGTAAAATCCAGAAAGGCAGGACAGGCCATGGAGAACTGGGAGCCTTGTTATGCTGATGGGCGGGATGTAAACTGCCAACAGACACTCGGGAGAAGTGTATGGTGTTTCCTGAAACATCTAAAAAACAAAGCAACAGAGCCTAGGGCACTTCCACTTATGGTCCTATAGCTTAGGGAAATTAAAATCAAAAAGACACAGCCACCCCAAAGTTTGGGACGCCTCTGTTTACAAGAACCTCGTTTACCGTACAAGTTCAATATCACAGAAAGTGAAAAATGGATAAAGAACTTGTGGTACTTACGTACAATGCAGTATCACTCAGCAGTGAAATCTATGTCATCAGGCCCGTAGCAGCACAATGAGTGGATTCAGGTACGATGATTCTAACTGAAATAAGTCACACAGAAAAAGAAACATCATAAGATATCAGTAATACACGGAATGTAAACTTGGCTACACAGGAACTGAATTACAGAACAGAACAGGGTCTCAAATTTAGAAAACCAACTTATGCTTGTTTAAGGGGAAAGGTGAGTTGGGGTGCTGCATAAAACCAGAGATTGAAATGAGCACAGATAAAGTTCCTTAAGCCAAATATGGAATAGACAAGAGCTACTCCTTGCTCAACGAAATGGACTCAACACCGCATATTAAACGCCTAAGAATGTACCTGACTCTTAAGTATCTTAAAACCTATGGATTGCTATGTCTCCGAAAGAGAATCAAGCATGTGTACAGGGACATAAACGCAGCAGTGATAGGATTGGAGAGGTTCGGTGAGCAAATGAAGACCCTTTGAAGTCATATTGCATGGTACCCATTCCACGGGTTTCAACTACCCAGGTTTAAGGTATTCTTCCTTCAGCTAAAACATGCATGTGGAACCTAGAGTATGATCAACCATGTGATCGGGAGACGTGTTCAAATATGTCTCAGTTTTCGTACCCTGGTACTCGGGTGCAACATTCCAGACGCTTTACTAACACTCTCCCGACTTGGAGAGTCAGTCCCTTTAACCTCCTGTTTGGCCCAGTTTGCAATTTCTGCGGAAGATGAACAGGAATAGCGAGAACCAATGAGAGACTAGCTGGAGGTGTCTGGACGGGCAAATTTAACTCTCATTTCCCACCAGGAAGAGGAAATAACCAAAGGCTCAGCGTGCCGTGCCGGAACCAGATTAGGGCCTGAAGCCATCCTGCGGTGTTGCGGCCAGCTCACAAGAAAACGAGTTGAAGAAAGGAGCTCAGGGGCACTGTAATTCACAAACCTGCAGAGTTATAAATGACAACTATCGTCCAAAAATATACTGAAGTAAGGCTGCCAAGAGGACTTGAAAGCGGGGCAGAATTGCAGGAAACCGATTTCAGGAGGTAGACTGGAATTGCATTGAAAGCATAGGAAAAGAGGCAGAACGTCCACAATGATGCACTTGGCCAAAAAGGGCGTATGCGTTTTTTCCTGAATATATTCAGGAAAAAACGCATACGCCCTTTTTGGCCAACCAAGCAAGCTTGCAAAGGAAATCTGCACTACAATGAAGTCTCACTTCCCCCCGGTCAAAAGGGCCATCTGAAAAAAGTGTAAAATCCAGAAAGGCAGGACAGGCCATGGAGAACTGGGAGCCTTGTTATGCTGATGGGCGGGATGTAAACTGCCAACAGACACTCGGGAGAAGTGTATGGTGTTTCCTGAAACATCTAAAAAACAAAGCAACAGAGCCTAGGGCACTTCCACTTATGGTCCTATAGATTAGGGAAATTAAAATCAAAAAGACACAGCCACCCCAAAGATTGGGACGCCTCTGTTTACAAGAACCTCGTTTACCGTACAAGTTCAATATCACAGAAAGTGAAAAATGGATAAAGAACTTGTGGTACTTACGTACAATGCAGTATCACTCAGCAATGAAATCTATGTCATCAGGCCCGTAGCAGCACAATGAGTGGATTCAGGTACGATGATTCTAACTGAAATAAGTCACACAGAAAAAGAAACATCATAAGATATCAGTAATACACGGAATGTAAACTTGGCTACACAGGAACTGAATTACAGAACAGAACAGGGTCTCAAATTTAGAAAACCAACTTATGCTTGTTTAAGGGTAAAGGTGAGTTGGGGTGCTGCATAAAACCAGAGATTGAAATGAGCACAGATAAAGTTCCTTAAGCCAAATATGGAATAGACAAGAGCTACTCCTTGCTCAACGAAATGGACTCAACACCGCATATTAAACGCCTAAGAATGTACCTGACTAGTAAGTATCTTAAAACCTATGGATTGCTATGTCTCCGAAAGAGAATCAAGCATGTGTACAGGGACATAAACGCAGCAGTGATAGGATTGGAGAGGTTCGGTGAGCAAATGAAGACCCTTTGAAGTCATATTGCATGGTACCCATTCCACGGGTTTCAACTACCCAGGTTTAAGGTATTCTTCCTTCAGCTAAAACATGCATGTGGAACCTAGAGTATGATCAACCATGTGATCGGGAGACGTGTTCAAATATGTCTCAGTTTGCGTACCCTGGTACTCGGGTGCAACATTCCAGACGCTTTACTAACACTCTCCCGACTTGGAGAGTCATTCCCTTTAACCTCCTGTTTGGCCCAGTTTGCAATTTCTGCGGAAGATGAACAGGAATAGTGAGAACCAATGAGAGACTAGCTGGAGGTGTCTGGACGGGCAAATTTAACTCTCATTTCCCACCAGGAAGAGGAAATAACCAAAGGCTCAGCGTGCCGTGCCGGAACCAGATTAGGGCCTGAAGCCATCCTGCGTTGTTGCGGCCAGCTCACAAGAAAACGAGTTGAAGAAAGGAGCTCAGGGGCACTGTAATTCACAAACCTGCAGAGTTATAAATGACAACTATCGTCCAAAAATATACTGAAGTAAGGCTGCCAAGAGGACTTGAAAGCGGGGCAGAATTGCAGGAAACCGATTTCAGGAGGTAGACTGGAATTGCATTGAAAGCATAGGAAAAGAGGCAGAACGTCCACAATGATGCACTTGGCCAAAAAGGGCGTATGCGTTTTTTCCTGAATATATTCAGGAAAAAACGCATACGCCCTTTTTGGCCAACCAAGCAAGCTTGCAAAGGAAATCTGCACTACAATGAAGTCTCACTTCCCCCCCCCCCCCGGTCAAAAGGGCCATCTGAAAAAAGTGTAAAATCCAGAAAGGCAGGACAGGCCATGGAGAACTGGGAGCCTTGTTATGCTGATGGGCGGGATGTAAATTGCCAACAGACACTCGGGAGAAGTGTATGGTGTTTCCTGAAACATCTAAAAAACAAAGCAACAGAGCCTAGGGCACTTCCACTTATGGTCCTATAGCTTAGGGAAATTAAAATCAAAAAGATACAGCCACCCCAATGTTTGGGACGCCTCTGTTTACAAGAACCTCGTTTACCGTACAAGTTCAATATCACAGAAAGTGAAAAATGGATAAAGAACTTGTGGTACTTACGTACAATGCAGTATCACTCAGCAGTGAAATCTATGTCATCAGGCCCGTAGCAGCACAATGAGTGGATTCAGGTACGATGATTCTAACTGAAATAAGTCACACAGAAAAAGAAACATCATAAGATATCAGTAATACACGGAATGTAAACTTGGCTACACAGGAACTGAATTACAGAACAGAACAGGGTCTCAAATTTAGAAAACCAACTTATGCTTGTTTAAGGGGAAAGGTGAGTTGGGGTGCTGCATAAAACCAGAGATTGAAATGAGCACAGATAAAGTTCCTTAAGCCAAATATGGAATAGACAAGAGCTACACCTTGCTCAACGAAATGGACTCAACACCGCATATTAAACGCCTAAGAATGTACCTGACTAGTAAGTATCTTAAAACCTATGGATTGCTATGTCTCCGAAAGAGAATCAAGCATGTGTACAGGGACATAAACGCAGCAGTGATAGGATTGGAGAGGTTCGGTGAGCAAATGAAGACCCTTTGAAGTCATATTGCATGGTACCCATTCCACGGGTTTCAACTACCCAGGTTTAAGGTATTCTTCCTTCAGCTAAAACATGCATGTGGAACCTAGAGTATGATCAACCATGTGATCGGGAGACGTGTTCAAATATGTCTCAGTTTTCGTACCCTGGTACTCGGGTGCAACATTCCAGATGCTTTACTAACACTCTCCCGACTTGGAGAGTCATTCCCTTTAACCTCCTGTTTGGCCCAGTTTGCAATTTCTGCGGAAGATGAACAGGAATAGTGAGAACCAATGAGAGACTAGCTGGAGGTGTCTGGACGGGCAAATTTAACTCTCATTTCCCACCAGGAAGAGGAAATAACCAAAGGCTCAGTGTGCCGTGCCGGAACCAGATTAGGGCCTGAAGCCATCCTGCGGTGTTGCGGCCAGCTCACAAGAAAACGAGTTGAAGAAAGGAGCTCAGGGGCACTGTAATTCACAAACCTGCAGAGTTATAAATGACAACTATCGTCCAAAAATATACTGAAGTAAGGCTGCCAAGAGGACTTGAAAGCGGGGCAGAATTGCAGGAAACCGATTTCAGGAGGTAGACTGGAATTGCATTGAAAGCATAGGAAAAGAGGCAGAACGTCCACAATGATGCACTTGGCCAAAAAGGGCGTATGCGTTTTTTCCTGAATATATTCAGGAAAAAACGCATACGCCCTTTTTGGCCAACCAAGCAAGCTTGCAAAGGAAATCTGCACTACAATGAAGTCTCACTTCCCCCCGGTCAAAAGGGCCATCTGAAAAAAGTGTAAAATCCAGAAAGGCAGGACAGGCCATGGAGAACTGGGAGCCTTGTTATGCTGATGGGCGGGATGTAAATTGCCAACAGACACTCGGGAGAAGTGTATGGTGTTTCCTGAAACATCTAAAAAACAAAGCAACAGAGCCTAGGGCACTTCCACTTATGGTCCTATAGCTTAGGGAAATTAAAATCAAAAAGATACAGCCACCCCAATGTTTGGGACGCCTCTGTTTACAAGAACCTCGTTTACCGTACAAGTTCAATATCACAGAAAGTGAAAAATGGATAAAGAACTTGTGGTACTTACGTACAATGCAGTATCACTCAGCAGTGAAATCTATGTCATCAGGCCCGTAGCAGCACAATGAGTGGATTCAGGTACGATGATTCTAACTGAAATAAGTCACACAGAAAAAGAAACATCATAAGATATCAGTAATACACGGAATGTAAACTTGGCTACACAGGAACGGAATTACAGAACAGAACAGGGTCTCAAATTTAGAAAACCAACTTATGCTTGTTTAAGGGTAAAGGTGAGTTGGGGTGCTGCATAAAACCAGAGATTGAAATGAGCACAGATAAAGTTCCTTAAGCCAAATATGGAATAGACAAGAGCTACTCCTTGCTCAACGAAATGGACTCAACACCGCATATTAAACGCCTAAGAATGTACCTGACTCTTAAGTATCTTAAAACCTATGGATTGCTATGTCTCCGAAAGAGAATCAAGCATGTGTACAGGGACATAAACGCAGCAGCGATAGGATTGGAGAGGTTCGGTGAGCAAATGAAGACCCTTTGAAGTCATATTGCATGGTACCCATTCCACGGGTTTCAACTACCCAGGTTTAAGGTATTCTTCCTTCAGCTAAAACATGCATGTGGAACCTAGAGTATGATCAACCATGTGATCGGGAGACGTGTTCAAATATGTCTCAGTTTTCGTACCCTGGTACTCGGGTGCAACATTCCAGACGCTTTACTAACACTCTCCCGACTTGGAGAGTCAGTCCCTTTAACCTCCTGTTTGGCCCAGTTTGCAATTTCTGCGGAAGATGAACAGGAATAGCGAGAACCAATGAGAGACTAGCTGGAGGTGTCTGGACGGGCAAATTTAACTCTCATTTCCCACCAGGAAGAGGAAATAACCAAAGGCTCAGCGTGCCGTGCCGGAACCAGATTAGGGCCTGAAGCCATCCTGCGGTGTTGCGGCCAGGTCACAAGAAAGTGAGTTGAAGAAAGGAGCTCAGGGGCACTGTAATTCACAAACCTGCAGAGTTATAAATGACAGCTATCGTCCAAAAATATACTGAAGTAAGGCTGCCAAGAGGACTTGAAAGCGGGGCAGAATTGTAGGAAACCGATTTCAGGAGGTAGACTGGAATTGCATTGAAAGCATAGGAAAAGAGGCAGAACGTCCACAATGATGCACTTGGCCAAAAAGGGCGTATGCGTTTTTTCCTGAATATATTCAGGAAAAAACGCATACGGCCATTTTGGCCAACCAAGCAAACTTGCAAAGGAAATCTGTACTACAATGAAGTCTCACTTCCCCCCGGTCAAAAGGGCCATCTGAAAAAAGTGTAAAATCCAGAAAGGCAGGACTGGCAATGGAGAACTGGGAGCCTTGTTATGCTGATGGGTGGGATGTAAATTGCAAACAGACACTTGGGAGAAGTGTATGGTGTTTCCTGAAACATCTAAAAAACAAAGCAACAGAGCCTAGGGCACTTCCACTTATGGTCCTATAGCTTAGGGAAATTAAAATCAAAAAGACACAGCCACCCCGATGTTTGGAACGGCTCTGTTTACAAGAACCTCGTTTACAGTACAAGTTCAACATCGCAGAAAGTGAAAAATGGTTAAAGAAGTTGTGGTATTTACTTACAAAGCAATATCACTCAGCAATGAAATCTATGTCATCAGGCCCTTAGCAGCACAATGAGTGGATTCAGGTATGATGATTCTAACTGAAATAAGTCACACAGAAAAAGAAACATCATAAGATATCAGTAATACACGGAATGTAATCTTGGCTACACAGGAACTGAATTCCAATACAGAACAGGGTCTCAAATTTAGAAAACCAACTTATGCTTGCTTAAGGGGAAAGGTGAGTTGGGGTGCTGCATAAAACCAGAGATTGAAATGAGCACAGATAAAGTTCCTTAAGCCAAATATGGAATAGACAAGAGCTACTCCTTGCTCAACGAAATGGACTCAACACCCCATATTAAATGCCTAAGAATGTACCTGACTAGTAAGTATCTTAAAACCTATGGATTGCTATGTCTCCAAAAGAGAATCAAGCGTGTGTACAAGGGCATAAACGCAGCAGTGATAGGATTGGAGAGTTTCGGTGAGCAAATGAAGACCCTTTGAAGTCATATTGCATGGTACCCATTCCACGGGTTTCAACTACCCAGGTTTAAGGTATTCTTCCTTCAGCTAAAACATGCATGTGGAACCCAGAGTATGATCAACCGTGTGAACGGGAGACGTGTTCAAATATGTCTCAGTTTTCCTCCCCTGGTACTCGGGTGCAACATTCCAGACACTTTACTAACACTCTCCCCACTTGGAGTGTCAGCGCCTTTAACCACCTGTTTGGCCCAGTTTGCAATTTCTGCGGAAGATGAACAGGAATAGGGAGAACCAATGAGAGACTAGCTGGAGGTGTCTGGACGGGCAAATTTAACTCTCATTTCCCACCAGGAAGAGGAATTAACCAAAGGCTCAGCGTGCCGTGCCGGAACCAGATTAGGGCCTGAAGCCATCCTGCGGTGTTGCGGCCAGCTCACAAGAAAGCGAGTTGAAGAAAGGAGCTCAGGGGCACTGTAATTCACAAACCTGCAGAGTTATAAATGACAGCTATCGTCCAAAAATATACTGAAGTAAGGCTGCCAAGAGGACTTGAAAGCGGGGCAGAATTGCAGGAAACCGATTTCAGGAGGTAGACTGGAATTGCATTGAAAGCATAGGAAAAGAGGCAGAACGTCCACAATGATGCACTTGGCCAAAAAGGGCGTATGCGTTTTTTCCTGAATATATTCAGGAAAAAACGCATACGCCCTTTTTGGCCAACCAAGCAAGCTTGCAAAGGAAATCTGCACTACAATGAAGTCTCACTTCCCCCCGGTCAAAAGGGCCATCTGCAAAAAGTGTAAAATCCAGAAAGGCAGGACAGGCCATGGAGAACTGGGAGCCTTGTTATGCTGATGGGCGGGATGTAAATTGCCAACAGACAGTCGGGAGAAGTGTATGGTGTTTCCTGAAACATCTAAAAAACAAAGCAACAGAGCCTAGGGCACTTCCACTTATGGTCCAATAGTTTAGGGAAATTAAAATCAAAAAGACACCGCCACCCCAAAGTTTGGGACGCCTCTGTTTACAAGAACCTCGTTTACCGTACAAGTTCAATATCACAGAAAGTGAAAAATGGATAAAGAACTTGTGGTACTTATGTACAATGCAGTATCACTCAGCAATGAAATCTATGTCATCAGGCCCGTAGCAGCATAATGAGTGGATTCAGGTACGATGATTCTAACTGAAATAAGTCACACAGAAAAAGAAACATCATAAGATATCACTAATACACGGAATGTAAACTGGGCTACACAGGAACTGAATTACAGAACAGAACAGGGTCTCAAATTTAGAAAACCAACTTATGCTTGCTTAAGGGGAAAGGTGAGTTGGGGTGCTGCATAAAAGCAGAGATTGAAATGAGCACAGATAAAGTTCCTTAAGCCAAATACGGAATAGACAAGAGCTACTCCTTGCTCAACGAAATGGACTCAACACCGCATAATAAACGCCTAAGAATGTACCTGACTAGTAAGTATCTTAAATCCTATGGATTGCTATGTCTCCAAAAGAGAATCAAGCGTGTGTACAGGGGCATAAACGCAGCAGTGATAGGATTGGAGAGGTTCGGTGAGCAAATGAAGACCCTTTGAAGTCATATTGCATGGTACCCATTCCACGGGTTTCAACTACCCAGGTTTATGGTATTGTTCCTTCAGCTAAAACATGCATGTGGAACCTAGAGTATGATCAACCATGTGATCGGGAGACGTGTTCAAATATGTCTCAGTTTTCGTACCCTGGTACTCGGGTGCAACATTCCAGACGCTTTACTAACACTCTCCCGACTTGGAGAGTCAGTCCCTTTAACCTCCTGTTTGGCCCAGTTTGCAATTTCTGCGGAAGATGAACAGGAATAGCGAGAACCAGTGAGAGACTAGCTGGAGGTGTCTGGACGGGCAAATTTAACTCTCATTTCCCACCAGGAAGAGGAATTAACCAAAGGCTCAGCGTGCCGTGCCGGAACCAGATTAGGGCCTGAAGCCATCCTGCGCTGTTGCGGCCAGCTCACAAGAAAGCGAGTTGAAGAATGGAGCTCAGGGGCACTGTAATTCACAAACCTGCAGAGTTATAAATGACAGCTATCGTCCAAAAATATACTGAAGTAAGGCTGCCAAGAGGACTTGAAAGCGGGGCAGAATTGCAGGAAACCGATTTCAGGAGGTAGACTGGAATTGCATTGAAAGCATAGGAAAAGAGGCAGAACGTCCACAATGATGCACTTGGCCAAAAAGGGCGTATGCGTTTTTTCCTGAATATATTCAGGAAAAAACGCATACGGCCATTTTGGCCAACCAAGCAAACTTGCAAAGGAAATCTGTACTACAATGAAGTCTCACTTCCCCCCGGTCAAAAGGGCCATCTGAAAAAAGTGTAAAATCCAGAAAGGCAGGACAGGCCATGGAGAACTGGGAGCCTTGTTATGCTGATGGGTGGGATGTAAATTGCCAACAGACACTCGGGAGAAGTGTATGGTGTTTCCTGAAACATCTAAAAAACAAAGCAACAGAGCCTAGGGCACTTCCACTTATGGTCCTATAGCTTAGGGAAATTAAAATCAAAAAGACACAGCCACCCCGAAGTTTGGAACGGCTCTGTTTACAAGAACCTCGTTTACAGTACAAGTTCAACATCGCAGAAAGTGAAAAATGGTTAAAGAAGTTGTGGTATTTACTTACAAAGCAATATCACTCAGCAATGAAATCTATGTCATCAGGCCCTTAGCAGCACAATGAGTGGATTCAGGTATGATGATTCTAACTGAAATAAGTCACACAGAAAAAGAAACATCATAAGATATCAGTAATACACGGAATGCAAACTTGGCTACACAGGAACTGAATTCCAATACAGAACAGGGTCTCAAATTTAGAAAACCAACTTATGCTTGTTTAAGGGGAAAGGTGAGTTGGGGTGCTGCATAAAACCAGAGATTGAAATGAGCACAGATAAAGTTCCTTAAGCCAAATATGGAATAGACAAGAGCTACTCCTTGCTCAATGAAATGGACTCAACACCCCATATTAAACGCCTAAGAATGTACCTGACTAGTAAGTATCTTAAAACCTATGGATTGCTATGTCTCCAAAAGAGAATCAAGCGTGTGTACAGGGGCATAAACGCAGCAGTGATAGGATTGGAGAGGTTCGGTGAGCAAATGAAGACCCTTTGAAGTCATATTGCATGGTACCCATTCCACGGGTTTCAACTACCCAGGTTTAAGGTATTCTTCCTTCAGCTAAAACATGCATGTGGAACCCAGAGTATGATCAACCGTGTGAACGGGAGACGTGTTCAAATATGTCTCAGTTTTCCTCCCCTAGTACTCGGGTGCAACATTCCAGACGCTTTACTAACATTCTCCCCACTTGGAGTGTCAGCGCCTTTAACCACCTGTTTGGCCCAGTTTGCAATTTCTGCGGAAGATGAACAGGAATAGGGAGAACCAATGAGAGACTAGCTGGAGGTGTCTGGACGGGCAAATTTAACTCTCATTTCCCACCAGGAAGAGGAAATAACCAAAGGCTCAGCGTGCCGTGCCGGAACCAGATTAGGGCCTGAAGCCATCCTGCGGTGTTGCGGCCAGCTCACAAGAAAGCGAGTTGAAGAAAGGAGCTCAGGGGCACTGTAATTCACAAACCTGCAGAGTTATAAATGACAGCAATCGTCCAAAAATATACTGAAGTAAGGCTGCCAAGAGGACTTGAAAGCGGGGCAGAATTGCAGGAAACCGATTTCAGGAGGTAGACTGGAATTGCATTGAAAGCATAGGAAAAGAGGCAGAACGTCCACAATGATGCACTTGGCCAAAAAGGGCGTATGCGTTTTTTCCTGACTATATTCAGGAAAAAACGCATACGCCCTTTTTGGCCAACCAAGCAAGCTTGCAAAGGAAATCTGCACTACAATGAAGTCTCACTTCCCCCCGGTCAAAAGGGCCATCTGCAAAAAGTGTAAAATCCAGAAAGGCAGGACAGGCCATGGAGAACTGGGAGCCTTGTTATGCTGATGGGCGGGATGTAAATTGCCAACAGACACTTGGGAGAAGTGTATGGTGTTTCCTGAAACATCTAAAAAACAAAGCAACAGAGCCTAGGGCACTTCCACTTATGGTCCAATAGTTTAGGGAAATTAAAATCAAAAAGACACAGCCAACCGAAAGTTTGGGACACCTCTGTTTACAAGAACCTCGTTTACCGTACAAGTTCAATATCACAGAAAGTGAAAAATGGATAAAGAACTTGTGGTACTTATGTACAATGCAGTATCACTCAGCAATGAAATCTATGTCATCAGGCCCGTAGCAGCACAATGAGTGGATTCAGGTACGATGATTCTAAATGAAATAAGTCACACAGAAAAAGAAACATCATAAGATATCACTAATACACGGAATGTAAACTGGGCTACACAGAAACTGAATTACAGAACAGAACAGGGTCTCAAATTTAGAAAACCAACTTATGCTTGCTTAAGGGGAAAGGTGAGTTGGGGTGCTGCATAAAAGCAGAGATTGAAATGAGCACAGATAAAGTTCCTTAAGCCAAATACGGAATAGACAAGAGCTACTCCTTGCTCAACGAAATGGACTCAACACCGCATAATAAACGCCTAAGTATGTACCTGACTAGTAAGTATCTTAAATCCTATGGATTGCTATGTCTCCAAAAGAGAATCAAGCGTGTGTACAGGGTCATAAACGCAGCAGTGATAGGATTGGAGAGGTTCGGTGAGCAAATGAAGACCCTTTGAAGTCATATTGCATGGTACCCATTCCACTGGTTTCAACTACCCACGTTTAAGGTATTCTTCCTTCAGCTAAAACATGCATGTGGAACCCAGAGTATGATCAACCGTGTGAACGGGAGACGTGTTCAAATATGTCTCAGTTTTCCTCCCCTGGTACTCGGGTGCAACATTCCAGACGCTTTACTAACACTCTCCCGACTTGGAGAGTCAGCGCCTTTAACCTCCTGTTTGGCCCAGTTTGCAATTTCTGCGGAAGATGAACAGGAATAGCGAGAACCAATGAGAGACTAGCTGGAGGTGTCTGGACGGGCAAATTTAACTCTCATTTCCCACCAGGAAGAGGAATTAACCAAAGGCTCAGCGTGCCGTGCCGGAACCAGATTAGGGCCTGAAGCCATCCTGCGGTGTTGCGGCCAGCTCACAAGAAAGCGAGTTGAAGAAAGGAGCTCAGGGGCACTGTAATTCACAAACCTGCAGAGTTATAAATGACAGCTATCGTCCAAAAATATACTGAAGTAAGGCTGCCAAGAGGACTTGAAAGCGGGGCAGAATTGCAGGAAACCGATTTCAGGAGGTAGACTGGAATTGCATTGAAAGCATAGGAAAAGAGGCAGAACGTCCACAATGATGCACTTGGCCAAAAAGGGCGTATGCGTTTTTTCCTGAATATATTCAGGAAAAAACGCATACGCCCTTTTTGGCCAACCAAGCAAGCTTGCAAAGGAAATCTGCACTACAATGAAGTCTCACTTCCCCCCGGTCAAAAGGGCCATCTGAAAAAAGTGTAAAATCCAGAAAGGCAGGACAGGCCATGGAGAACTGGGAGCCTTGTTATGCTGATGGGCGGGATGTACATTGCCAACAGACACTCGGGAGAAGTGTATGGTGTTTCCTGAAACATCTAAAAAACAAAGCAACAGAGCCTAGGGCACTTCCACTTATGGTCCTATAGCTTAGGGAAATTAAAATCAAAAAGATACAGCCACCCCAATGTTTGGGACGCCTCTGTTTACAAGAACCTCATTTACCGTACAAGTTCAATATCACAGAAAGTGAAAAATGGATAAAGAACTTGTGGTACTTATGTACAATGCAGTATCACTCAGCAATGAAATCTATGTCATCAGGCCCGTAGCAGCATAATGAGTGGATTCAGGTACGATGATTCTAACTGAAATAAGTCACACAGAAAAAGAAACATCATAAGATATCACTAATACACGGAATGTAAACTGGGCTACACAGGAACTGAATTACAGAACAGAACAGGGTCTCAAATTTAGAAAACCAACTTATGCTTACTTAAGGGGAAAGGTGAGTTGGGGTGCTGCATAAAAGCAGAGATTGAAATGAGCACAGATAAAGTTCCTTAAGCCAAATACGGAATAGACAAGAGCTACTCCTTGCTCAACGAAATGGACTCAACACCGCATAATAAACGCCTAAGAATGTACCTGACTAGTAAGTATCTTAAATCCTATGGATTGCTATGTCTCCAAAAGAGAATCAAGCGTGTGTACAGGGGCATAAACGCAGCAGTGATAGGATTGGAGAGGTTCGGTGAGCAAATGAAGACCCTTTGAAGTCATATTGCATGGTACCCATTCCACGGGTTTCAACTACCCAGGTTTAAGGTATTCTTCCTTCAGCTAAAACATGCATGTGGAACCTAGAGTATGATCAACCATGTGATCGGGAGACGTGTTCAAATATGTCTCAGTTTTCGTACCCTGGTACTCGGGTGCAACATTCCAGACGCTTTACTAACACTCTCCCGACTTGGAGAGTCAGTCCCTTTAACCTCCTGTTTGGCCCAGTTTGCAATTTCTGCGGAAGATGAACAGGAATAGCGAGAACCAGTGAGAGACTAGCTGGAGGTGTCTGGACGGGCAAATTTAACTCTCATTTCCCACCAGGAAGAGGAATTAACCAAAGGCTCAGCGTGCCGTGCCGGAACCAGATTAGGGCCTGAAGCCATCGGGCGCTGTTGCGGCCAGCTCACAAGAAAGCGAGTTGAAGAATGGAGCTCAGGGGCACTGTAATTCACAAACCTGCAGAGTTATAAATGACAGCTATTGTCCAAAAATATACTGAAGTAAGGCTGCCAAGAGGACTTGAAAGCGGGGCAGAATTGCAGGAAACCGATTTCAGGAGGTAGACTGGAATTGCATTGAAAGCATAGGAAAAGAGGCAGAACGTCCACAATGATGCACTTGGCCAAAAAGGGTGTATGCGTTTTTTCCTGAATATATTCAGGAAAAAACGCATACGGCCATTTTGGCCCACCAAGCAAACTTGCAAAGGAAATCTGCACTACAATGAAGTCTCACTTCCCCCCGGTCAAAAGGGCCATCTGAAAAAAGTGTAAAATCCAGAAAGGCAGGACAGGCAATGGAGAACTGGGACCCTTGTTATGCTGATGGGTGGGATGTAAATTGCCAACAGACACTCGGGAGAAGTGTATGGTGTTTCCTGAAACATCTAAAAAACAAAGCAACAGAGCCTAGGGCACTTCCACTTATGGTCCTATAGCTTAGGGAAATTAAAATCAAAAAGACACAGCCACCCCGAAGTTTGGAATGGCTCTGTTTACAAGAACCTCGTTTACAGTACAAGTTCAACATCGCAGAAAGTGAAAAATGGTTAAAGAAGTTGTGGTATTTACTTACAAAGCAATATCACTCAGCAATGAAATCTATGTCATCAGGCCCTTAGCAGCACAATGAGTGGATTCAGGTATGATGATTCTAACTGAAATAAGTCACACAGAAAAAGAAACATCATAAGATATCAGTAATACACGGAATGTAATCTTGGCTACACAGGAACTGAATTCCAATACAGAACAGGGTCTCAAATTTAGAAAACCAACTTATGCTTGCTTAAGGGGAAAGGTGAGTTGGGGTGCTGCATAAAACCAGAGATTGAAATGAGCACAGATAAAGTTCCTTAAGCCAAATATGGAATAGACAAGAGCTACTCCTTGCTCAACGAAATGGACTCAACACCCCATATTAAACGCCTAAGAATGTACCTGACTAGTAAGTATCTTAAAACCTATGGATTGCTATGTCTCCAAAAGAGAATCAAGCGTGTGTACAGGGGCATAAACGCAGCAGTGATAGGATTGGAGAGGTTCGGTGAGCAAATGAAGACCCTTTGAAGTCATATTGCATGGTACCCATTCCACGGGTTTCAACTACCCAGGTTTAAGGTATTCTTCCTTCAGCTAAAACATGTATGTGGAACCCAGAGTATGATCAACCGTGTGAACGGGAGACGTGTTCAAATATGTCTCAGTTTTCCTCCCCTGGTACTCGGGTGCAACATTCCAGACACTTTACTAACACTCTCCCCACTTGGAGTGTCAGCGCCTTTAACCACCTGTTTGGCCCAGTTTGCAATTTCTGCGGAAGATGAACAGGAATAGGGAGAACCAATGAGAGACTAGCTGGAGGTGTCTGGACGGGCAAATTTAACTCTCATTTCCCACCAGGAAGAGGAATTAACCAAAGGCTCAGCGTGCCGTGCCGGAACCAGATTAGGGCCTGAAGCCATCCTGCGGTGTTGCGGCCAGCTCACAAGAAAGCGAGTTGAAGAAAGGAGCTCAGGGGCACTGTAATTCACAAACCTGCAGAGTTATAAATGACAGCTATCGTCCAAAAATATACTGAAGTAAGGCTGCCAAGAGGACTTGAAAGCGGGGCAGAATTGCAGGAAACCGATTTCAGGAGGTAGACTGGAATTGCATTGAAAGCATAGGAAAAGAGGCAGAACGTCCACAATGATGCACTTGGCCAAAAAGGGCGTATGCGTTTTTTCCTGAATATATTCAGGAAAAAACGCATACGCCCTTTTTGGCCAACCAAGCAAGCTTGCAAAGGAAATCTGCACTACAATGAAGTCTCACTTCCCCCCGGTCAAAAGGGCCATCTGCAAAAAGTGTAAAATCCAGAAAGGCAGGACAGGCCATGGAGAACTGGGAGCCTTGTTATGCTGATGGGCGGGATGTAAATTGCCAACAGACAGTCGGGAGAAGTGTATGGTGTTTCCTGAAACATCTAAAAAACAAAGCAACAGAGCCTAGGGCACTTCCACTTATGGCCCAATAGGTTAGGGAAATTAAAATCAAAAAGACACAGCCACCCCAAAGTTTGGGACGCCTCTGTTTACAAGAACCTCGTTTACCGTACAAGTTCAATATCACAGAAATTGAAAAATGGATAAAGAACTTGTGGTACTTATGTACAATGCAGTATCACTCAGCAATGAAATCTATGTCATCAGGCCCGTAGCAGCACAATGAGTGGATTCAGGTACGATGATTCTAACTGAAATAAGTCACACAGAAAAAGAAACATCATAAGATATCACTAATACACGGAATGTAAACTGGGCTACACAGGAACTGAATTACAGAACAGAACAGGGTCTCAAATTTAGAAAACCAACTTATGCTTGCTTAAGGGGAAAGGTGAGTTGGGGTGCTGCATAAAAGCAGAGATTGAAATGAGCACAGATAAAGTTCCTTAAGCCAAATACGGAATAGACAAGAGCTACTCCTTGCTCAACGAAATGGACTCAACACCGCATAATAAACGCCTAAGTATGTACCTGACTAGTAAGTATCTTAAATCCTATGGATTGCTATGTCTCCAAAAGAGAATCAAGCGTGTGTACAGGGTCATAAACGCAGCAGTGATAGGATTGGAGAGGTTCGGTGAGCAAATGAAGACCCTTTGAAGTCATATTGCATGGTACCCATTCCACTGGTTTCAACTACCCACGTTTAAGGTATTCTTCCTTCAGCTAAAACATGCATGTGGAACCCAGAGTATGATCAACCGTGTGAACGGGAGACGTGTTCAAATATGTCTCAGTTTTCCTCCCCTGGTACTCGGGTGCAACATTCCAGACGCTTTACTAACACTCTCCCGACTTGGAGAGTCAGCGCCTTTAACCTCCTGTTTGGCCCAGTTTGCAATTTCTGCGGAAGATGAACAGGAATAGCGAGAACCAATGAGAGACTAGCTGGAGGTGTCTGGACGGGCAAATTTAACTCTCATTTCCCACCAGGAAGAGGAATTAACCAAAGGCTCAGCGTGCCGTGCCGGAACCAGATTAGGGCCTGAAGCCATCCTGCGGTGTTGCGGCCAGCTCACAAGAAAGCGAGTTGAAGAAAGGAGCTCAGGGGCACTGTAATTCACAAACCTGCAGAGTTATAAATGACAGCTATCGTCCAAAAATATACTGAAGTAAGGCTGCCAAGAGGACTTGAAAGCGGGGCAGAATTGCAGGAAACCGATTTCAGGAGGTAGACTGGAATTGCATTGAAAGCATAGGAAAAGAGGCAGAACGTCCAGAATGATGCACTTGGCCAAAAAGGGCGTATGCGTTTTTTCCTGAATATATTCAGGAAAAAACGCATACGCCCTTTTTGGCCAACCAAGCAAGCTTGCAAAGGAAATCTGCACTACAATGAAGTCTCACTTCCCCCCGGTCAAAAGGGCCATCTGAAAAAAGTGTAAAATCCAGAAAGGCAGGACAGGCCATGGAGAACTGGGAGCCTTGTTATGCTGATGGGCGGGATGTACATTGCCAACAGACACTCGGGAGAAGTGTATGGTGTTTCCTGAAACATCTAAAAAACAAAGCAACAGAGCCTAGGGCACTTCCACTTATGGTCCTATAGCTTAGGGAAATTAAAATCAAAAAGATACAGCCACCCCAATGTTTGGGACGCCTCTGTTTACAAGAACCTCATTTACCGTACAAGTTCAATATCACAGAAAGTGAAAAATGGATAAAGAACTTGTGGTACTTATGTACAATGCAGTATCACTCAGCAATGAAATCTATGTCATCAGGCCCGTAGCAGCATAATGAGTGGATTCAGGTACGATGATTCTAACTGAAATAAGTCACACAGAAAAAGAAACATCATAAGATATCACTAATACACGGAATGTAAACTGGGCTACACAGGAACTGAATTACAGAACAGAACAGGGTCTCAAATTTAGAAAACCAACTTATGCTTGCTTAAGGGGAAAGGTGAGTTGGGGTGCTGCATAAAAGCAGAGATTGAAATGAGCACAGATAAAGTTCCTTAAGCCAAATACGGAATAGACAAGAGCTACTCCTTGCTCAACGAAATGGACTCAACACCGCATAATAAACGCCTAAGAATGTACCTGACTAGTAAGTATCTTAAATCCTATGGATTGCTATGTCTCCAAAAGAGAATCAAGCGTGTGTACAGGGGCATAAACGCAGCAGTGATAGGATTGGAGAGGTTCGGTGAGCAAATGAAGACCCTTTGAAGTCATATTGCATGGTACCCATTCCACGGGTTTCAACTACCCAGGTTTAAGGTATTCTTCCTTCAGCTAAAACATGCATGTGGAACCTAGAGTATGATCAACCATGTGATCGGGAGACGTGTTCAAATATGTCTCAGTTTTCGTACCCTGGTACTCGGGTGCAACATTCCAGACGCTTTACTAACACTCTCCCGACTTGGAGAGTCAGTCCCTTTAACCTCCTGTTTGGCCCAGTTTGCAATTTCTGCGGAAGATGAACAGGAATAGCGAGAACCAGTGAGAGACTAGCTGGAGGTGTCTGGACGGGCAAATTTAACTCTCATTTCCCACCAGGAAGAGGAATTAACCAAAGGCTCAGCGTGCCGTGCCGGAACCAGATTAGGGCCTGAAGCCATCGGGCGCTGTTGCGGCCAGCTCACAAGAAAGCGAGTTGAAGAATGGAGCTCAGGGGCACTGTAATTCACAAACCTGCAGAGTTATAAATGACAGCTATTGTCCAAAAATATACTGAAGTAAGGCTGCCAAGAGGACTTGAAAGCGGGGCAGAATTGCAGGAAACCGATTTCAGGAGGTAGACTGGAATTGCATTGAAAGCATAGGAAAAGAGGCAGAACGTCCACAATGATGCACTTGGCCAAAAAGGGTGTATGCGTTTTTTCCTGAATATATTCAGGAAAAAACGCATACGGCCATTTTGGCCCACCAAGCAAACTTGCAAAGGAAATCTGCACTACAATGAAGTCTCACTTCCCCCCGGTCAAAAGGGCCATCTGAAAAAAGTGTAAAATCCAGAAAGGCAGGACAGGCAATGGAGAACTGGGACCCTTGTTATGCTGATGGGTGGGATGTAAATTGCCAACAGACACTCGGGAGAAGTGTATGGTGTTTCCTGAAACATCTAAAAAACAAAGCAACAGAGCCTAGGGCACTTCCACTTATGGTCCTATAGCTTAGGGAAATTAAAATCAAAAAGACACAGCCACCCCGAAGTTTGGAATGGCTCTGTTTACAAGAACCTCGTTTACAGTACAAGTTCAACATCGCAGAAAGTGAAAAATGGTTAAAGAAGTTGTGGTATTTACTTACAAAGCAATATCACTCAGCAATGAAATCTATGTCATCAGGCCCTTAGCAGCACAATGAGTGGATTCAGGTATGATGATTCTAACTGAAATAAGTCACACAGAAAAAGAAACATCATAAGATATCAGTAATACACGGAATGTAATCTTGGCTACACAGGAACTGAATTCCAATACAGAACAGGGTCTCAAATTTAGAAAACCAACTTATGCTTGCTTAAGGGGAAAGGTGAGTTGGGGTGCTGCATAAAACCAGAGATTGAAATGAGCACAGATAAAGTTCCTTAAGCCAAATATGGAATAGACAAGAGCTACTCCTTGCTCAACGAAATGGACTCAACACCCCATATTAAACGCCTAAGAATGTACCTGACTAGTAAGTATCTTAAAACCTATGGATTGCTATGTCTCCAAAAGAGAATCAAGCGTGTGTACAGGGGCATAAACGCAGCAGTGATAGGATTGGAGAGGTTCGGTGAGCAAATGAAGACCCTTTGAAGTCATATTGCATGGTACCCATTCCACGGGTTTCAACTACCCAGGTTTAAGGTATTCTTCCTTCAGCTAAAACATGCATGTGGAACCCAGAGTATGATCAACCGTGTGAACGGGAGACGTGTTCAAATATGTCTCAGTTTTCCTCCCCTGGTACTCGGGTGCAACATTCCAGACACTTTACTAACACTCTCCCCACTTGGAGTGTCAGCGCCTTTAACCACCTGTTTGGCCCAGTTTGCAATTTCTGCGGAAGATGAACAGGAATAGGGAGAACCAATGAGAGACTAGCTGGAGGTGTCTGGACGGGCAAATTTAACTCTCATTTCCCACCAGGAAGAGGAATTAACCAAAGGCTCAGCGTGCCGTGCCGGAACCAGATTAGGGCCTGAAGCCATCCTGCGGTGTTGCGGCCAGCTCACAAGAAAGCGAGTTGAAGAAAGGAGCTCAGGGGCACTGTAATTCACAAACCTGCAGAGTTATAAATGACAGCTATCGTCCAAAAATATACTGAAGTAAGGCTGCCAAGAGGACTTGAAAGCGGGGCAGAATTGCAGGAAACCGATTTCAGGAGGTAGACTGGAATTGCATTGAAAGCATAGGAAAAGAGGCAGAACGTCCACAATGATGCACTTGGCCAAAAAGGGCGTATGCGTTTTTTCCTGAATATATTCAGGAAAAAACGCATACGCCCTTTTTGGCCAACCAAGCAAGCTTGCAAAGGAAATCTGCACTACAATGAAGTCTCACTTCCCCCCGGTCAAAAGGGCCATCTGCAAAAAGTGTAAAATCCAGAAAGGCAGGACAGGCCATGGAGAACTGGGAGCCTTGTTATGCTGATGGGCGGGATGTAAATTGCCAACAGACAGTCGGGAGAAGTGTATGGTGTTTCCTGAAACATCTAAAAAACAAAGCAACAGAGCCTAGGGCACTTCCACTTATGGCCCAATAGGTTAGGGAAATTAAAATCAAAAAGACACAGCCACCCCAAAGTTTGGGACGCCTCTGTTTACAAGAACCTCGTTTACCGTACAAGTTCAATATCACAGAAATTGAAAAATGGATAAAGAACTTGTGGTACTTATGTACAATGCAGTATCACTCAGCAATGAAATCTATGTCATCAGGCCCGTAGCAGCACAATGAGTGGATTCAGGTACGATGATTCTAACTGAAATAAGTCACACAGAAAAAGAAACATCATAAGATATCACTAATACACGGAATGTAAATTGGGCTACACAGGAACTGAATTACAGAACAGAACAGGGTCTCAAATTTAGAAAACCAACTTATGCTTGCTTAAGGGGAAAGGTGAGTTGGGGTGCTGCATAAAAGCAGAGATTGAAATGAGCACAGATAAAGTTCCTTAAGCCAAATACGGAATAGACAAGAGCTACTCCTTGCTCAACGAAATGGACTCAACACCGCATATTAAACGCCTAAGAATGTACCTGACTAGTAAGTATCTTAAAACCTATGGATTGCTATGTCTCCGAAAGAGAATCAAGCATGTGTACAGGGACATAAACGCAGCAGTGATAGGATTGGAGAGGTTCGGTGAGCAAATGAAGACCCTTTGAAGTCATATTGCATGGTACCCATTCCACGGGTTTCAACTACCCAGGTTTAAGGTATTGTTCCTTCAGCTAAAACATGCATGTGGAACCTAGAGTATGATCAACCATGTGATCGGGAGACGTGTTCAAATATGTCTCAGTTTTCGTACCCTGGTACTCGGGTGCAACATTCCAGACGCTTTACTAACACTCTCCCGACTTGGAGAGTCAGTCCCTTTAACCTCCTGTTTGGCCCAGTTTGCAATTTCTGCGGAAGATGAACAGGAATAGCGAGAACCAATGAGAGACTAGCTGGAGGTGTCTGGACGGGCAAATTTAACTCTCATTTCCCACCAGGAAGAGGAAATAACCAAAGGCTCAGCGTGCCGTGCCGGAACCAGATTAGGGCCTGAAGCCATCCTGCGGTGTTGCGGCCAGCTCACAAGAAAGCTAGTTGAAGAAAGGAGCTCAGGGGCACTGTAATTCACAAACCTGCAGAGTTATAAATGACAACTATCGTCCAAAAATATACTGAAGTAAGGCTGCCAAGAGGACTTGAAAGCGGGGCAGAATTGCAGGAAACCGATTTCAGGAGGTAGACTGGAATTGCATTGAAAGCATAGGAAAAGAGGCAGAACGTCCACAATGATGCACTTGGCCAAAAAGGGCGTATGCGTTTTTTCCTGAATATATTCAGGAAAAAACGCATACGCCCTTTTTGGCCAACCAAGCAAGCTTGCAAAGGAAATCTGCACTACAATGAAGTCTCACTTCCCCCCGGTCAAAAGGGCCATCTGAAAAAAGTGTAAAATCCAGAAAGGCAGGACAGGCCATGGAGAACTGGGAGCCTTGTTATGCTGATGGGCGGGATGTAAACTGCCAACAGACACTCGGGAGAAGTGTATGGTGTTTCCTGAAACATCTAAAAAACAAAGCAACAGAGCCTAGGGCACTTCCACTTATGGTCCTATAGCTTAGGGAAATTAAAATCAAAAAGACACAGCCACCCCAAAGTTTGGGACGCCTCTGTTTACAAGAACCTCGTTTACCGTACAGGTTCAATATCACAGAAAGTGAAAAATGGATAAAGAACTTGTGGTACTTACGTACAATGCAGTATCACTCAGCAGTGAAATCTATGTCATCAGGCCCGTAGCAGCACAATGAGTGGATTCAGGTACGATGATTCTAACTGAAATAAGTCACACAGAAAAAGAAACATCATAAGATATCAGTAATACACGGAATGTAAACTTGGCTACACAGGAACTGAATTACAGAACAGAACAGGGTCTCAAATTTAGAAAACCAACTTATGCTTGTTTAAGGGGAAAGGTGAGTTGGGGTGCTGCATAAAACCAGAGATTGAAATGAGCACAGATAAAGTTCCTTAAGCCAAATATGGAATAGACAAGAGCTACTCCTTGCTCAACGAAATGGACTCAACACCGCATATTAAACGCCTAAGAATGTACCTGACTCTTAAGTATCTTAAAACCTATGGATTGCTATGTCTCCGAAAGAGAATCAAGCATGTGTACAGGGACATAAACGCAGCAGTGATAGGATTGGAGAGGTTCGGTGAGCAAATGAAGACCCTTTGAAGTCATATTGCATGGTACCCATTCCACGGGTTTCAACTACCCAGGTTTAAGGTATTCTTCCTTCAGCTAAAACATGCATGTGGAACCTAGAGTATGATCAACCATGTGATCGGGAGACGTGTTCAAATATGTCTCAGTTTTCGTACCCTGGTACTCGGGTGCAACATTCCAGACGCTTTACTAACACTCTCCCGACTTGGAGAGTCAGTCCCTTTAACCTCCTGTTTGGCCCAGTTTGCAATTTCTGCGGAAGATGAACAGGAATAGTGAGAACCAATGAGAGACTAGCTGGAGGTGTCTGGACGGGCAAATTTAACTCTCATTTCCCACCAGGAAGAGGAAATAACCAAAGGCTCAGCGTGCCGTGCCGGAACCAGATTAGGGCCTGAAGCCATCCTGCGGTGTTGCAGCCAGCTCACAAGAAAACGAGTTGAAGAAAGGAGCTCAGGGGCACTGTAATTCACAAACCTGCAGAGTTATAAATGACAACTATCGTCCAAAAATATACTGAAGTAAGGCTGCCAAGAGGACTTGAAAGCGGGGCAGAATTGCAGGAAACCGATTTCAGGAGGTAGACTGGAATTGCATTGAAAGCATAGGAAAAGAGGCAGAACGTCCACAATGATGCACTTGGCCAAAAAGTGCGTATGCGTTTTTTCCTGACTATATTCAGGAAAAAACGCATACGCCCTTTTTGGCCAACCAAGCAAGCTTGCAAAGGAAATCTGCACTACAATGAAGTCTCACTTCCCCCCGGTCAAAAGGGCCATCTGAAAAAAGTGTAAAATCCAGAAAGGCAGGACAGGCCATGGAGAACTGGGAGCCTTGTTATGCTGATGGGCGGGATGTAAATTGCCAACAGACACTCGGGAGAAGTGTATGGTGTTTCCTGAAACATCTAAAAAACAAAGCAACAGAGCCTAGGGCACTTCCACTTATGGTCCTATAGCTTAGGGAAATTAAAATCAAAAAGATACAGCCACCCCAATGTTTGGGACGCCTCTGTTTACAAGAACCTCGTTTACCGTACAAGTTCAATATCACAGAAAGTGAAAAATGGATAAAGAACTTGTGGTACTTACGTACAATGCAGTATCACTCAGCAGTGAAATCTATGTCATCAGGCCCGTAGCAGCACAATGAGTGGATTCAGGTACGATGATTCTAACTGAAATAAGTCACACAGAAAAAGAAACATCATAAGATATCACTAATACACGGAATGTAAACTGGGCTACACAGGAACTGAATTACAGAACAGAACAGGGTCTCAAATTTAGAAAACCAACTTATGCTTGCTTAAGGGGAAAGGTGAGTTGGGGTGCTGCATAAAAGCAGAGATTGAAATGAGCACAGATAAAGTTCCTTAAGCCAAATACGGAATAGACAAGAGCTACTCCTTGCTCAACGAAATGGACTCAACACCGCATATTAAACGCCTAAGAATGTACCTGACTAGTAAGTATCTTAAAACCTATGGATTGCTATGTCTCCGAAAGAGAATCAAGCATGTGTACAGGGACATAAACGCAGCAGTGATAGGATTGGAGAGGTTCGGTGAGCAAATGAAGACCCTTTGAAGTCATATTGCATGGTACCCATTCCACGGGTTTCAACTACCCAGGTTTAAGGTATTCTTCCTTCAGCTAAAACATGCATGTGGAACCTAGAGTATGATCAACCATGTGATCGGGAGACGTGTTCAAATATGTCTCAGTTTTCGTACCCTGGTACTCGGGTGCAACATTCCAGACGCTTTACTAACACTCTCCCGACTTGGAGAGTCAGTCCCTTTAACCTCCTGTTTGGCCCAGTTTGCAATTTCTGCGGAAGATGAACAGGAATAGCGAGAACCAATGAGAGACTAGCTGGAGGTGTCTGGACGGGCAAATTTAACTCTCATTTCCCACCAGGAAGAGGAAATAACCAAAGGCTCAGCGTGCCGTGCCGGAACCAGATTAGGGCCTGAAGCCATCCTGCGGTGTTGCGGCCAGCTCACAAGAAAGCTAGTTGAAGAAAGGAGCTCAGGGGCACTGTAATTCACAAACCTGCAGAGTTATAAATGACAACTATCGTCCAAAAATATACTGAAGTAAGGCTGCCAAGAGGACTTGAAAGCGGGGCAGAATTGCAGGAAACCGATTTCAGGAGGTAGACTGGAATTGCATTGAAAGCATAGGAAAAGAGGCAGAACGTCCACAATGATGCACTTGGCCAAAAAGGGCGTATGCGTATTTTCCTGAATATATTCAGGAAAAAACGCATACGCCCTTTTTGGCCAACCAAGCAAGCTTGCAAAGGAAATCTGCACTACAATGAAGTCTCACTTCCCCCCGGTCAAAAGGGCCATCTGAAAAAAGTGTAAAATCCAGAAAGGCAGGACAGGCCATGGAGAACTGGGAGCCTTGTTATGCTGATGGGCGGGATGTACATTGCCAACAGACACTGGGGAGAAGTGTATGGTGTTTCCTGAAACATCTAAAAAACAAAGCAACAGAGCCTAGGGCACTTCCACTTATGGTCCTATAGCTTAGGGAAATTAAAATCAAAAAGATACAGCCACCCCAATGTTTGGGACGCCTCTGTTTACAAGAACCTCGTTTACCGTACAAGTTCAATATCACAGAAAGTGAAAAATGGATAAAGAACTTGTGGTACTTACGTACAATGCAGTATCACTCAGCAGTGAAATCTATGTCATCAGGCCCGTAGCAGCACAATGAGTGGATTCAGGTACGATGATTCTAACTGAAATAAGTCACACAGAAAAAGAAACATCATAAGATATCAGTAATACACGGAATGTAATCTTGGCTACACAGGAACTGAATTCCAATACAGAACAGGGTCTCAAATTTAGAAAACCAACTTATGCTTGCTTAAGGGGAAAGGTGAGTTGGGGTGCTGCATAAAACCAGAGATTGAAATGAGCACAGATAAAGTTCCTTAAGCCAAATATGGAATAGACAAGAGCTACTCCTTGCTCAACGAAATGGACTCAACACCCCATATTAAACGCCTAAGAATGTACCTGACTAGTAAGTATCTTAAAACCTATGGATTGCTATGTCTCCAAAAGAGAATCAAGCGTGTGTACAGGGGCATAAACGCAGCAGTGATAGGATTGGAGAGGTTCGGTGAGCAAATGAAGACCCTTTGAAGTCATATTGCATGGTACCCATTCCACGGGTTTCAACTACCCAGGTTTAAGGTATTCTTCCTTCAGCTAAAACATGCATGTGGAACCCAGAGTATGATCAACCGTGTGAACGGGAGACGTGTTCAAATATGTCTCAGTTTTCCTCCCCTGGTACTCGGGTGCAACATTCCAGACACTTTACTAACACTCTCCCCACTTGGAGTGTCAGCGCCTTTAACCACCTGTTTGGCCCAGTTTGCAATTTCTGCGGAAGATGAACAGGAATAGGGAGAACCAATGAGAGACTAGCTGGAGGTGTCTGGACGGGCAAATTTAACTCTCATTTCCCACCAGGAAGAGGAATTAACCAAAGGCTCAGCGTGCCGTGCCGGAACCAGATTAGGGCCTGAAGCCATCCTGCGGTGTTGCGGCCAGCTCACAAGAAAGCGAGTTGAAGAAAGGAGCTCAGGGGCACTGTAATTCACAAACCTGCAGAGTTATAAATGACAGCTATCGTCCAAAAATATACTGAAGTAAGGCTGCCAAGAGGACTTGAAAGCGGGGCAGAATTGCAGGAAACCGATTTCAGGAGGTAGACTGGAATTGCATTGAAAGCATAGGAAAAGAGGCAGAACGTCCACAATGATGCACTTGGCCAAAAAGGGCGTATGCGTTTTTTCCTGAATATATTCAGGAAAAAACGCATACGCCCTTTTTGGCCAACCAAGCAAGCTTGCAAAGGAAATCTGCACTACAATGAAGTCTCACTTCCCCCCGGTCAAAAGGGCCATCTGCAAAAAGTGTAAAATCCAGAAAGGCAGGACAGGCCATGGAGAACTGGGAGCCTTGTTATGCTGATGGGCGGGATGTAAATTGCCAACAGACAGTCGGGAGAAGTGTATGGTGTTTCCTGAAACATCTAAAAAACAAAGCAACAGAGCCTAGGGCACTTCCACTTATGGCCCAATAGGTTAGGGAAATTAAAATCAAAAAGACACAGCCACCCCAAAGTTTGGGACGCCTCTGTTTACAAGAACCTCGTTTACCGTACAAGTTCAATATCACAGAAATTGAAAAATGGATAAAGAACTTGTGGTACTTATGTACAATGCAGTATCACTCAGCAATGAAATCTATGTCATCAGGCCCGTAGCAGCACAATGAGTGGATTCAGGTACGATGATTCTAACTGAAATAAGTCACACAGAAAAAGAAACATCATAAGATATCACTAATACACGGAATGTAAATTGGGCTACACAGGAACTGAATTACAGAACAGAACAGGGTCTCAAATTTAGAAAACCAACTTATGCTTGCTTAAGGGGAAAGGTGAGTTGGGGTGCTGCATAAAAGCAGAGATTGAAATGAGCACAGATAAAGTTCCTTAAGCCAAATACGGAATAGACAAGAGCTACTCCTTGCTCAACGAAATGGACTCAACACCGCATATTAAACGCCTAAGAATGTACCTGACTAGTAAGTATCTTAAAACCTATGGATTGCTATGTCTCCGAAAGAGAATCAAGCATGTGTACAGGGACATAAACGCAGCAGTGATAGGATTGGAGAGGTTCGGTGAGCAAATGAAGACCCTTTGAAGTCATATTGCATGGTACCCATTCCACGGGTTTCAACTACCCAGGTTTAAGGTATTGTTCCTTCAGCTAAAACATGCATGTGGAACCTAGAGTATGATCAACCATGTGATCGGGAGACGTGTTCAAATATGTCTCAGTTTTCGTACCCTGGTACTCGGGTGCAACATTCCAGACGCTTTACTAACACTCTCCCGACTTGGAGAGTCAGTCCCTTTAACCTCCTGTTTGGCCCAGTTTGCAATTTCTGCGGAAGATGAACAGGAATAGCGAGAACCAATGAGAGACTAGCTGGAGGTGTCTGGACGGGCAAATTTAACTCTCATTTCCCACCAGGAAGAGGAAATAACCAAAGGCTCAGCGTGCCGTGCCGGAACCAGATTAGGGCCTGAAGCCATCCTGCGGTGTTGCGGCCAGCTCACAAGAAAGCTAGTTGAAGAAAGGAGCTCAGGGGCACTGTAATTCACAAACCTGCAGAGTTATAAATGACAACTATCGTCCAAAAATATACTGAAGTAAGGCTGCCAAGAGGACTTGAAAGCGGGGCAGAATTGCAGGAAACCGATTTCAGGAGGTAGACTGGAATTGCATTGAAAGCATAGGAAAAGAGGCAGAACGTCCACAATGATGCACTTGGCCAAAAAGGGCGTATGCGTTTTTTCCTGAATATATTCAGGAAAAAACGCATACGCCCTTTTTGGCCAACCAAGCAAGCTTGCAAAGGAAATCTGCACTACAATGAAGTCTCACTTCCCCCCGGTCAAAAGGGCCATCTGAAAAAAGTGTAAAATCCAGAAAGGCAGGACAGGCCATGGAGAACTGGGAGCCTGGTTATGCTGATGGGCGGGATGTAAACTGCCAACAGACACTCGGGAGAAGTGTATGGTGTTTCCTGAAACATCTAAAAAACAAAGCAACAGAGCCTAGGGCACTTCCACTTATGGTCCTATAGCTTAGGGAAATTAAAATCAAAAAGACACAGCCACCCCAAAGTTTGGGACGCCTCTGTTTACAAGAACCTCGTTTACCGTACAGGTTCAATATCACAGAAAGTGAAAAATGGATAAAGAACTTGTGGTACTTACGTACAATGCAGTATCACTCAGCAGTGAAATCTATGTCATCAGGCCCGTAGCAGCACAATGAGTGGATTCAGGTACGATGATTCTAACTGAAATAAGTCACACAGAAAAAGAAACATCATAAGATATCAGTAATACACGGAATGTAAACTTGGCTACACAGGAACTGAATTACAGAACAGAACAGGGTCTCAAATTTAGAAAACCAACTTATGCTTGTTTAAGGGGAAAGGTGAGTTGGGGTGCTGCATAAAACCAGAGATTGAAATGAGCACAGATAAAGTTCCTTAAGCCAAATATGGAATAGACAAGAGCTACTCCTTGCTCAACGAAATGGACTCAACACCGCATATTAAACGCCTAAGAATGTACCTGACTCTTAAGTATCTTAAAACCTATGGATTGCTATGTCTCCGAAAGAGAATCAAGCATGTGTACAGGGACATAAACGCAGCAGTGATAGGATTGGAGAGGTTCGGTGAGCAAATGAAGACCCTTTGAAGTCATATTGCATGGTACCCATTCCACGGGTTTCAACTACCCAGGTTTAAGGTATTCTTCCTTCAGCTAAAACATGCATGTGGAACCTAGAGTATGATCAACCATGTGATCGGGAGACGTGTTCAAATATGTCTCAGTTTTCGTACCCTGGTACTCGGGTGCAACATTCCAGACGCTTTACTAACACTCTCCCGACTTGGAGAGTCAGTCCCTTTAACCTCCTGTTTGGCCCAGTTTGCAATTTCTGCGGAAGATGAACAGGAATAGTGAGAACCAATGAGAGACTAGCTGGAGGTGTCTGGACGGGCAAATTTAACTCTCATTTCCCACCAGGAAGAGGAAATAACCAAAGGCTCAGCGTGCCGTGCCGGAACCAGATTAGGGCCTGAAGCCATCCTGCGGTGTTGCAGCCAGCTCACAAGAAAACGAGTTGAAGAAAGGAGCTCAGGGGCACTGTAATTCACAAACCTGCAGAGTTATAAATGACAACTATCGTCCAAAAATATACTGAAGTAAGGCTGCCAAGAGGACTTGAAAGCGGGGCAGAATTGCAGGAAACCGATTTCAGGAGGTAGACTGGAATTGCATTGAAAGCATAGGAAAAGAGGCAGAACGTCCACAATGATGCACTTGGCCAAAAAGTGCGTATGCGTTTTTTCCTGACTATATTCAGGAAAAAACGCATACGCCCTTTTTGGCCAACCAAGCAAGCTTGCAAAGGAAATCTGCACTACAATGAAGTCTCACTTCCCCCCGGTCAAAAGGGCCATCTGAAAAAAGTGTAAAATCCAGAAAGGCAGGACAGGCCATGGAGAACTGGGAGCCTTGTTATGCTGATGGGCGGGATGTAAATTGCCAACAGACACTCGGGAGAAGTGTATGGTGTTTCCTGAAACATCTAAAAAACAAAGCAACAGAGCCTAGGGCACTTCCACTTATGGTCCTATAGCTTAGGGAAATTAAAATCAAAAAGATACAGCCACCCCAATGTTTGGGACGCCTCTGTTTACAAGAACCTCGTTTACCGTACAAGTTCAATATCACAGAAAGTGAAAAATGGATAAAGAACTTGTGGTACTTACGTACAATGCAGTATCACTCAGCAGTGAAATCTATGTCATCAGGCCCGTAGCAGCACAATGAGTGGATTCAGGTACGATGATTCTAACTGAAATAAGTCACACAGAAAAAGAAACATCATAAGATATCACTAATACACGGAATGTAAACTGGGCTACACAGGAACTGAATTACAGAACAGAACAGGGTCTCAAATTTAGAAAACCAACTTATGCTTGCTTAAGGGGAAAGGTGAGTTGGGGTGCTGCATAAAAGCAGAGATTGAAATGAGCACAGATAAAGTTCCTTAAGCCAAATACGGAATAGACAAGAGCTACTCCTTGCTCAACGAAATGGACTCAACACCGCATATTAAACGCCTAAGAATGTACCTGACTAGTAAGTATCTTAAAACCTATGGATTGCTATGTCTCCGAAAGAGAATCAAGCATGTGTACAGGGACATAAACGCAGCAGTGATAGGATTGGAGAGGTTCGGTGAGCAAATGAAGACCCTTTGAAGTCATATTGCATGGTACCCATTCCACGGGTTTCAACTACCCAGGTTTAAGGTATTCTTCCTTCAGCTAAAACATGCATGTGGAACCTAGAGTATGATCAACCATGTGATCGGGAGACGTGTTCAAATATGTCTCAGTTTTCGTACCCTGGTACTCGGGTGCAACATTCCAGACGCTTTACTAACACTCTCCCGACTTGGAGAGTCAGTCCCTTTAACCTCCTGTTTGGCCCAGTTTGCAATTTCTGCGGAAGATGAACAGGAATAGCGAGAACCAATGAGAGACTAGCTGGAGGTGTCTGGACGGGCAAATTTAACTCTCATTTCCCACCAGGAAGAGGAAATAACCAAAGGCTCAGCGTGCCGTGCCGGAACCAGATTAGGGCCTGAAGCCATCCTGCGGTGTTGCGGCCAGCTCACAAGAAAGCTAGTTGAAGAAAGGAGCTCAGGGGCACTGTAATTCACAAACCTGCAGAGTTATAAATGACAACTATCGTCCAAAAATATACTGAAGTAAGGCTGCCAAGAGGACTTGAAAGCGGGGCAGAATTGCAGGAAACCGATTTCAGGAGGTAGACTGGAATTGCATTGAAAGCATAGGAAAAGAGGCAGAACGTCCACAATGATGCACTTGGCCAAAAAGGGCGTATGCGTATTTTCCTGAATATATTCAGGAAAAAACGCATACGCCCTTTTTGGCCAACCAAGCAAGCTTGCAAAGGAAATCTGCACTACAATGAAGTCTCACTTCCCCCCGGTCAAAAGGGCCATCTGAAAAAAGTGTAAAATCCAGAAAGGCAGGACAGGCCATGGAGAACTGGGAGCCTTGTTATGCTGATGGGCGGGATGTACATTGCCAACAGACACTGGGGAGAAGTGTATGGTGTTTCCTGAAACATCTAAAAAACAAAGCAACAGAGCCTAGGGCACTTCCACTTATGGTCCTATAGCTTAGGGAAATTAAAATCAAAAAGATACAGCCACCCCAATGTTTGGGACGCCTCTGTTTACAAGAACCTCGTTTACCGTACAAGTTCAATATCACAGAAAGTGAAAAATGGATAAAGAACTTGTGGTACTTACGTACAATGCAGTATCACTCAGCAGTGAAATCTATGTCATCAGGCCCGTAGCAGCACAATGAGTGGATTCAGGTACGATGATTCTAACTGAAATAAGTCACACAGAAAAAGAAACATCATAAGATATCAGTAATACACGGAATGTAAACTTGGCTACACAGGAACTGAATTACAGAACAGAACAGGGTCTCAAATTTAGAAAACCAACTTATGCTTGTTTAAGGGGAAAGGTGAGTTGGGGTGCTGCATAAAACCAGAGATTGAAATGAGCACAGATAAAGTTCCTTAAGCCAAATATAGAATAGACAAGAGCTACTCCTTGCTCAACGAAATGGACTCAACACCGCATATTAAACGCCTAAGAATGTACCTGACTCTTAAGTATCTTAAAACCTATGGATTGCTATGTCTCCGAAAGAGAATCAAGCATGTGTACAGGGACATAAACGCAGCAGTGATAGGATTGGAGAGGTTCGGTGAGCAAATGAAGACCCTTTGAAGTCATATTGCATGGTACCCATTCCACGGGTTTCAACTACCCAGGTTTAAGGTATTCTTCCTTCAGCTAAAACATGCATGTGGAACCTAGAGTATGATCAACCATGTGATCGGGAGACGTGTTCAAATATGTCTCAGTTTTCGTACCCTGGTACTCGGGTGCAACATTCCAGACGCTTTACTAACACTCTCCCGACTTGGAGAGTCAGTCCCTTTAACCTCCTGTTTGGCCCAGTTTGCAATTTCTGCGGAAGATGAACAGGAATAGCGAGAACCAATGAGAGACTAGCTGGAGGTGTCTGGACGGGCAAATTTAACTCCCATTTCCCACCAGGAAGAGGAAAGAACCAAAGGCTCAGCGTGCCGTGCCGGAACCAGATTAGGGCCTGAAGCCATCCTGCGGTGTTGCGGCCAGCTCACAAGAAAGCGAGTTGAAGAAAGGAGCTCAGGGGCACTGTAATTCACAAACCTGCAGAGTTATAAATGACAACTATCGTCCAAAAATATACTGAAGTAAGGCTGCCAAGAGGACTTGAAAGCGGGGCAGAATTGCAGGAAACCGATTTCAGGAGGTAGACTGGAATTGCATTGAAAGCATAGGAAAAGAGGCAGAACGTCCACAATGATGCACTTGGCCAAAAAGGGCGTATGCGTTTTTTCCTGAATATATTCAGGAAAAAACGCATACGCCCTTTTTGGCCAACCAAGCAAGCTTGCAAAGGAAATCTGCACTACAATGAAGTCTCACTTCCCCCCGGTCAAAAGGGCCATCTGAAAAAAGTGTAAAATCCAGAAAGGCAGGACAGGCCATGGAGAACTGGGAGCCTTGTTATGCTGATGGGCGGGATGTACATTGCCAACAGACACTCGGGAGAAGTGTATGGTGTTTCCTGAAACATCTAAAAAACAAAGCAACAGAGCCTAGGGCACTTCCACTTATGGTCCTATAGCTTAGGGAAATTAAAATCAAAAAGATACAGCCACCCCAATGTTTGGGACGCCTCTGTTTACAAGAACCTCGTTTACCGTACAAGTTCAATATCACAGAAAGTGAAAAATGGATAAAGAACTTGTGGTACTTACGTACAATGCAGTATCACTCAGCAGTGAAATCTATGTCATCAGGCCCATAGCAGCACAATGAGTGGATTCAGGTACGATGATTCTAACTGAAATAAGTCACACAGAAAAAGAAACATCATAAGATATCAGTAATACACGGAATGTAAACTTGGCTACACAGGAACTGAATTACAGAACAGAACAGGGTCTCAAATTTAGAAAACCAACTTATGCTTGTTTAAGGGTAAAGGTGAGTTGGGGTGCTGCATAAAACCAGAGATTGAAATGAGCACAGATAAAGTTCCTTAAGCCAAATATGGAATAGACAAGAGCTACTCCTTGCTCAACGAAATGGACTCAACACCCCATATTAAACGCCTAAGAATGTACCTGACTCTTAAGTATCTTAAAACCTATGGATTGCTATGTCTCCGAAAGAGAATCAAGCATGTGTACAGGGACATAAACGCAGCAGTGATAGGATTGGAGAGGTTCGGTGAGCAAATGAAGACCCTTTGAAGTCATATTGCATGGTACCCATTCCACGGGTTTCAACTACCCAGGTTTAAGGTATTCTTCCTTCAGCTAAAACATGCATGTGGAACCTAGAGTATGATCAACCATGTGATCGGGAGACGTGTTCAAATATGTCTCAGTTTTCGTACCCTGGTACTCGGGTGCAACATTCCAGACGCTTTACTAACACTCTCCCGACTTGGAGAGTCAGTCCCTTTAACCTCCTGTTTGGCCCAGTTTGCAATTTCTGCGGAAGATGAACAGGAATAGCGAGAACCAATGAGAGACTAGCTGGAGGTGTCTGGACGGGCAAATTTAACTCCCATTTCCCACCAGGAAGAGGAAAGAACCAAAGGCTCAGCGTGCCGTGCCGGAACCAGATTAGGGCCTGAAGCCATCCTGCGGTGTTGCGGCCAGCTCACAAGAAAGCGAGTTGAAGAAAGGAGCTCAGGGGCACTGTAATTCACAAACCTGCAGAGTTATAAATGACAACTATCGTCCAAAAATATACTGAAGTAAGGCTGCCAAGAGGACTTGAAAGCGGGGCAGAATTGCAGGAAACCGATTTCAGGAGGTAGACTGGAATTGCATTGAAAGCATAGGAAAAGAGGCAGAACGTCCACAATGATGCACTTGGCCAAAAAGGGCGTATGCGTTTTTTCCTGAATATATTCAGGAAAAAACGCATACGCCCTTTTTGGCCAACCAAGCAAGCTTGCAAAGGAAATCTGCACTACAATGAAGTCTCACTTCCCCCCCCCCCCGGTCAAAAGGGCCATCTGAAAAAAGTGTAAAATCCAGAAAGGCAGGACAGGCCATGGAGAACTGGGAGCCTTGTTATGCTGATGGGCGGGATGTACATTGCCAACAGACACTGGGGAGAAGTGTATGGTGTTTCCTGAAACATCTAAAAAACAAAGCAACAGAGCCTAGGGCACTTCCACTTATGGTCCTATAGCTTAGGGAAATTAAAATCAAAAAGATACAGCCACCCCAATGTTTGGGACGCCTCTGTTTACAAGAACCTCGTTTACCGTACAAGTTCAATATCACAGAAAGTGAAAAATGGATAAAGAACTTGTGGTACTTACGTACAATGCAGTATCACTCAGCAGTGAAATCTATGTCATCAGGCCCGTAGCAGCACAATGAGTGGATTCAGGTACGATGATTCTAACTGAAATAAGTCACACAGAAAAAGAAACATCATAAGATATCAGTAATACACGGAATGTAAACTTGGCTACACAGGAACTGAATTACAGAACAGAACAGGGTCTCAAATTTAGAAAACCAACTTATGCTTGTTTAAGGGGAAAGGTGAGTTGGGGTGCTGCATAAAACCAGAGATTGAAATGAGCACAGATAAAGTTCCTTAAGCCAAATATGGAATAGACAAGAGCTACTCCTTGCTCAACGAAATGGACTCAACACCGCATATTAAACGCCTAAGAATGTACCTGACTCTTAAGTATCTTAAAACCTATGGATTGCTATGTCTCCGAAAGAGAATCAAGCATGTGTACAGGGACATAAACGCAGCAGTGATAGGATTGGAGAGGTTCGGTGAGCAAATGAAGACCCTTTGAAGTCATATTGCATGGTACCCATTCCACGGGTTTCAACTACCCAGGTTTAAGGTATTCTTCCTTCAGCTAAAACATGCATGTGGAACCTAGAGTATGATCAACCATGTGATCGGGAGACGTGTTCAAATATGTCTCAGTTTTCGTACCCTGGTACTCGGGTGCAACATTCCAGACGCTTTACTAACACTCTCCCGACTTGGAGAGTCAGTCCCTTTAACCTCCTGTTTGGCCCAGTTTGCAATTTCTGCGGAAGATGAACAGGAATAGCGAGAACCAATGAGAGACTAGCTGGAGGTGTCTGGACGGGCAAATTTAACTCCCATTTCCCACCAGGAAGAGGAAAGAACCAAAGGCTCAGCGTGCCGTGCCGGAACCAGATTAGGGCCTGAAGCCATCCTGCGGTGTTGCGGCCAGCTCACAAGAAAGCGAGTTGAAGAAAGGAGCTCAGGGGCACTGTAATTCACAAACCTGCAGAGTTATAAATGACAACTATCGTCCAAAAATATACTGAAGTAAGGCTGCCAAGAGGACTTGAAAGCGGGGCAGAATTGCAGGAAACCGATTTCAGGAGGTAGACTGGAATTGCATTGAAAGCATAGGAAAAGAGGCAGAACGTCCACAATGATGCACTTGGCCAAAAAGGGCGTATGCGTTTTTTCCTGAATATATTCAGGAAAAAACGCATACGCCCTTTTTGGCCAACCAAGCAAGCTTGCAAAGGAAATCTGCACTACAATGAAGTCTCACTTCCCCCCGGTCAAAAGGGCCATCTGAAAAAAGTGTAAAATCCAGAAAGGCAGGACAGGCCATGGAGAACTGGGAGCCTTGTTATGCTGATGGGCGGGATGTACATTGCCAACAGACACTCGGGAGAAGTGTATGGTGTTTCCTGAAACATCTAAAAAACAAAGCAACAGAGCCTAGGGCACTTCCACTTATGGTCCTATAGCTTAGGGAAATTAAAATCAAAAAGATACAGCCACCCCAATGTTTGGGACGCCTCTGTTTACAAGAACCTCGTTTACCGTACAAGTTCAATATCACAGAAAGTGAAAAATGGATAAAGAACTTGTGGTACTTACGTACAATGCAGTATCACTCAGCAGTGAAATCTATGTCATCAGGCCCGTAGCAGCACAATGAGTGGATTCAGGTACGATGATTCTAACTGAAATAAGTCACACAGAAAAAGAAACATCATAAGATATCAGTAATACACGGAATGTAAACTTGGCTACACAGGAACTGAATTACAGAACAGAACAGGGTCTCAAATTTAGAAAACCAACTTATGCTTGTTTAAGGGTAAAGGTGAGTTGGGGTGCTGCATAAAACCAGAGATTGAAATGAGCACAGATAAAGTTCCTTAAGCCAAATATGGAATAGACAAGAGCTACTCCTTGCTCAACGAAATGGACTCAACACCGCATATTAAACGCCTAAGAATGTACCTGACTCTTAAGTATCTTAAAACCTATGGATTGCTATGTCTCCGAAAGAGAATCAAGCATGTGTACAGGGACATAAACGCAGCAGTGATAGGATTGGAGAGGTTTGGTGAGCAAATGAAGACCCTTTGAAGTCATATTGCATGGTACCCATTCCACGGGTTTCAACTACCCAGGTTTAAGGTATTCTTCCTTCAGCTAAAACATGCATGTGGAACCTAGAGTATGATCAACCATGTGATCGGGAGACGTGTTCAAATATGTCTCAGTTTTCGTACCCTGGTACTCGGGTGCAACATTCCAGACGCTTTACTAACACTCTCCCGACTTGGAGAGTCAGTCCCTTTAACCTCCTGTTTGGCCCAGTTTGCAATTTCTGCGGAAGATGAACAGGAATAGCGAGAACCAATGAGAGACTAGCTGGAGGTGTCTGGACGGGCAAATTTAACTCCCATTTCCCACCAGGAAGAGGAAAGAACCAAAGGCTCAGCGTGCCGTGCCGGAACCAGATTAGGGCCTGAAGCCATCCTGCGGTGTTGCGGCCAGCTCACAAGAAAGCGAGTTGAAGAAAGGAGCTCAGGGGCACTGTAATTCACAAACCTGCAGAGTTATAAATGACAACTATCGTCCAAAAATATACTGAAGTAAGGCTGCCAAGAGGACTTGAAAGCGGGGCAGAATTGCAGGAAACCGATTTCAGGAGGTAGACTGGAATTGCATTGAAAGCATAGGAAAAGAGGCAGAACGTCCACAATGATGCACTTGGCCAAAAAGGGCGTATGCGTTTTTTCCTGAATATATTCAGGAAAAAACGCATACGCCCTTTTTGGCCAACCAAGCAAGCTTGCAAAGGAAATCTGCACTACAATGAAGTCTCACTTCCCCCCGGTCAAAAGGGCCATCTGAAAAAAGTGTAAAATCCAGAAAGGCAGGACAGGCCATGGAGAACTGGGAGCCTTGTTATGCTGATGGGCGGGATGTACATTGCCAACAGACACTCGGGAGAAGTGTATGGTGTTTCCTGAAACATCTAAAAAACAAAGCAACAGAGCCTAGGGCACTTCCACTTATGGTCCTATAGCTTAGGGAAATTAAAATCAAAAAGATACAGCCACCCCAATGTTTGGGACGCCTCTGTTTACAAGAACCTCGTTTACCATACAAGTTCAATATCACAGAAAGTGAAAAATGGATAAAGAACTTGTGGTACTTACGTACAATGCAGTATCACTCAGCAGTGAAATCTATGTCATCAGGCCCGTAGCAGCACAATGAGTGGATTCAGGTACGATGATTCTAACTGAAATAAGTCACACAGAAAAAGAAACATCATAAGATATCAGTAATACACGGAATGTAAACTTGGCTACACAGGAACTGAATTACAGAACAGAACAGGGTCTCAAATTTAGAAAACCAACTTATGCTTGTTTAAGGGTAAAGGTGAGTTGGGGTGCTGCATAAAACCAGAGATTGAAATGAGCACAGATAAAGTTCCTTAAGCCAAATATGGAATAGACAAGAGCTACTCCTTGCTCAACGAAATGGACTCAACACCGCATATTAAACGCCTAAGAATGTACCTGACTCTTAAGTATCTTAAAACCTATGGATTGCTATGTCTCCGAAAGAGAATCAAGCATGTGTACAGGGACATAAACGCAGCAGTGATAGGATTGGAGAGGTTCGGTGAGCAAATGAAGACCCTTTGAAGTCATATTGCATGGTACCCATTCCACGGGTTTCAACTACCCAGGTTTAAGGTATTCTTCCTTCAGCTAAAACATGCATGTGGAACCTAGAGTATGATCAACCATGTGATCGGGAGACGTGTTCAAATATGTCTCAGTTTTCGTACCCTGGTACTCGGGTGCAACATTCCAGACGCTTTACTAACACTCTCCCGACTTGGAGAGTCAGTCCCTTTAACCTCCTGTTTGGCCCAGTTTGCAATTTCTGCGGAAGATGAACAGGAATAGCGAGAACCAATGAGAGACTAGCTGGAGGTGTCTGGACGGGCAAATTTAACTCCCATTTCCCACCAGGAAGAGGAAAGAACCAAAGGCTCAGCGTGCCGTGCCGGAACCAGATTAGGGCCTGAAGCCATCCTGCGGTGTTGCGGCCAGCTCACAAGAAAGCGAGTTGAAGAAAGGAGCTCAGGGGCACTGTAATTCACAAACCTGCAGAGTTATAAATGACAACTATCGTCCAAAAATATACTGAAGTAAGGCTGCCAAGAGGACTTGAAAGCGGGGCAGAATTGCAGGAAACCGATTTCAGGAGGTAGACTGGAATTGCATTGAAAGCATAGGAAAAGAGGCAGAACGTCCACAATGATGCACTTGGCCAAAAAGGGCGTATGCGTTTTTTCCTGAATATATTCAGGAAAAAACGCATACGCCCTTTTTGGCCAACCAAGCAAGCTTGCAAAGGAAATCTGCACTACAATGAAGTCTCACTTCCCCCCGGTCAAAAGGGCCATCTGAAAAAAGTGTAAAATCCAGAAAGGCAGGACAGGCCATGGAGAACTTGGAGCCTTGTTATGCTGATGGGCGGGATGTACATTGCCAACAGACACTCGGGAGAAGTGTATGGTGTTTCCTGATACGTCTAAAAAAAAAGCAACAGAGCCTAGGGCACTTCCACTTATGGTCCTATAGCTTAGGGAAATTAAAATCAAAAAGATACAGCCACCCCAATGTTTGGGACGCCTCTGTTTACAAGAACCTCGTTTACCGTACAAGTTCAATATCACAGAAAGTGAAAAATGGATAAAGAACTTGTGGTACTTACGTACAATGCAGTATCACTCAGCAGTGAAATCTATGTCATCAGGCCCGTAGCAGCACAATGAGTGGATTCAGGTACGATGATTCTAACTGAAATAAGTCACACAGAAAAAGAAACATCATAAGATATCACTAATACACGGAATGTAAACTTGGCTACACAGGAACTGAATTACAGAACAGAACAGGGTCTCAAATTTAGAAAACCAACTTATGCTTGTTTAAGGGTAAAGGTGAGTTGGGGTGCTGCATAAAACCAGAGATTGAAATGAGCACAGATAAAGTTCCTTAAGCCAAATATGGAATAGACAAGAGCTACTCCTTGCTCAACGAAATGGACTCAACACCGCATATTAAACGCCTAAGAATGTACCTGACTCTTAAGTATCTTAAAACCTATGGATTGCTATGTCTCCGAAAGAGAATCAAGCATGTGTACAGGGACATAAACGCAGCAGTGATAGGATTGGAGAGGTTCGGTGAGCAAATGAAGACCCTTTGAAGTCATATTGCATGGTACCCATTCCACGGGTTTCAACTACCCAGGTTTAAGGTATTCTTCCTTCAGCTAAAACATGCATGTGGAACCTAGAGTATGATCAACCATGTGATCGGGAGACGTGTTCAAATATGTCTCAGTTTTCGTACCCTGGTACTCGGGTGCAACATTCCAGACGCTTTACTAACACTCTCCCGACTTGGAGAGTCAGTCCCTTTAACCTCCTGTTTGGCCCAGTTTGCAATTTCTGCGGAAGATGAACAGGAATAGCGAGAACCAATGAGAGACTAGCTGGAGGTGTCTGGACGGGCAAATTTAACTCTCATTTCCCACCAGGAAGAGGAAATAACCAAAGGCTCAGCGTGCCGTGCCGGAACCAGATTAGGGCCTGAAGCCATCCTGCGGTGTTGCGGCCAGCTCACAAGAAAGCGAGTTGAAGAAAGGAGCTCAGGGGCACTGTAATTCACAAACCTGCAGAGTTATAAATGACAACTATCGTCCAAAAATATACTGAAGTAAGGCTGCCAAGAGGACTTGAAAGCGGGGCAGAATTGCAGGAAACCGATTTCAGGAGGTAGACTGGAATTGCATTGAAAGCATAGGAAAAGAGGCAGAACGTCCACAATGATGCACTTGGCCAAAAAGGGCGTATGCGTTTTTTCCTGAATATATTCAGGAAAAAACGCATACGCCCTTTTTGGCCAACCAAGCAAGCTTGCAAAGGAAATCTGCACTACAATGAAGTCTCACTTCCCCCCGGTCAAAAGGGCCATCTGAAAAAAGTGTAAAATCCAGAAAGGCAGGACAGGCCATGGAGAACTGGGAGCCTTGTTATGCTGATGGGCGGGATGTACATTGCCAACAGACACTCGGGAGAAGTGTATGGTGTTTCCTGAAACGTCTAAAAAACAAAGCAACAGAGCCTAGGGCACTTCCACTTATGGTCCTATAGCTTAGGGAAATTAAAATCAAAAAGATACAGCCACCCCAATGTTTGGGACGCCTCTGTTTACAAGAACCTCGTTTACCGTACAAGTTCAATATCACAGAAAGTGAAAAATGGATAAAGAACTTGTGGTACTTACGTACAATGCAGTATCACTCAGCAGTGAAATCTATGTCATCAGGCCCGTAGCAGCACAATGAGTGGATTCAGGTACGATGATTCTAACTGAAATAAGTCACACAGAAAAAGAAACATCATAAGATATCACTAATACACGGAATGTAAACTTGGCTACACAGGAACTGAATTACAGAACAGAACAGGGTCTCAAATTTAGAAAACCAACTTATGCTTGTTTAAGGGTAAAGGTGAGTTGCGGTGCTGCATAAAACCAGAGATTGAAATGAGCACAGATAAAGTTCCTTAAGCCAAATATGGAATAGACAAGAGCTACTCCTTGCTCAACGAAATGGACTCAACACCGCATATTAAACGCCTAAGAATGTACCTGACTCTTAAGTATCTTAAAACCTATGGATTGCTATGTCTCCGAAAGAGAATCAAGCATGTGTACAGGGACATAAACGCAGCAGTGATAGGATTGGAGAGGTTCGGTGAGCAAATGAAGACCCTTTGAAGTCATATTGCATGGTACCCATTCCACGGGTTTCAACTACCCAGGTTTAAGGTATTCTTCCTTCAGCTAAAACATGCATGTGGAACCTAGAGTATGATCAACCATGTGATCGGGAGACGTGTTCAAATATGTCTCAGTTTTCGTACCCTGGTACTCGGGTGCAACATTCCAGACGCTTTACTAACACTCTCCCGACTTGGAGAGTCAGTCCCTTTAACCTCCTGTTTGGCCCAGTTTGCAATTTCTGCGGAAGATGAACAGGAATAGCGAGAACCAATGAGAGACTAGCTGGAGGTGTCTGGATGGGCAAATTTAACTCTCATTTCCCACCAGGAAGAGGAAATAACCAAAGGCTCAGCGTGCCGTGCCGGAACCAGATTAGGGCCTGAAGCCATCCTGCGGTGTTGCGGCCAGCTCACAAGAAAGCGAGTTGAAGAAAGGAGCTCAGGGGCACTGTAATTCACAAACCTGCAGAGTTATAAATGACAACTATCGTCCAAAAATATACTGAAGTAAGGCTGCCAAGAGGACTTGAAAGCGGGGCAGAATTGCAGGAAACCGATTTCAGGAGGTAGACTGGAATTGCACTGAAAGCATAGGAAAAGAGGCAGAACGTCCACAATGATGCACTTGGCCAAAAAGGGCGTATGCGTTTTTTCCTGAATATATTCAGGAAAAAACGCATACGCCCTTTTTGGCCAACCAAGCAAGCTTGCAAAGGAAATCTGCACTACAATGAAGTCTCACTTCCCCCCGGTCAAAAGGGCCATCTGAAAAAAGTGTAAAATCCAGAAAGGCAGGACAGGCCATGGAGAACTGGGAGTCTTGTTATGCTGATGGGCGGGATGTAAATTGCCAACAGACACTCGGGAGAAGTGTATGGTGTTTCCTGAAACATCTAAAAAACAAAGCAACAGAGCCTAGGGCACTTCCACTTATGGTCCTATAGCTTAGGGAAATTAAAATCAAAAAGATACAGCCACCCAAATGTTTGGGACGCCTCTGTTTACAAGAACCTCGTTTACCGTACAAGTTCAATATCACAGAAAGTGAAAAATGGATAAAGAACTTGTGGTACTTACGTACAATGCAGTATCACTCAGCAGTGAAATCTATGTCATCAGGCCCGTAGCAGCACAATGAGTGGATTCAGGTACGATGATTCTAACTGAAATAAGTCACACAGGAAAAGAAACATCATAAGATATCACTAATACACGGAATGTAAACTTGGCTACACAGGAACTGAATTACAGAACAGAACAGGGTCTCAAATTTAGAAAACCAACTTATGCTTGTTTAAGGGGAAAGGTGAGTTGGGGTGCTGCATAAAACCAGAGATTGAAATGAGCACAGATAAAGTTCCTTAAGCCAAATATGGAATAGACAAGAGCTACTCCTTGCTCAACGAAATGGACTCAACACCGCATATTAAACGCCTAAGAATGTACCTGACTCTTAAGTATCTTAAAACCTATGGATTGCTATGTCTCCGAAAGAGAATCAAGCATGTGTACAGGGACATAAACGCAGCAGTGATAGGATTGGAGAGGTTCGGTGAGCAAATGAAGACCCTTTGAAGTCATATTGCATGGTACCCATTCCACGGGTTTCAACTACCCAGGTTTAAGGTATTCTTCCTTCAGCTAAAACATGCATGTGGAACCTAGAGTATGATCAACCATGTGATCGGGAGACGTGTTCAAATATGTCTCAGTTTTCGTACCCTGGTACTCGGGTGCAACATTCCAGACGCTTTACTAACACTCTCCCGACTTGGAGAGTCAGTCCCTTTAACCTCCTGTTTGGCCCAGTTTGCAATTTCTGCGGAAGATGAACAGGAATAGCGAGAACCAATGAGAGACTAGCTGGAGGTGTCTGGACGGGCAAATTTAACTCTCATTTCCCACCAGGAAGAGGAAATAACCAAAGGCTCAGCGTGCCGTGCCGGAACCAGATTAGGGCCTGAAGCCATCCTGCGGTGTTGCGGCCAGCTCACAAGAAAGCGAGTTGAAGAAAGGAGCTCAGGGGCACTGTAATTCACAAACCTGCAGAGTTATAAATGACAACTATCGTCCAAAAATATACTGAAGTAAGGCTGCCAAGAGGACTTGAAAGCGGGGCAGAATTGCAGGAAACCGATTTCAGGAGGTAGACTGGAATTGCATTGAAAGCATAGGAAAAGAGGCAGAACGTCCACAATGATGCACTTGGCCAAAAAGGGCGTATGCGTTTTTTCCTGAATATATTCAGGAAAAAACGCATACGCCCTTTTTGGCCAACCAAGCAAGCTTGCAAAGGAAATCTGCACTACAATGAAGTCTCACTTCCCCCCGGTCAAAAGGGCCATCTGAAAAAAGTGTAAAATCCAGAAAGGCAGGACAGGCCATGGAGAACTGGGAGCCTTGTTATGCTGATGGGCGGGATGTACATTGCCAACAGACACTGGGGAGAAGTGTATGGTGTTTCCTGAAACGTCTAAAAAACAAAGCAACAGAGCCTAGGGCACTTCCACTTATGGTCCTATAGCTTAGGGAAATTAAAATCAAAAAGATACAGCCACCCCAATGTTTGGGACGCCTCTGTTTACAAGAACCTCGTTTACCGTACAAGTTCAATATCACAGAAAGTGAAAAATGGATAAAGAACTTGTGGTACTTACGTACAATGCAGTATCACTCAGCAGTGAAATCTATGTCATCAGGCCCGTAGCAGCACAATGAGTGGATTCAGGTACGATGATTCTAACTGAAATAAGTCACACAGAAAAAGAAACATCATAAGATATCACTAATACACGGAATGTAAACTTGGCTACACAGGAACTGAATTACAGAACAGAACAGGGTCTCAAATTTAGAAAACCAACTTATGCTTGTTTAAGGGTAAAGGTGAGTTGCGGTGCTGCATAAAACCAGAGATTGAAATGAGCACAGATAAAGTTCCTTAAGCCAAATATGGAATAGACAAGAGCTACTCCTTGCTCAACGAAATGGACTCAACACCGCATATTAAACGCCTAAGAATGTACCTGACTCTTAAGTATCTTAAAACCTATGGATTGCTATGTCTCCGAAAGAGAATCAAGCATGTGTACAGGGACATAAACGCAGCAGTGATAGGATTGGAGAGGTTCGGTGAGCAAATGAAGACCCTTTGAAGTCATATTGCATGGTACCCATTCCACGGGTTTCAACTACCCAGGTTTAAGGTATTCTTCCTTCAGCTAAAACATGCATGTGGAACCTAGAGTATGATCAACCATGTGATCGGGAGACGTGTTCAAATATGTCTCAGTTTTCGTACCCTGGTACTCGGGTGCAACATTCCAGACGCTTTACTAACACTCTCCCGACTTGGAGAGTCAGTCCCTTTAACCTCCTGTTTGGCCCAGTTTGCAATTTCTGCGGAAGATGAACAGGAATAGCGAGAACCAATGAGAGACTAGCTGGAGGTGTCTGGACGGGCAAATTTAACTCTCATTTCCCACCAGGAAGAGGAAATAACCAAAGGCTCAGCGTGCCGTGCCGGAACCAGATTAGGGCCTGAAGCCATCCTGCGGTGTTGCGGCCAGCTCACAAGAAAGCGAGTTGAAGAAAGGAGCTCAGGGGCACTGTAATTCACAAACCTGCAGAGTTATAAATGACAACTATCGTCCAAAAATATACTGAAGTAAGGCTGCCAAGAGGACTTGAAAGCGGGGCAGAATTGCAGGAAACCGATTTCAGGAGGTAGACTGGAATTGCACTGAAAGCATAGGAAAAGAGGCAGAACGTCCACAATGATGCACTTGGCCAAAAAGGGCGTATGCGTTTTTTCCTGAATATATTCAGGAAAAAACGCATACGCCCTTTTTGGCCAACCAAGCAAGCTTGCAAAGGAAATCTGCACTACAATGAAGTCTCACTTCCCCCCGGTCAAAAGGGCCATCTGAAAAAAGTGTAAAATCCAGAAAGGCAGGACAGGCCATGGAGAACTGGGAGTCTTGTTATGCTGATGGGCGGGATGTAAATTGCCAACAGACACTCGGGAGAAGTGTATGGTGTTTCCTGAAACATCTAAAAAACAAAGCAACAGAGCCTAGGGCACTTCCACTTATGGTCCTATAGCTTAGGGAAATTAAAATCAAAAAGATACAGCCACCCAAATGTTTGGGACGCCTCTGTTTACAAGAACCTCGTTTACCGTACAAGTTCAATATCACAGAAAGTGAAAAATGGATAAAGAACTTGTGGTACTTACGTACAATGCAGTATCACTCAGCAGTGAAATCTATGTCATCAGGCCCGTAGCAGCACAATGAGTGGATTCAGGTACGATGATTCTAACTGAAATAAGTCACACAGGAAAAGAAACATCATAAGATATCAGTAATACACGGAATGTAAACTTGGCTACACAGGAACTGAATTACAGAACAGAACAGGGTCTCAAATTTAGAAAACCAACTTATGCTTGTTTAAGGGTAAAGGTGAGTTGGGGTGCTGCATAAAACCAGAGATTGAAATGAGCACAGATAAAGTTCCTTAAGCCAAATATGGAATAGACAAGAGCTACTCCTTGCTCAACGAAATGGACTCAACACCGCATATTAAACGCCTAAGAATGTACCTGACTCTTAAGTATCTTAAAACCTATGGATTGCTATGTCTCCGAAAGAGAATCAAGCATGTGTACAGGGACATAAACGCAGCAGTGATAGGATTGGAGAGGTTCGGTGAGCAAATGAAGACCCTTTGAAGTCATATTGCATGGTACCCATTCCACGGGTTTCAACTACCCAGGTTTAAGGTATTCTTCCTTCAGCTAAAACATGCATGTGGAACCTAGAGTATGATCAACCATGTGATCGGGAGACGTGTTCAAATATGTCTCAGTTTTCGTACCCTGGTACTCGGGTGCAACATTCCAGACGCTTTACTAACACTCTCCCGACTTGGAGAGTCAGTCCCTTTAACCTCCTGTTTGGCCCAGTTTGCAATTTCTGCGGAAGATGAACAGGAATAGCGAGAACCAATGAGAGACTAGCTGGAGGTGTCTGGACGGGCAAATTTAACTCTCATTTCCCACCAGGAAGAGGAAATAACCAAAGGCTCAGCGTGCCGTGCCGGAACCAGATTAGGGCCTGAAGCCATCCTGCGGTGTTGCGGCCAGCTCACAAGAAAGCGAGTTGAAGAAAGGAGCTCAGGGGCACTGTAATTCACAAACCTGCAGAGTTATAAATGACAACTATCGTCCAAAAATATACTGAAGTAAGGCTGCCAAGAGGACTTGAAAGCGGGGCAGAATTGCAGGAAACCGATTTCAGGAGGTAGACTGGAATTGCATTGAAAGCATAGGAAAAGAGGCAGAACGTCCACAATGATGCACTTGGCCAAAAAGGGCGTATGCGTTTTTTCCTGAATATATTCAGGAAAAAACGCATACGCCCTTTTTGGCCAACCAAGCAAGCTTGCAAAGGAAATCTGCACTACAATGAAGTCTCACTTCCCCCCGGTCAAAAGGGCCATCTGAAAAAAGTGTAAAATCCAGAAAGGCAGGACAGGCCATGGAGAACTGGGAGCCTTGTTATGCTGATGGGCGGGATGTAAATTGCCAACAGACACTCGGGAGAAGTGTATGGTGTTTCCTGAAACGTCTAAAAAACAAAGCAACAGAGCCTAGGGCACTTCCACTTATGGTCCTATAGCTTAGGGAAATTAAAATACAAAAGATACAGCCACGCCAATGTTTGGGACGCCTCTGTTTACAAGAACCTCGTTTACCGTACAAGTTCAATATCACAGAAAGTGAAAAATGGATAAAGAACTTGTGGTACTTACGTACAATGCAGTATCACTCAGCAGTGAAATCTATGTCATCAGGCCCGTAGCAGCACAATGAGTGGATTCAGGTACGAAGATTCTAACTGAAATAAGTCACACAGAAAAAGAAACATCATAAGATATCAGTAATACACGGAATGTAAACTTGGCTACACAGGAACTGAATTACAGAACAGAACAGGGTCTCAAATTTAGAAAACCAACTTATGCTTGTTTAAGGGTAAAGGTGAGTTGGGGTGCTGCATAAAACCAGAGATTGAAATGAGCACAGATAAAGTTCCTTAAGCCAAATATGGAATAGACAAGAGCTACTCCTTGCTCAACGAAATGGACTCAACACCCCATATTAAACGCCTAAGAATGTACCTGACTCTTAAGTATCTTAAAACCTATGGATTGCTATGTCTCCGAAAGAGAATCAAGCATGTGTACAGGGACATAAACGCAGCAGTGATAGGATTGCAGAGGATCGGTGAGCAAATGAAGACCCTTTGAAGTCATATTGCATGGTACCCATTCCACGGGTTTCAACTACCCAGGTTTAAGGTATTCTTCCTTCAGCTAAAACATGCATGTGGAACCTAGAGTATGATCAACCATGTGATCGGGAGACGTGTTCAAATATGTCTCAGTTTTCGTACCCTGGTACAAGGGTGGAACATTCCAGACGCTTTACTAACACTCTCCCGACTTGGAGAGTCAGTGCCTTTAACCTCCTGTTTGGCCCAATTTGCAATTTCTGCGGAAGATGAACAGGAATAGCGAGAACCAATGAGAGACTAGCTGGAGGTGTCTGGACGGGCAAATTTAACTCTCATTTCCCACCAGGAAGAGGAAATAACCAAAGGCTCAGCGTGCCGTGCCGGAACCAGATGAGGGCCTGAAGTCATCCTGCGGTGTTGCGGCCAGCTCACAAGAAAGCGAGTTGAAGAAAGGAGCTCAGGGGCACTGTAATTCACAAACCTGCAGAGTTATAAATGACAACTATCGTCCAAAAATATACTGAAGTAAGGCTGCCAAGAGGACTTGAAAGCGGGGCAGAATTGCAGGAAACCGATTTCAGGAGGTAGACTGGAATTGCATTGAAAGCATAGGAAAAGAGGCAGAACGTCCACAATGATGCACTTGGCCAAAAAGGGCGTATGCGTTTTTTCCTGAATATATTCATGAAAAAACGCATACGCCCTTTTTGGCCAACCAAGCAAGCTTGCAAAGGAAATCTGCACTACAATGAAGTCTCACTTCCTCCCGGTCAAAAGGGCCATCTGAAAAAAGTGTAAAATCCAGAAAGGCAGGACAGGCCATGGAGAACTGGGAGCCTTGTTATGCTGATGGGCGGGATGTAAATTGCCAACAGACACTCGGGAGAAGTGTATGGTGTTTCCTGAAACGTCTAAAAAACAAAGCAACAGAGCCTAGGGCACTTCCACTTATGGTCCTATAGCTTAGGGAAATTAAAATCAAAAAGATACAGCCACCCCAATGTTTGGGACGCCTCTGTTTACAAGAACCTCGTTTACCGTACAAGTTCAATATCACAGAAAGTGAAAAATGGATAAAGAACTTGTGGTACTTACGTACAATGCAGTATCACTCAGCAGTGAAATCTATGTCATCAGGCCCGTAGCAGCACAATGAGTGGATTCAGGTACGATGATTCTAACTGAAATAAGTCACACAGAAAAAGAAACATCATAAGATATCAGTAATACACGGAATGTAAACTTGGCTACACAGGAACTGAATTACAGAACAGAACAGGGTCTCAAATTTAGAAAACCAACTTATGCTTGTTTAAGGGTAAAGGTGAGTTGGGGTGCTGCATAAAACCAGAGATTGAAATGAGCACAGATAAAGTTCCTTAAGCCAAATATGGAATAGACAAGAGCTACTCCTTGCTCAACGAAATGGACTCAACACCGCATATTAAACGCCTAAGAATGTACCTGACTCTTAAGTATCTTAAAACCTATGGATTGCTATGTCTCCGAAAGAGAATCAAGCATGTGTACAGGGACATAAACGCAGCAGTGATAGGATTGGAGAGGTTCGGTGAGCAAATGAAGACCCTTTGAAGTCATATTGCATGGTACCCATTCCACGGGTTTCAACTACCCAGGTTTAAGGTATTCTTCCTTCAGCTAAAACATGCATGTGGAACCTAGAGTATGATCAACCATGTGATCGGGAGACGTGTTCAAATATGTCTCAGTTTTCGTACCCTGGTACTCGGGTGCAACATTCCAGACGCTTTACTAACACTCTCCCGACTTGGAGAGTCAGTCCCTTTAACCTCCTGTTTGGCCCAGTTTGCAATTTCTGCGGAAGATGAACAGGAATAGCGAGAACCAATGAGAGACTAGCTGGAGGTGTCTGGACGGGCAAATTTAACTCTCATTTCCCACCAGGAAGAGGAAATAACCAAAGGCTCAGCGTGCCGTGCCGGAACCAGATTAGGGCCTGAAGCCATCCTGCGGTGTTGCGGCCAGCTCACAAGAAAGCGAGTTGAAGAAAGGAGCTCAGGGGCACTGTAATTCACAAACCTGCAGAGTTATAAATGACAACTATCGTCCAAAAATATACTGAAGTAAGGCTGCCAAGAGGACTTGAAAGCGGGGCAGAATTGCAGGAAACCGATTTCAGGAGGTAGACTGGAATTGCATCGAAAGCATAGGAAAAGAGGCAGAACGTCCACAATGATGCACTTGGCCAAAAAGGGCGTATGCGTTTTTTCCTGAATATATTCAGGAAAAAACGCATACGCCCTTTTTGGCCAACCAAGCAAGCTTGCAAAGGAAATCTGCACTACAATGAAGTCTCACTTCCTCCCGGTCAAAAGGGCCATCTGAAAAAAGTGTAAAATCCAGAAAGGCAGGACAGGCCATGGAGAACTGGGAGCCTTGTTATGCTGATGGGCGGGATGTAAATTGCCAACAGACACTCGGGAGAAGTGTATGGTGTTTCCTGAAACGTCTAAAAAACAAAGCAACAGAGCCTAGGGCACTTCCACTTATGGTCCTATAGCTTAGGGAAATTAAAATCAAAAAGATACAGCCACCCCAATGTTTGGGACGCCTCTGTTTACAAGAACCTCGTTTACCGTACAAGTTCAATATCACAGAAAGTGAAAAATGGATAAAGAACTTGTGGTACTTACGTACAATGCAGTATCACTCAGCAGTGAAATCTATGTCATCAGGCCCGTAGCAGCACAATGAGTGGATTCAGGTACGATGATTCTAACTGAAATAAGTCACACAGAAAAAGAAACATCATAAGATATCAGTAATACACGGAATGTAAACTTGGCTACACAGGAACTGAATTACAGAACAGAACAGGGTCTCAAATTTAGAAAACCAACTTATGCTTGTTTAAGGGTAAAGGTGAGTTGGGGTGCTGCATAAAACCAGAGATTGAAATGAGCACAGATAAAGTTCCTTAAGCCAAATATGGAATAGACAAGAGCTACTCCTTGCTCAACGAAATGGACTCAACACCCCATATTAAACGCCTAAGAATGTACCTGACTCTTAAGTATCTTAAAACCTATGGATTGCTATGTCTCCGAAAGAGAATCAAGCATGTGTACAGGGACATAAAGGCAGCAGTGATAGGATTGCAGAGGATCGGTGAGCAAATGAAGACCCTTTGAAGTCATATTGCATGGTACCCATTCCACGGGTTTCAACTACCCAGGTTTAAGGTATTCTTCCTTCAGCTAAAACATGCATGTGGAACCTAGAGTATGATCAACCATGTGATCGGGAGACGTGTTCAAATATGTCTCAGTTTTCGTACCCTGGTACAAGGGTGGAACATTCCAGACGCTTTACTAACACTCTCCCGACTTGGAGAGTCAGTGCCTTTAACCTCCTGTTTGGCCCAATTTGCAATTTCTGCGGAAGATGAACAGGAATAGCGAGAACCAATGAGAGACTAGCTGGAGGTGTCTGGACGGGCAAATTTAACTCTCATTTCCCACCAGGAAGAGGAAATAACCAAAGGCTCAGCGTGCCGTGCCGGAACCAGATGAGGGCCTGAAGTCATCCTGCGGTGTTGCGGCCAGCTCACAAGAAAGCGAGTTGAAGAAAGGAGCTCAGGGGCACTGTAATTCACAAACCTGCAGAGTTATAAATGACAACTATCGTCCAAAAATATACTGAAGTAAGGCTGCCAAGAGGACTTGAAAGCGGGGCAGAATTGCAGGAAACCGATTTCAGGAGGTAGACTGGAATTGCATTGAAAGCATAGGAAAAGAGGCAGAACGTCCACAATGATGCACTTGGCCAAAAAGGGCGTATGCGTTTTTTCCTGAATATATTCAGGAAAAAACGCATACGCCCTTTTTGGCCAACCAAGCAAGCTTGCAAAGGAAATCTGCACTACAATGAAGTCTCACTTCCTCCCGGTCAAAAGGGCCATCTGAAAAAAGTGTAAAATCCAGAAAGGCAGGACAGGCCATGGAGAACTGGGAGCCTTGTTATGCTGATGGGCGGGATGTAAATTGCCAACAGACACTCGGGAGAAGTGTATGGTGTTTCCTGAAACGTCTAAAAAACAAAGCAACAGAGCCTAGGGCACTTCCACTTATGGTCCTATAGCTTAGGGAAATTAAAATCAAAAAGATACAGCCACCCCAATGTTTGGGACGCCTCTGTTTACAAGAACCTCGTTTACCGTACAAGTTCAATATCACAGAAAGTGAAAAATGGATAAAGAACTTGTGGTACTTACGTACAATGCAGTATCACTCAGCAGTGAAATCTATGTCATCAGGCCCATAGCAGCACAATGAGTGGATTCAGGTACGATGATTCTAACTGAAATAAGTCACACAGAAAAAGAAACATCATAAGATATCAGTAATACACGGAATGTAAACTTGGCTACACAGGAACTGAATTACAGAACAGAACAGGGTCTCAAATTTAGAAAACCAACTTATGCTTGTTTAAGGGTAAAGGTGAGTTGGGGTGCTGCATAAAACCAGAGATTGAAATGAGCACAGATAAAGTTCCTTAAGCCAAATATGGAATAGACAAGAGCTACTCCTTGCTCAACGAAATGGACTCAACACCGCATATTAAACGCCTAAGAATGTACCTGACTCTTAAGTATCTTAAAACCTATGGATTGCTATGTCTCCGAAAGAGAATCAAGCATGTGTACAGGGACATAAACGCAGCAGTGATAGGATTGGAGAGGTTCGGTGAGCAAATGAAGACCCTTTGAAGTCATATTGCATGGTACCCATTCCACGGGTTTCAACTACCCAGGTTTAAGGTATTCTTCCTTCAGCTAAAACATGCATGTGGAACCTAGAGTATGATCAACCATGTGATCGGGAGACGTGTTCAAATATGTCTCAGTTTTCGTACCCTGGTACTCGGGTGCAACATTCCAGACGCTTTACTAACACTCTCCCGACTTGGAGAGTCAGTCCCTTTAACCTCCTGTTTGGCCCAGTTTGCAATTTCTGCGGAAGATGAACAGGAATAGCGAGAACCAATGAGAGACTAGCTGGAGGTGTCTGGACGGGCAAATTTAACTCTCATTTCCCACCAGGAAGAGGAAATAACCAAAGGCTCAGCGTGCCGTGCCGGAACCAGATTAGGGCCTGAAGCCATCCTGCGGTGTTGCGGCCAGCTCACAAGAAAGCGAGTTGAAGAAAGGAGCTCAGGGGCACTGTAATTCACAAACCTGCAGAGTTATAAATGACAACTATCGTCCAAAAATATACTGAAGTAAGGCTGCCAAGAGGACTTGAAAGCGGGGCAGAATTGCAGGAAACCGATTTCAGGAGGTAGACTGGAATTGCATTGAAAGCATAGGAAAAGAGGCAGAACGTGCACAATGATGCACTTGGCCAAAAAGGGCGTATGCGTTTTTTCCTGAATATATTCAGGAAAAAACGCATACGGCCATTTTGGCCAACCAAGCAAACTTGCAAAGGAAATCTGTACTACAATGAAGTCTCACTTCCCCCCGGTCAAAAGGGCCATCTGAAAAAAGTGTAAAATCCAGAAAGGCAGGACAGGCCATGGAGAACTGGGAGCCTTGTTATGCTGATGGGCAAGATGTAAATTGCCAACAGACACTCGGGAGAAGTGTATGGTGTTTCCTGAAACATCTAAAAAACAAAGCAACAGAGCCTAGGGCACTTCCACTTATGGTCCTATAACTTTGGGAAATTAAAATCAAAAAGATACAGACACCCCAATGTTTGGGACGCCTCTGTTTACAAGAACCTCGTTTACCGTACAAGTTCAATATCACAGAAAGTGAAAAATGGATAAAGAACTTGTGGTACTTACGTACAATGCAGTATCACTCAGCAGTGAAATCTATGTCATCAGGCCCGTAGCAGCACAATGAGTGGATTCAGGTACGATGATTCTAACTGAAATAAGTCACACAGAAAAAGAAACATCATAAGATATCAGTAATACACGGAATGTAAACTTGGCTACACAGGAACGGAATTACAGAACAGAACAGGGTCTCAAATTTAGAAAACCAACTTATGCTTGTTTAAGGTTAAAGGTGAGTTGGGGTGCTGCATAAAACCAGAGATTGAAATGAGCACAGATAAAGTTCCTTAAGCCAAATATGGAATAGACAAGAGCTACTCCTTGCTCAACGAAATGGACTCAACACCGCATATTAAACGCCTAAGAATGTACCTGACTCTTAAGTATCTTAAAACCTATGGATTGCTATGTCTCCGAAAGAGAATCAAGCATGTGTACAGGGACATAAACGCAGCAGTGATAGGATTGGAGAGGTTCGGTGAGCAAATGAAGACCCTTTGAAGTCATATTGCATGGTACCCATTCCACGGGTTTCAACTACCCAGGTTTAAGGTATTCTTCCTTCAGCTAAAACATGCATGTGGAACCTAGAGTATGATCAACCATGTGATCGGGAGACGTGTTCAAATATGTCTCAGTTTTCGTACCCTGGTACTCGGGTGCAACATTCCAGACCCTTTACTAACACTCTCCCGACTTGGAGAGTCAGTCCCTTTAACCTCCTGTTTGGCCCAGTTTACAATTTCTGCGGAAGATGAACAGGAATAGCGAGAACCAATGAGAGACTAGCTGGAGGTGTCTGGACGGGCAAATTTAACTCTCATTTCCCACCAGGAAGAGGAAATAACCAAAGGCTCAGCGTGCCGTGCCGGAACCAGATTAGGGCCTGAAGCCATCCTGCGGTGTTGCGGCCAGCTCACAAGAAAACGAGTTGAAGAAAGGAGCTCAGGGACACTGTAATTCACAAACCTGCAGAGTTATAAATGACAACTATCGTCCAAAAATATACTGAAGTAAGGCTGCCAAGAGGACTTGAAAGCGGGGCAGAATTGCAGGAAACCGATTTCAGGAGGTAGACTGGAATTGCATTGAAAGCATAGGAAAAGAGGCAGAACGTCCACAATGATGCACTTGGCCAAAAAGGGCGTATGCGTTTTTTCCTGAATATATTCAGGAAAAAACGCATACGCCCTTTTTGGCCAACCAAGCAAGCTTGCAAAGGAAATCTGCACTACAATGAAGTCTCACTTCCCCCCGGTCAAAAGGGCCATCTGAAAAAAGTGTAAAATCCAGAAAGGCAGGACAGGCCATGGAGAACTGGGAGCCTTGTTATGCTGATGGGCGGGATGTAAATTGCCAACAGACACTCGGGAGAAGTGTATGGTGTTTCCTGAAACGTCTAAAAAACAAAGCAACAGAGCCTAGGGCACTTCCACTTATGGTCCTATAGCTTAGGGAAATTAAAATCAAAAAGACACAGCCACCCCGAAATTTGGAACGGCTCTGTTTACAAGAACCTCGTTTACAGTACAAGTTCAACATCGCAGAAAGTGAAAAATGGATAAAGAAGTTGTGGTATTTACTTACAAAGCAATATCACTCAGGAATGAAATCTATGTCATCAGGCCCGTAGCAGCACAATGAGTGGATTCAGGTATGATGATTCTAACTGAAATAAGGCACACAGAAAAAGAAACATCATAAGATATCAGTAATACACGGAATGTAAACTTGGCTACACAGGAACTGAATTACAGAACAGAACAGGGTCTCAAATTTAGAAAACCAACTTATGCTTGCTTAAGGGGAAAGGTGAGTTGGGGTGCTGCATAAAACCAGAGATTGAAATGAGCACAGATAAAGTTCCTTAAGCCAAATATGGAATAGACAAGAGCTACTCCTTGCTCAACGAAATGGACTCAACACCGCATATTAAACGCCTAAGAATGTACCTGACTAGTAAGTATCTTAAAACCTATGGATTGCTATGTCTCCAAAAGAGAATCAAGCGTGTGTACAGGGGCATAAACGCAGCAGTGATAGGATTGGAGAGGTTCGGTGAGCAAATGAAGACCCTTTGAAGTCATATTGCATGGTACCCATTCCACGGGTTTCAACTACCCAGGTTTAAGGTATTCTTCCTTCAGCTAAAACATGCATGTGGAACCCAGAGTATGATCAACCGTGTGAACGGGAGACCTGTTCAAATATGTCTCAGTTTTCCTCCCCTGGTACTCGGGTGCAACATTCCAGACGCTTTACTAACACTCTCCCCACTTGGAGAGTCAGCCTTTAACCTCCTATTTAGCCCAGTTTGCAATTTCTGCGGAAGATGAACAGGAATAGGGAGAACCAATGAGAGACTAGCTGGAGGTGTCTGGACGGGCAAATTTCACTCTCATTTCCCACCAGGAAGAGGAAATAACCAAAGGCTCAGCGTGCCGTGCCGGAACCAGATTAGGGCCTGAAGCCATCCTGCGGTGTTGCGGCCAGCTCACAAGAAAGCGAGTTGAAGAAAGGAGCTCAGGGGCACTGTAATTCACAAACCTGCAGAGTTATAAATGACAACTATCGTCCAAAAATATACTGAAGTAAGGCTGCCAAGAGGACTTGAAAGCGGGGCAGAATTGCAGGAAACCGATTTCAGGAGGTAGACTGGAATTGCATTGAAAGCATAGGAAAAGAGGCAGAACGTCCACAATGATGCACTTGGCCATAAAGGGCGTATGCGTTTTTTCCTGAATATATTCAGGAAAAAACGCATACGCCCTTTTTGGCCAACCAAGCAAGCTTGCAAAGGAAATCTGCACTACAATGAAGTCTCACTTCCCCCCGGTCAAAAGGGCCATCTGAAAAAAGTGTAAAATCCAGAAAGGCAGGACAGGCCATGGAGAACTGGGAGCCTTGTTATGCTGATGGGCGGGATGTAAATTGCCAACAGACACTCGGGAGAAGTGTATGGTGTTTCCTGAAACGTCTAAAAAACAAAGCAACAGAGCCTAGGGCACTTCCACTTATGGTCCTATAGCTTAGGGAAATTAAAATCCAAAAGATACAGCCACGCCAATGTTTGGGACGCCTCTGTTTACAAGAACCTCGTTTACCGTACAAGTTCAATATCACAGAAAGTGAAAAATGGATAAAGAACTTGTGGTACTTACGTACAATGCAGTATCACTCAGCAGTGAAATCTATGTCATCAGGCCCGTAGCAGCACAATGAGTGGATTCAGGTACGAAGATTCTAACTGAAATAAGTCACACAGAAAAAGAAACATCATAAGATATCAGTAATACACGGAATGTAAACTTGGCTACACAGGAACTGAATTACAGAACAGAACAGGGTCTCAAATTTAGAAAACCAACTTATGCTTGTTTAAGGGTAAAGGTGAGTTGGGGTGCTGCATAAAACCAGAGATTGAAATGAGCACAGATAAAGTTCCTTAAGCCAAATATGGAATAGACAAGAGCTACTCCTTGCTCAACGAAATGGACTCAACACCCCATATTAAACGCCTAAGAATGTACCTGACTCTTAAGTATCTTAAAACCTATGGATTGCTATGTCTCCGAAAGAGAATCAAGCATGTGTACAGGGACATAAACGCAGCAGTGATAGGATTGGAGAGGTTCGGTGAGCAAATGAAGACCCTTTGAAGTCATATTGCATGGTACCCATTCCACGGGTTTCAACTACCCAGGTTTAAGGTATTCTTCCTTCAGCTAAAACATGCATGTGGAACCTAGAGTATGATCAACCATGTGATCGGGAGACGTGTTCAAATATGTCTCAGTTTTCGTACCCTGGTACTCGGGTGCAACATTCCAGACGCTTTACTAACACTCTCCCGACTTGGAGAGTCAGTCCCTTTAACCTCCTGTTTGGCCCAGTTTGCAATTTCTGCGGAAGATGAACAGGAATAGCGAGAACCAATGAGAGACTAGCTGGAGGTGTCTGGACGGGCAAATTTAACTCTCATTTCCCACCAGGAAGAGGAAATAACCAAAGGCTCAGCGTGCCGTGCCGGAACCAGATTAGGGCCTGAAGCCATCCTGCGGTGTTGCGGCCAGCTCACAAGAAAGCGAGTTGAAGAAAGGAGCTCAGGGGCACTGTAATTCACAAACCTGCAGAGTTATAAATGACAACTATCGTCCAAAAATATACTGAAGTAAGGCTGCCAAGAGGACTTGAAAGCGGGGCAGAATTGCAGGAAACCGATTTCAGGAGGTAGACTGGAATTGCATTGAAAGCATAGGAAAAGAGGCAGAACGTCCACAATGATGCACTTGGCCAAAAAGGGCGTATGCGTTTTTTCCTGAATATATTCATGAAAAAACGCATACGCCCTTTTTGGCCAACCAAGCAAGCTTGCAAAGGAAATCTGCACTACAATGAAGTCTCACTTCCTCCCGGTCAAAAGGGCCATCTGAAAAAAGTGTAAAATCCAGAAAGGCAGGACAGGCCATGGAGAACTGGGAGCCTTGTTATGCTGATGGGCGGGATGTAAATTGCCAACAGACACTCGGGAGAAGTGTATGGTGTTTCCTGAAACGTCTAAAAAACAAAGCAACAGAGCCTAGGGCACTTCCACTTATGGTCCTATAGCTTAGGGAAATTAAAATCAAAAAGATACAGCCACCCCAATGTTTGGGACGCCTCTGTTTACAAGAACCTCGTTTACCGTACAAGTTCAATATCACAGAAAGTGAAAAATGGATAAAGAACTTGTGGTACTTACGTACAATGCAGTATCACTCAGCAGTGAAATCTATGTCATCAGGCCATTAGCAGCACAATGAGTGGATTCAGGTACGATGATTCTAACTGAAATAAGTCACACAGAAAAAGAAACATCATAAGATATCAGTAATACACGGAATGTAAACTTGGCTACACAGGAACGGAATTACAGAACAGAACAGGGTCTCAAATTTAGAAAACCAACTTATGCTTGTTTAAGGGGAAAGGTGAGTTGGGGTGCTGCATAAAACCAGAGATTGAAATGAGCACAGATAAAGTTCCTTAAGCCAAATATGGAATAGACAAGAGCTACTCCTTGCTCAACGAAATGGACTCAACACCCCATATTAAACGCCTAAGAATGTACCTGACTCTTAAGTATCTTAAAACCTATGGATTGCTATGTCTCCGAAAGAGAATCAAGCATGTGTACAGGGACATAAACGCAGCAGTGATAGGATTGGAGAGGTTCGGTGAGCAAATGAAGACCCTTTGAAGTCATATTGCATGGTACCCATTCCACGGGTTTCAACTACCCAGGTTTAAGGTATTCTTCCTTCAGCTAAAACATGCATGTGGAACCTAGAGTATGATCAACCATGTGATCGGGAGACGTGTTCAAATATGTCTCAGTTTTCGTACCCTGGTACTCGGGTGCAACATTCCAGACCCTTTACTAACACTCTCCCGACTTGGAGAGTCAGTCCCTTTAACCTCCTGTTTGGCCCAGTTTACAATTTCTGCGGAAGATGAACAGGAATAGCGAGAACCAATGAGAGACTAGCTGGAGGTGTCTGGACGGGCAAATTTAACTCTCATTTCCCACCAGGAAGAGGAAATAACCAAAGGCTCAGCGTGCCGTGCCGGAACCAGATTAGGGCCTGAAGCCATCCTGCGGTGTTGCGGCCAGCTCACAAGAAAACGAGTTGAAGAAAGGAGCTCAGGGACACTGTAATTCACAAACCTGCAGAGTTATAAATGACAACTATCGTCCAAAAATATACTGAAGTAAGGCTGCCAAGAGGACTTGAAAGCGGGGCAGAATTGCAGGAAACCGATTTCAGGAGGTAGACTGGAATTGCATTGAAAGCATAGGAAAAGAGGCAGAACGTCCACAATGATGCACTTGGCCAAAAAGGGCGTATGCGTTTTTTCCTGAATATATTCAGGAAAAAACGCATACGCCCTTTTTGGCCAACCAAGCAAGCTTGCAAAGGAAATCTGCACTACAATGAAGTCTCACTTCCCCCCGGTCAAAAGGGCCATCTGAAAAAAGTGTAAAATCCAGAAAGGCAGGACAGGCCATGGAGAACTGGGAGCCTTGTTATGCTGATGGGCGGGATGTAAATTGCCAACAGACACTCGGGAGAAGTGTATGGTGTTTCCTGAAACGTCTAAAAAACAAAGCAACAGAGCCTAGGGCACTTCCACTTATGGTCCTATAGCTTAGGGAAATTAAAATCAAAAAGACACAGCCACCCCGAAATTTGGAACGGCTCTGTTTACAAGAACCTCGTTTACAGTACAAGTTCAACATCGCAGAAAGTGAAAAATGGATAAAGAAGTTGTGGTATTCACTTACAAAGCAATATCACTCAGGAATGAAATCTATGTCATCAGGCCCGTAGCAGCACAATGAGTGGATTCAGGTATGATGATTCTAACTGAAATAAGGCACACAGAAAAAGAAACATCATAAGATATCAGTAATACACGGAATGTAAACTTGGCTACACAGGAACTGAATTACAGAACAGAACAGGGTCTCAAATTTAGAAAACCAACTTATGCTTGCTTAAGGGGAAAGGTGAGTTGGGGTGCTGCATAAAACCAGAGATTGAAATGAGCACAGATAAAGTTCCTTAAGCCAAATATGGAATAGACAAGAGCTACTCCTTGCTCAACGAAATGGACTCAACACCGCATATTAAACGCCTAAGAATGTACCTGACTAGTAAGTATCTTAAAACCTATGGATTGCTATGTCTCCAAAAGAGAATCAAGCGTGTGTACAGGGGCATAAACGCAGCAGTGATAGGATTGGAGAGGTTCGGTGAGCAAATGAAGACCCTTTGAAGTCATATTGCATGGTACCCATTCCACGGGTTTCAACTACCCAGGTTTAAGGTATTCTTCCTTCAGCTAAAACATGCATGTGGAACCCAGAGTATGATCAACCGTGTGAACGGGAGACCTGTTCAAATATGTCTCAGTTTTCCTCCCCTGGTACTCGGGTGCAACATTCCAGACGCTTTACTAACACTCTCCCCACTTGGAGAGTCAGCCTTTAACCTCCTGTTTAGCCCAGTTTGCAATTTCTGCGGAAGATGAACAGGAATAGGGAGAACCAATGAGAGACTAGCTGGAGGTGTCTGGACGGGCAAATTTCACTCTCATTTCCCACCAGGAAGAGGAAATAACCAAAGGCTCAGCGTGCCGTGCCGGAACCAGATTAGGGCCTGAAGCCATCCTGCGGTGTTGCGGCCAGCTCACAAGAAAGCGAGTTGAAGAAAGGAGCTCAGGGGCACTGTAATTCACAAACCTGCAGAGTTATAAATGACAGCTATCGTCCAAAAATATACTGAAGTAAGGCTGCCAAGAGGACTTGAAAGCGGGGCAGAATTGCAGGAAACCGATTTCAGGAGGTAGACTGGAATTGCATTGAAAGCATAGGAAAAGATGCAGAACGTCCACAATGATGCACTTGGCCAAAAAGGGCGTATGCGTTTTTTCCTGAATATATTCAGGAAAAAACGCATACGCCCTTTTTGGCCAACCAAGCAAGCTTGCAAAGGAAATCTGCACTACAATGAAGTCTCACTTCCCCCCGGTCAAAAGGGCCATCTGAAAAAAGTGTAAAATCCAGAAAGGCAGGACAGGCCATGGAGAACTGGGAGCCTTGTTATGCTGATGGGCGGGATGTAAATTGCCAACAGACACTCGGGAGAAGTGTATGGTGTTTCCTGAAACATCTAAAAAACAAAGCAACAGAGCCTAGGGCACTTCCACTTATGGTCCTATAGCTTAGGGAAATTAAAATCAAAAAGACACAGCCACCCCAAAGTTTGGGACGCCTCTGTTTACAAGAACGTCGTTTACCGTACAAGTTCAATATCACAGAAAGTGAAAAATGGATAAAGAACTTGTGGTACTTACGTACAATGCAGTATCACTCAGCAATGAAATCTATGTCATCAGGCCCGTAGCAGCATAATGAGTGGATTCAGGTACGATGATTCTAACTGAAATAAGTCACACAGAAAAAGAAACATCATAAGATATCACTAATACACGGAATATAAACTTGGCTACACAGGAACTGAATTACAGAACAGAACAGGGTCTCAAATTTAGAAAACCAACTTATGCTTGCTTAAGGGGAAAGGTGAGTTGGGGTGCTGCATAAAACCAGAGATTGAAATGAGCACAGATAAAGTTCCTTAAGCCAAATATGGAATAGACAAGAGCTACTCCTTGCTCAACGAAATGGACTCAACACCCCATATTCAACGACTAAGAATGTACCTTACTAGTAAGTATCTTAAAACCTATGGATTTCTATGTCTCCAAAGGAGAATCAAGCGTGTGTACAGGGGCATAAACGCAGCAGTGATAGGATTGGAGAGGTTCGGTGAGCAAATGAAGACCCTTTGAAGTCATATTACATGGTACCCATTCCACGGGTTTCAACTACCCAGTTTTAAGGTATTGTTCCTTCAGCTAAAACATGCATGTGGAACCTAGAGTATGATCAACCATGTGATCGGGAGACGTGTTCAAATATGTCTCAGTTTTCGTACCCTGGTACTCGGGTGCAACATTCCAGACGCTTTACTAACACTCTCCCGACTTGGAGAGTCAGTCCCTTTAACCTCCTGTTTGGCCCAGTTTGCAATTTCTGCGGAAGATGAACAGGAATAGCGAGAACCAATGAGAGACTAGCTGGAGGTGTCTGGACGGGCAAATTTAACTCCCATTTCCCACCAGGAAGAGGAAAGAACCAAAGGCTCAGCGTGCCGTGCCGGAACCAGATTAGGGCCTGAAGGCATCCTGTGCTGTTGCGGCCAGCTCACAAGAAAGCGAGTTGAAGAATGGAGCTCAGGGGCACTGTAATTCACAAACCTGCAGAGTTATAAATGACAGCTATCGTCCAAAAATATACTGAAGTAAGGCTGCCAAGAGGACTTGAAAGCGGGGCAGAATTGCAGGAAACCGATTTCAGGAGGTAGACTGGAATTGCATTGAAAGCATAGGAAAAGAGGCAAAACGTGCACAATGATGCACTTGGCCAAAAAGGGCGTATGCGTTTTTTCCTGAATATATTCAGGAAAAAACGCATACGGCCATTTTGGCCAACCAAGCAAACTTGCAAAGGAAATCTGTACTACAATGAAGTCTCACTTCCCCCCGGTCAAAAGGGCCATCTGAAAAAAGTGTAAAATCCAGAAAGGCAGGACAGGCAATGGAGAACTGGGAGCCTTGTTATGCTGATGGGTGGGATGTAAATTGCCAACAGACACTCGGGAGAAGTGTATGGTGTTTCCTGAAACATCTAAAAAACAAAGCAACAGAGCCTAGGGCACTTCCACTTATGGTCCTATAGCTTAGGGAAATTAAAATCAAAAAGACACAGCCACCCCGAAGTTTGGAACGGCTCTGTTTACAAGAACCTCGTTTACAGTACAAGTTCAACATCGCAGAAAGTGAAAAATGGTTAAAGAAGTTGTGGTATTTACTTACAAAGCAATATCACTCAGCAATGAAATCTATGTCATCAGGCCCTTAGCAGCACAATGAGTGGATTCAGGTATGATGATTCTAACTGAAATAAGTCACACAGAAAAAGAAACATCATAAGATATCACTAATACACGGAATGTAAACTTGGCTACACAGGAACTGAATTCCAATACAGAACAGGGTCTCAAATTTAGAAAACCAACTTATGCTTGCTTAAGGGGAAAGGTGAGTTGGGGTGCTGCATAAAACCAGAGATTGAAATGAGCACAGATAAAGTTCCTTAAGCCAAATATGGAATAGACAAGAGCTACTCCTTGCTCAACGAAATGGACTCAACACCCCATATTAAACGCCTAAGAATGTACCTGACTAGTAAGTATCTTAAAACCTATGGATTGCTATGTCTCCAAAAGAGAATCAAGCGTGTGTACAGGGGCATAAACGCAGCAGTGATAGGATTGGAGAGGTTCGGTGAGCAAATGAAGACCCTTTGAAGTCATATTGCATGGTACCCATTCCACGGGTTTCAACTACCCAGGTTTAAGGTATTCTTCCTTCAGCTAAAACATGCATGTGGAACCTAGAGTATGATCAACCGTGTGAACGGGAGACGTGTTCAAATATGTCTCAGTTTTCGTACCCTGGTACAAGGGTGGAACATTCCAGACGCTTTACTAACACTCTCCCGACTTGGAGAGTCAGTGCCTTTAACCTCCTGTTTGGCCCAATTTGCAATTTCTGCGGAAGATGAACAGGAATAGCGAGAACCAATGAGAGACTAGCTGGAGGTGTCTGGACGGGCAAATTTAACTCTCATTTCCCACCAGGAAGAGGAAATAACCAAAGGCTCAGCGTGCCGTGCCGGAACCAGATGAGGGCCTGAAGTCATCCTGCGGTGTTGCGGCCAGCTCACAAGAAAGCGAGTTGAAGAAAGGAGCTCAGGGGCACTGTAATTCACAAACCTGCAGAGTTATAAATGACAACTATCGTCCAAAAATATACTGAAGTAAGGCTGCCAAGAGGACTTGAAAGCGGGGCAGAATTGCAGGAAACCGATTTCAGGAGGTAGACTGGATTTGCATTGAAAGCATAGGAAAAGAGGCAGAACGTCCACAATGATGCACTTGGCCAAAAAGGGCGTATGCGTTTTTTCCTGAATATATTCATGAAAAAACGCATACGCCCTTTTTGGCCAACCAAGCAAGCTTGCAAAGGAAATCTGCACTACAATGAAGTCTCACTTCCTCCCGGTCAAAAGGGCCATCTGAAAAAAGTGTAAAATCCAGAAAGGCAGGACAGGCCATGGAGAACTGGGAGCCTTGTTATGCTGATGGGCGGGATGTAAATTGCCAACAGACACTCGGGAGAAGTGTATGGTGTTTCCTGAAACGTCTAAAAAACAAAGCAACAGAGCCTAGGGCACTTCCACTTATGGTCCTATAGCTTAGGGAAATTAAAATCCAAAAGATACAGCCACGCCAATGTTTGGGACGCCTCTGTTTACAAGAACCTCGTTTACCGTACAAGTTCAATATCACAGAAAGTGAAAAATGGATAAAGAACTTGTGGTACTTACGTACAATGCAGTATCACTCAGCAATGAAATCTATGTCATCAGGCCCGTAGCAGCACAATGAGTGGATTCAGGTACGATGATTCTAACTGAAATAAGTCACACAGAAAAAGAAACATCATAAGATATCAGTAATACACGGAATGTAAACTTGGCTACACAGGAACTGAATTACAGAACAGAACAGGGTCTCAAATTTAGAAAACCAACTTATGCTTGTTTAAGGGTAAAGGTGAGTTGGGGTGCTGCATAAAACCAGAGATTGAAATGAGCACAGATAAAGTTCCTTAAGACAAATATGGAATAGACAAGAGCTACTCCTTGCTCAACGAAATGGACTCAACACCGCATATTAAACGCCTAAGAATGTACCTGACTCTTAAGTATCTTAAAACCTATGGATTGCTATGTCTCCGAAAGAGAATCAAGCATGTGTACAGGGACATAAACGCAGCAGTGATAGGATTGGAGAGGTTCGGTGAGCAAATGAAGACCCTTTGAAGTCATATTGCATGGTACCCATTCCACGGGTTTCAACTACCCAGGTTTAAGGTATTCTTCCTTCAGCTAAAACATGCATGTGGAACCTAGAGTATGATCAACCATGTGATCGGGAGACGTGTTCAAATATGTCTCAGTTTTCGTACCCTGGTACTCGGGTGCAACATTCCAGACGCTTTACTAACACTCTCCCGACTTGGAGAGTCAGTCCCTTTAACCTCCTGTTTGGCCCAGTTTGCAATTTCTGCGGAAGATGAACAGGAATAGCGAGAACCAATGAGAGACTAGCTGGAGGTGTCTGGACGGGCAAATTTAACTCTCATTTCCCACCAGGAAGAGGAAATAACCAAAGGCTCAGCGTGCCGTGCCGGAACCAGATTAGGGCCTGAAGCCATCCTGCGGTGTTGCGGCCAGCTCACAAGAAAGCGAGTTGAAGAAAGGAGCTCAGGGGCACTGTAATTCACAAACCTGCAGAGTTATAAATGACAGCTATCGTCCAAAAATATACTGAAGTAAGGCTGCCAAGAGGACTTGAAAGCGGGGCAGAATTGCAGGAAACCGATTTCAGGAGGTAGACTGGAATTGCATTGAAAGCATAGGAAAAGAGGCAGAACGTCCACAATGATGCACTTGGCCAAAAAGGGCGTATGCGTTTTTTCCTGAATATATTCATGAAAAAACGCATACGCCCTTTTTGGCCAACCAAGCAAGCTTGCAAAGGAAATCTGCACTACAATGAAGTCTCACTTCCTCCCGGTCAAAAGGGCCATCTGAAAAAAGTGTAAAATCCAGAAAGGCAGGACAGGCCATGGAGAACTGGGAGCCTTGTTATGCTGATGGGCGGGATGTAAATTGCCAACAGACACTCCGGAGAAGTGTATGGTGTTTCCTGAAACGTCTAAAAAACAAAGCAACAGAGCCTAGGGCACTTCCACTTATGGTCCTATAGCTTAGGGAAATTAAAATCAAAAAGATACAGCCACCCCAATGTTTGGGACGCCTCTGTTTACAAGAACCTCGTTTACCGTACAAGTTCAATATCGCAGAAAGTGAAAAATGGATAAAGAACTTGTGGTACTTACGTACAATGCAGTATCACTCAGCAGTGAAATCTATGTCATCAGGCCCGTAGCAGCACAATGAGTGGATTCAGGTACCATGATTCTAACTGAAATAAGTCACACAGAAAAAGAAACATCATAAGATATCAGTAATACACGGAATGTAAACTTGGCTACACAGGAACTGAATTACAGAACAGAACAGGGTCTCAAATTTAGAAAACCAACTTATGCTTGTTTAAGGGGAAAGGTGAGTTGGGGTGCTGCATAAAACCAGAGATTGAAATGAGCACAGATAAAGTTCCTTAAGCCAAATATGGAATAGACAAGAGCTACTCCTTGCTCAACGAAATGGACTCAACACCGCATATTAAACGCCTAAGAATGTACCTGACTCTTAAGTATCTTAAAACCTATGGATTGCTATGTCTCCGAAAGAGAATCAAGCATGTGTACAGGGACATAAACGCAGCAGTGATAGGATTGGAGAGGTTCGGTGAGCAAATGAAGACCCTTTGAAGTCATATTGCATGGTACCCATTCCACGGGTTTCAACTACCCAGGTTTAAGGTATTCTTCCTTCAGCTAAAACATGCATGTGGAACCTAGAGTATGATCAACCGTGTGATCGGGAGATGTGTTCAAATATGTCTCAGTTTTCGTACCCTGGTACTCGGGTGCAACATTCCAGACGCTTTACTAACACTCTCCCGACTTGGAGAGTCAGTCCCTTTAACCTCCTGTTTGGCCCAGTTTGCAATTTCTGCGGAAGATGAACAGGAATAGCGAGAACCAATGAGAGACTAGCTGGAGGTGTCTGGACGGGCAAATTTAACTCTCATTTCCCACCAGGAAGAGGAAATAACCAAAGGCTCAGCGTGCCGTGCCGGAACCAGATTAGGGCCTGAAGCCATCCTGCGGTGTTGCGGCCAGCTCACAAGAAAGCGAGTTGAAGAAAGGAGCTCAGGGGCACTGTAATTCACAAACCTGCAGAGTTATAAATGACAACTATCGTCCAAAAATATACTGAAGTAAGGCTGCCAAGAGGACTTGAAAGCGGGGCAGAATTGCAGGAAACCGATTTCAGGAGGTAGACTGGAATTGCATTGAAAGCATAGGAAAAGAGGCAGAACGTCCACAATGATGCACTTGGCCAAAAAGGGCGTATGCGTTTTTTCCTGAATATATTCAGGAAAAAACGCATACGGCCATTTTGGCCAACCAAGCAAACTTGCAAAGGAAATCTGTACTACAATGAAGTCTCACTTCCCCCCGGTCAAAAGGGCCATCTGAAAAAAGTGTAAAATCCAGAAAGGCAGGACAGGCCATGGAGAACTGGGAGCCTTGTTATGCTGATGGGCGGGATGTAAATTACCAACAGACACTCGGGAGAAGTGTATGGTGTTTCCTGAAACATCTAAAAAACAAAGCAACAGAGCCTAGGGCACTTCCACTTATGGTCCTATAGCTTTGGGAAATTAAAATCAAAAAGATACAGACACCCCAATGTTTGGGACGCCTCTGTTTACAAGAACCTCGTTTACCGTACAAGTTCAATATCACAGAAAGTGAAAAATGGATAAAGAACTTGTGGTACTTACGTACAATGCAGTATCACTCAGCAGTGAAATCTATGTCATCAGGCCCGTAGCAGCACAATGAGTGGATTCAGGTACGATGATTCTAACTGAAATAAGTCACACAGAAAAAGAAACATCATAAGATATCAGTAATACACGGAATGTAAACTTGGCTACACAGGAACGGAATTACAGAACAGAACAGGGTCTCAAATTTAGAAAACCAACTTATGCTTGTTTAAGGGTAAAGGTGAGTTGGGGTGCTGCATAAAACCAGAGATTGAAATGAGCACAGATAAAGTTCCTTAAGCCAAATATGGAATAGACAAGAGCTACTCCTTGCTCAACGAAATGGACTCAACACCCCATATTAAACGCCTAAGAATGTACCTGACTCTTAAGTATCTTAAAACCTATGGATTGCTATGTCTCCGAAAGAGAATCAAGCATGTGTACAGGGACATAAACGCAGCAGTGATAGGATTGGAGAGGTTCGGTGAGCAAATGAAGACCCTTTGAAGTCATATTGCATGGTACCCATTCCACGGGTTTCAACTACCCAGGTTTAAGGTATTCTTCCTTCAGCTAAAACATGCATGTGGAACCTAGAGTATGATCAACCATGTGATCGGGAGACGTGTTCAAATATGTCTCAGTTTTCGTACCCTGGTACTCGGGTGCAACATTCCAGACCCTTTACTAACACTCTCCCGACTTGGAGAGTCAGTCCCTTTAACCTCCTGTTTGGCCCAGTTTACAATTTCTGCGGAAGATGAACAGGAATAGCGAGAACCAATGAGAGACTAGCTGGAGGTGTCTGGACGGGCAAATTTAACTCTCATTTCCCACCAGGAAGAGGAAATAACCAAAGGCTCAGCGTGCCGTGCCGGAACCAGATTAGGGCCTGAAGCCATCCTGCGGTGTTGCGGCCAGCTCACAAGAAAACGAGTTGAAGAAAGGAGCTCAGGGACACTGTAATTCACAAACCTGCAGAGTTATAAATGACAACTATCGTCCAAAAATATACTGAAGTAAGGCTGCCAAGAGGACTTGAAAGCGGGGCAGAATTGCAGGAAACCGATTTCAGGAGGTAGACTGGAATTGCATTGAAAGCATAGGAAAAGAGGCAGAACGTCCACAATGATGCACTTGGCCAAAAAGGGCGTATGCGTTTTTTCCTGAATATATTCAGGAAAAAACGCATACGCCCTTTTTGGCCAACCAAGCAAGCTTGCAAAGGAAATCTGCACTACAATGAAGTCTCACTTCCCCCCGGTCAAAAGGGCCATCTGAAAAAAGTGTAAAATCCAGAAAGGCAGGACAGGCCATGGAGAACTGGGAGCCTTGTTATGCTGATGGGCGGGATGTAAATTGCCAACAGACACTCGGGAGAAGTGTATGGTGTTTCCTGAAACGTCTAAAAAACAAAGCAACAGAGCCTAGGGCACTTCCACTTATGGTCCTATAGCTTAGGGAAATTAAAATCAAAAAGACACAGCCACCCCGAAATTTGGAACGGCTCTGTTTACAAGAACCTCGTTTACAGTACAAGTTCAACATCGCAGAAAGTGAAAAATGGATAAAGAAGTTGTGGTATTTACTTACAAAGCAATATCACTCAGGAATGAAATCTATGTCATCAGGCCCGTAGCAGCACAATGAGTGGATTCAGGTATGATGATTCTAACTGAAATAAGGCACACAGAAAAAGAAACATCATAAGATATCAGTAATACACGGAATGTAAACTTGGCTACACAGGAACTGAATTACAGAACAGAACAGGGTCTCAAATTTAGAAAACCAACTTATGCTTGCTTAAGGGGAAAGGTGAGTTGGGGTGCTGCATAAAACCAGAGATTGAAATGAGCACAGATAAAGTTCCTTAAGCCAAATATGGAATAGACAAGAGCTACTCCTTGCTCAACGAAATGGACTCAACACCGCATATTAAACGCCTAAGAATGTACCTGACTAGTAAGTATCTTAAAACCTATGGATTGCTATGTCTCCAAAAGAGAATCAAGCGTGTGTACAGGGGCATAAACGCAGCAGTGATAGGATTGGAGAGGTTCGGTGAGCAAATGAAGACCCTTTGAAGTCATATTGCATGGTACCCATTCCACGGGTTTCAACTACCCAGGTTTAAGGTATTCTTCCTTCAGCTAAAACATGCATGTGGAACCCAGAGTATGATCAACCGTGTGAACGGGAGACCTGTTCAAATATGTCTCAGTTTTCCTCCCCTGGTACTCGGGTGCAACATTCCAGACGCTTTACTAACACTCTCCCCACTTGGAGAGTCAGCCTTTAACCTCCTGTTTAGCCCAGTTTGCAATTTCTGCGGAAGATGAACAGGAACAGGGAGAACCAATGAGAGACTAGCTGGAGGTGTCTGGACGGGCAAATTTCACTCTCATTTCCCACCAGGAAGAGGAAATAACCAAAGGCTCAGCGTGCCGTGCCGGAACCAGATTAGGGCCTGAAGCCATCCTGCGGTGTTGCGGCCAGCTCACAAGAAAGCGAGTTGAAGAAAGGAGCTCAGGGGCACTGTAATTCACAAACCTGCAGAGTTATAAATGACAGCTATCGTCCAAAAATATACTGAAGTAAGGCTGCCAAGAGGACTTGAAAGCGGGGCAGAATTGCAGGAAACCGATTTCAGGAGGTAGACTGGAATTGCATTGAAAGCATAGGAAAAGAGGCAGAACGTCCACAATGATGCACTTGGCCAAAAAGGGCGTATGCGTTTTTTCCTGAATATATTCAGGAAAAAACGCATACGCCCTTTTTAGCCAACCAAGCAAGCTTGCAAAGGAACTCTGCACTACAATGAAGTCTCACTTCCCCCTGGTCAAAAGGGCCATCTGAAAAAAGTGTAAAATCCAGAAAGGCAGGACAGGCCATGGAGAACTGGGAGCCTTGTTATGCTGATGGGCGGGATGTAAATTGCCAACAGACACTCGGGAGAAGTGTATGGTGTTTCCTGAAACATCTAAAAAACAAAGCAACAGAGCCTAGGGCACTTCCACTTATGGTCCTATAGCTTAGGGAAATTAAAATCAAAAAGACACAGCCACCCCAAAGTTTGGGACGCCTCTGTTTACAAGAACGTCGTTTACCGTACAAGTTCAATATCACAGAAAGTGAAAAATGGATAAAGAACTTGTGGTACTTACGTACAATGCAGTATCACTCAGCAATGAAATCTATGTCATCAGGCCCGTAGCAGCATAATGAGTGGATTCAGGTACGATGATTCTAACTGAAATAAGTCACACAGAAAAAGAAACATCATAAGATATCACTAATACACGGAATATAAACTTGGCTACACAGGAACTGAATTACAGAACAGAACAGGGTCTCAAATTTAGAAAACCAACTTATGCTTGCTTAAGGGGAAAGGTGAGTTGGGGTGCTGCATAAAACCAGAGATTGAAATGAGCACAGATAAAGTTCCTTAAGCCAAATATGGAATAGACAAGAGCTACTCCTTGCTCAACGAAATGGACTCAACACCCCATATTCAACGACTAAGAATGTACCTTACTAGTAAGTATCTTAAAACCTATGGATTTCTATGTCTCCAAAGGAGAATCAAGCGTGTGTACAGGGGCATAAACGCAGCAGTGATAGGATTGGAGAGGTTCGGTGAGCAAATGAAGACCCTTTGAAGTCATATTACATGGTACCCATTCCACGGGTTTCAACTACCCAGTTTTAAGGTATTGTTCCTTCAGCTAAAACATGCATGTGGAACCTAGAGTATGATCAACCATGTGATCGGGAGACGTGTTCAAATATGTCTCAGTTTTCGTACCCTGGTACTCGGGTGCAACATTCCAGACGCTTTACTAACACTCTCCCGACTTGGAGAGTCAGTCCCTTTAACCTCCTGTTTGGCCCAGTTTGCAATTTCTGCGGAAGATGAACAGGAATAGCGAGAACCAATGAGAGACTAGCTGGAGGTGTCTGGACGGGCAAATTTAACTCTCATTTCCCACCAGGAAGAGGAGTTAACCAAAGGCTCAGCGTGCCGTGCCGGAACCAGATTAGGGCCTGAAGGCATCCTGTGCTGTTGCGGCCAGCTCACAAGAAAGCGAGTTGAAGAATGGAGCTCAGGGGCACTGTAATTCACAAACCTGCAGAGTTATAAATGACAGCTATCGTCCAAAAATATACTGAAGTAAGGCTGCCAAGAGGACTTGAAAGCGGGGCAGAATTGCAGGAAACCGATTTCAGGAGTTAGACTGGAATTGCATTGAAAGCATAGGAAAAGAGGCAAAACGTGCACAATGATGCACTTGGCCAAAAAGGGCGTATGCGTTTTTTCCTGAATATATTCAGGAAAAAACGCATACGGCCATTTTGGCCAACAAAGCAAACTTGGAAAGGAAATCTGTACTACAATGAAGTCTCACTTCCCCCCGGTCAAAAGGGCCATATGAAAAACGTGTAAAATCCAGAAAGGCAGGACAGGCAATGGAGAACTGGGAGCCTTGTTATGCTGATGGGTGGGATGTAAATTGCCAACAGACACTCGGGAGAAGTGTATGGTGTTTCCTGAAACATCTAAAAAACAAAGCAACAGAGCCTAGGGCACTTCCACTTATGGTCCTATAGCTTAGGGAAATTAAAATCAAAAAGACACAGCCACCCCGAAGTTTGGAACGGCTCTGTTTACAAGAACCTCGTTTACAGTACAAGTTCAACATCGCAGAAAGTGAAAAATGGTTAAAGAAGTTGTGGTATTTACTTACAAAGCAATATCACTCAGCAATGAAATCTATGTCATCAGGCCCTTAGCAGCACAATGAGTGGATTCAGGTATGATGATTCTAACTGAAATAAGTCACACAGAAAAAGAAACATCATAAGATATCAGTAATACAAGGAATGTAAACTTGGCTACACAGGAACTGAATTACAGAACAGAACAGGGTCTCAAATTTAGAAAACCAACTTATGCTTGTTTAAGGGGAGAGGTGAGTTGGGGTGCTGCATAAAACCAGAGATTGAAATGAGCACAGATAAAGTTCCTTAAGCCAAATATGGAATAGACAAGAGCTACTCCTTGCTCAACGAAATGGACTCAACACCGCATATTAAACGCCTAAGAATGTACCTGACTCTTAAGTATCTTAAAACCTATGGATTGCTATGTCTCCAAAAGAGAATCAAGCATGTGTACAGGGACATAAACGCAGCAGTGATAGGATTGGAGAGGTTCGGTGAGCAAATGAAGACCCTTTGAAGTCATATTGCATGGTACCCATTCCACGGGTTTCAACTACCCAGGTTTAAGGTATTCTTCCTTCAGCTAAAACATGCATGTGGAACCTAGAGTATGATCAACCGTGTGATCGGGAGACGTGTTCAAATATGTCTCAGTTTTCGTACCCTGGTACTCGGGTGCAACATTCCAGACGCTTTACTAACACTCTCCCGACTTGGAGAGTCAGTCCCTTTAACCTCCTGTTTGGCCCAGTTTGCAATTTCTGCGGAAGATGAACAGGAATAGCGAGAACCAATGAGAGACTAGCTGGAGGTGTCTGGACGGGCAAATTTAACTCTCATTTCCCACCAGGAAGAGGAAATAACCAAAGGCTCAGCATGCCGTGCCGGAACCAGATTAGGGCCTGAAGCCATCCTGCGGTGTTGCGGCCAGCTCACAAGAAAGCGAGTTGAAGAAAGGAGCTCAGGGGCACTGTAATTCACAAACCTGCAGAGTTATAAATGACAACTATCGTCCAAAAATATACTGAAGTAAGGCTGCCAAGAGGACTTGAAAGCGGGGCAGAATTGCAGGAAACCGATTTCAGGAGGTAGACTGGAATTGCATTGAAAGCATAGGAAAAGAGGCAGAACGTCCACAATGATGCACTTGGCCAAAAAGGGCGTATGCGTTTTTTCCTGAATATATTCAGGAAAAAACGCATACGGCCATTTTGGCCAACCAAGCAAACTTGCAAAGGAAATCTGTACTACAATGAAGTCTCACTTCCCCCCGGTCAAAAGGGCCATCTGAAAAAAGTGTAAAATCCAGAAAGGCAGGACAGGCCATGGAGAACTGGGAGCCTTGTTATGCTGATGGGCGGGATGTAAATTACCAACAGACACTCGGGAGAAGTGTATGGTGTTTCCTGAAACATCTAAAAAACAAAGCAACAGAGCCTAGGGCACTTCCACTTATGGTCCTATAGCTTTGGGAAATTAAAATCAAAAAGATACAGACACCCCAATGTTTGGGACGCCTCTGTTTACAAGAACCTCGTTTACCGTACAAGTTCAATATCACAGAAAGTGAAAAATGGATAAAGAACTTGTGGTACTTACGTACAATGCAGTATCACTCAGCAGTGAAATCTATGTCATCAGGCCCGTAACAGCACAATGAGTGGATTCAGGTACGATGATTCTAACTGAAATAAGTCACACAGAAAAAGAAACATCATAAGATATCAGTAATACACGGAATGTAAATTTGGCTACACAGGAACTGAATTACAGAACAGAACAGGGTCTCAAATTTAGAAAACCAACTTATGCTTGTTTAAGGGTAAAGGTGAGTTGGGGTGCTGCATAAAACCAGAGATTGAAATGAGCACAGATAAAGTTCCTTAAGCCAAATATGGAATAGACAAGAGCTACTCCTTGCTCAACGAAATGGACTCAACACCCCATATTAAACGCCTAAGAATGTACCTGACTCTTAAGTATCTTAAAACCTATGGATTGCTATGTCTCCGAAAGAGAATCAAGCATGTGTACAGGGACATAAACGCAGCAGTGATAGGATTGGAGAGGTTCGGTGAGCAAATGAAGACCCTTTGAAGTCATATTGCATGGTACCCATTCCACGGGTTTCAACTACCCAGGTTTAAGGTATTCTTCCTTCAGCTAAAACATGCATGTGGAACCTAGAGTATGATCAACCATGTGATCGGGAGACGTGTTCAAATATGTCTCAGTTTTCGTACCCTGGTACTCGGGTGCAACATTCCAGACGCTTTACTAACACTCTCCCGACTTGGAGAGTCAGTCCCTTTAACCTCCTGTTTGGCCCAGTTTACAATTTCTGCGGAAGATGAACAGGAATAGCGAGAACCAATGAGAGACTAGCTGGAGGTGTCTGGACGGGCAAATTTAACTCTCATTTCCCACCAGGAAGAGGAAATAACCAAAGGCTCAGCGTGCCGTGCCGGAACCAGATTAGGGCCTGAAGCCATCCTGCGGTGTTGCGGCCAGCTCACAAGAAAACGAGTTGAAGAAAGGAGCTCAGGGACACTGTAATTCACAAACCTGCAGAGTTATAAATGACAACTATCGTCCAAAAATATACTGAAGTAAGGCTGCCAAGAGGACTTGAAAGCGGGGCAGAATTGCAGGAAACCGATTTCAGGAGGTAGACTGGAATTGCATTGAAAGCATAGGAAAAGAGGCAGAACGTCCACAATGATGCACTTGGCCAAAAAGGGCGTATGCGTTTTTTCCTGAATATATTCAGGAAAAAACGCATACGCCCTTTTTGGCCAACCAAGCAAGCTTGCAAAGGAAATCTGCACTACAATGAAGTCTCACTTCCCCCCGGTCAAAAGGGCCATCTGAAAAAAGTGTAAAATCCAGAAAGGCAGGACAGGCCATGGAGAACTGGGAGCCTTGTTATGCTGATGGGCGGGATGTAAATTGCCAACAGACACTCGGGAGAAGTGTATGGTGTTTCCTGAAACGTCTAAAAAACAAAGCAACAGAGCCTAGGGCACTTCCACTTATGGTCCTATAGCTTAGGGAAATTAAAATCAAAAAGACACAGCCACCCCGAAATTTGGAACGGCTCTGTTTACAAGAACCTCGTTTACAGTACAAGTTCAACATCGCAGAAAGTGAAAAATGGATAAAGAAGTTGTGGTATTTACTTACAAAGCAATATCACTCAGGAATGAAATCTATGTCATCAGGCCCGTAGCAGCACAATGAGTGGATTCAGGTATGATGATTCTAACTGAAATAAGGCACACAGAAAAAGAAACATCATAAGATATCAGTAATACACGGAATGTAAACTTGGCTACACAGGAACTGAATTACAGAACAGAACAGGGTCTCAAATTTAGAAAACCAACTTATGCTTGCTTAAGGGGAAAGGTGAGTTGGGGTGCTGCATAAAACCAGAGATTGAAATGAGCACAGATAAAGTTCCTTAAGCCAAATATGGAATAGACAAGAGCTACTCCTTGCTCAACGAAATGGACTCAACACCGCATATTAAACGCCTAAGAATGTACCTGACTAGTAAGTATCTTAAAACCGATGGATTGCTATGTCTCCAAAAGAGAATCAAGCGTGTGTACAGGGGCATAAACGCAGCAGTGATAGGATTGGAGAGGTTCGGTGAGCAAATGAAGACCCTTTGAAGTCATATTGCATGGTACCCATTCCACGGGTTTCAACTACCCAGGTTTAAGGTATTCTTCCTTCAGCTAAAACATGCATGTGGAACCCAGAGTATGATCAACCGTGTGAACGGGAGACCTGTTCAAATATGTCTCAGTTTTCGTACCCTGGTACTCGGGTGCAACATTCCAGACGCTTTACTAACACTCTCCCGACTTGGAGAGTCAGTCCCTTTAACCTCCTGTTTGGCCCAGTTTGCAATTTCTGCGGAAGATGAACAGGAATAGCGAGAACCAATGAGAGACTAGCTGGAGGTGTCTGGACGGGCAAATTTAACTCTCATTTCCCACCAGGAAGAGGAATTAACCAAAGGCTCAGCGTGCCGTGCCGGAACCAGATTAGGGCCTGAAGCCATCCTGCGCTGTTGCGGCCAGCTCACAAGAAAGCGAGTTGAAGAAAGGAGCTCAGGGGCACTGTAATTCACAAACCTGCAGAGTTATAAATGACAGCTATCGTCCAAAAATATACTGAAGTAAGGCTGCCAAGAGGACTTGAAAGCGGGGCAGAATTGCAGGAAACCGATTTCAGGAGGTAGACTGGAATTGCATTGAAAGCATAGGAAAAGAGGCAGAACGTCCACAATGATGCACTTGGCCAAAAAGGGCGTATGCGTTTTTTCCTGAATATATTCAGGAAAAAACGCATACGGCCATTTTGGCCAACCAAGCAAACTTGCAAAGGAAATCTGTACTACAATGAAGTCTCACTTCCCCCCGGTCAAAAGGGCCATCTGAAAAAAGTGTAAAATCCAGAAAGGCAGGACAGGCAATGGAGAACTGGGAGCCTTGTTATGCTGATGGGTGGGATGTAAATTGCCAACAGACACTCGGGAGAAGTGTATGGTGTTTCCTGAAACATCTAAAAAACAAAGCAACAGAGCCTAGGGCACTTCCACTTATGGTCCTATAGCTTAGGGAAATTAAAATCAAAAAGACACAGCCACCCCAAAGTTTGGAACGGCTCTGTTTACAAGAACCTCGTTTACAGTACAAGTTCAACATCGCAGAAAGTGAAAAATGGTTAAAGAAGTTGTGGTATTTACTTACAAAGCAATATCACTCAGCAATGAAATCTATGTCATCAGGCCCTTAGCAGCACAATGAGTGGATTCAGGTATGATGATTCTAACTGAAATAAGTCACACAGAAAAAGAAACATCATAAGATATCACTAATACACGGAATGTAAACTTGGCTACACAGGAACTGAATTCCAATATAGAACAGGGTCTCAAATTTAGAAAACCAACTTATGCTTGCTTAAGGGGAAAGGTGAGTTGGGGTGCTGCATAAAACCAGAGATTGAAATGAGCACAGATAAAGTTCCTTAAGCCAAATATGGAATAGACAAGAGCTACTCCTTGCTCAACGAAATGGACTCAACACCCCATATTAAACGCCTAAGAATGTACCTGACTAGTAAGTATCTTAAAACCTATGGATTGCTATGTCTCCAAAAGAGAATCAAGCGTGTGTACAGGGGCATAAACGCAGCAGTGATAGGATTGGAGAGGTTCGGTGAGCAAATGAAGACCCTTTGAAGTCATATTGCATGGTACCCATTCCACGGGTTTCAACTACCCAGGTTTAAGGTATTCTTCCTTCAGCTAAAACATGCATGTGGAACCCAGAGTATGATCAACCGTGTGAACGGGAGACGTGTTCAAATATATCTCAGTTTTCCTCCCCTGGTACTCGGGTGCAACATTCCAGACGCTTTACTAACTCCCCACTTGGAGTGTCAGCGCCTTTAACCACCTGTTTGGCCCAGTTTGCAATTTCTGCGGAAGATGAACAGGAATAGGGAGAACCAATGAGAGACTAGCTGGAGGTGTCTGGACGGGCAAATTTAACTCTCATTTCCCACCAGGAAGAGGAATTAACCAAAGGCTCAGCATGCCGTGCCGGAACCAGATTAGGGCCTGAAGCCATCCTGCGGTGTTGCGGCCAGCTCACAAGAAAGCGAGTTGAAGAAAGGAGCTCAGGGGCACTGTAATTCACAAACCTGCAGAGTTATAAATGACAGCTATCGTCCAAAAATATACTGAAGTAAGGCTGCCAAGAGGACTTGAAAGCGGGGCAGAATTGCAGGAAACCGATTTCAGGAGGTAGACTGGAATTGCATTGAAAGCATAGGAAAAGAGGCAGAACGTCCACAATGATGCACTTGGCCAAAAAGGGCGTATGCGTTTTTTCCTGAATATATTCAGGAAAAAACGCATACGCCCTTTTTGGCCAACCAAGCAAGCTTGCAAAGGAAATCTGCACTACAATGAAGTCTCACTTCCCCCCGGTCAAAAGGGCCATCTGAAAAAAGTGTAAAATCCAGAAAGGCAGGACAGGCCATGGAGAACTGGGAGCCTTGTTATGCTGATGGGCGGGATGTAAATTGCCAACAGACACTCGGGAGAAGTGTATGGTGTTTCCTGAAACATCTAAAAAACAAAACAACAGAGCGTAGGGCACTTCCACTTATGGTCCAATAGTTTAGGGAAATTAAAATCAAAAAGACACAGCCACCCCAAAGTTTGGGACGCCTCTGTTTACAAGAACCTCGTTTACCATACAAGTTCAATATCACAGAAAGTGAAAAATGGATAAAGAACTTGTGGTACTTATGTACAATGCAGTATCACTCAGCAATGAAATCTATGTCATCAGGCCCGTAGCAGCATAATGAGTGGATTCAGGTACGATGATTCTAACTGAAATAAGTCACACAGAAAAAGAAACATCATAAGATATCACTAATACACGGAATGTAAACTTGGCTACACAGGAACTGAATTACAGAACAGAACAGGGTCTCAAATTTAGAAAACCAACTTATGCTTGCTTAAGGGGAAAGGTGAGTTGGGGTGCTGCATAAAAGCAGAGATTGAAATGAGCACAGATAAAGTTCCTTAAGCCAAATACGGAATAGACAAGATCTACTCCTTGCTCAACGAAATGGACTCAACACCGCATAATAAACGCCTAAAAATGTACCTGACTAGTAAGTATCTTAAATCCTATGGATTGCTATGTCTCCAAAAGAGAATCAAGCATGTGTACAGGGGCATAAACGCAGCAGTGATAGGATTGGAGAGGTTCGGTGAGCAAATGAAGACCCTTTGAAGTCATATTGCATGGTACCCATTCCACGGGTTTCAACTACCCAGTTTTAAGGTATTGTTCCTTCAGCTAAAACATGCATGTGGAACCTAGAGTATGATCAACCATGTGATCGGGAGATGTGTTCAAATATGTCTCAGTTTTCGTACCCTGGTACTCGGGTGCAACATTCCAGACGCTTTACTAACACTCTCCCGACTTGGAGAGTCAGTCCCTTTAACCTCCTGTTTGGCCCAGTTTGCAATTTCTGCGGAAGATGAACAGGAATAGCGAGAACCAATGAGAGACTAGCTGGAGGTGTCTGGACGGGCAAATTTAACTCTCATTTCCCACCAGGAAGAGGAATTAACCAAAGGCTCAGCGTGCCGTGCCGGAACCAGATTAGGGCCTGAAGCCATCCTGCGCTGTTGCGGCCAGCTCACAAGAAAGCGAGTTGAAGAATGGAGCTCAGGGGCACTGTAATTCACAAACCTGCAGTGTTATAAATGACAGCTATCGTCCAAAAATATACTGAAGTAAGGCTGCCAAGAGGACTTGAAAGCGGGGCAGAATTGCAGGAAACCGATTTCAGGAGGTAGACTGGAATTGCATTGAAAGCATAGGAAAAGAGGCAGAACGTCCACAATGATGCACTTGGCCAAAAAGGGCGTATGCGTTTTTTCCTGAATATATTCAGGAAAAAACGCATACGGCCATTTTGGCCAACCAAGCAAACTTGCAAAGGAAATCTGTACTACAATGAAGTCTCACTTCCCCCCATTCAAAAGGGCCATCTGAAAAAAGTGTAAAATCCAGAAAGGCAGGACAGGCCATGGAGAACTGGGAGCCTTGTTATGCTGATGGGTGGGATGTAAATTGCCAACAGACACTGGGGAGAAGTGTATGGTGTTTCCTGAAACATCTAAAAAACAAAGCAACAGAGCCTAGGGCACTTCCACTTATGGTCCTGTAGCTTAGGGAAATTAAAATCAAAAAGACACAGCCACCCCGAAGTTTGGAACGGCTCTGTTTACAAGAACCTCGTTTACAGTACAAGTTCAACATCGCAGAAAGTGAAAAATGGTTAAAGAAGTTGTGGTATTTACTTACAAAGCAATATCACTCAGCAATGAAATCTATGTCATCAGGCCCTTAGCAGCACAATGAGTGGATTCAGGTACCATGATTCTAACTGAAATAAGTCACACAGAAAAAGAAACATCATAAGATATCAGTAATACACGGAATGGAAACTTGGCTACACAGGAACTGAATTCCAATACAGAACAGGGTCTCAAATTTAGAAAACCAACTTATGCTTGCTTAAGGGGAAAGGTGAGTTGGGGTGCTGCATAAAACCAGAGATTGAAATGAGCACAGATAAAGTTCCTTAAGCCAAATATGGAATAGACAAGAGCTACTCCTTGCTCAACGAAATGGACTCAACACCCCATATTAAACGCCTAAGAATGTACCTGACTAGTAAGTATCTTAAAACCTATGGATTGCTATGTCTCCAAAAGAGAATCAAGCGTGTGTACAGGGGCATAAACGCAGCAGTGATAGGATTGGAGAGGTTCGGTGAGCAAATGAAGACCCTTTGAAGTCATATTGCATGGTACCCATTCCACGGGTTTCAACTACCCAGGTTTAAGGTATTCTTCCTTCAGCTAAAACATGCATGTGGAACCCAGAGTATGATCAACCGTGTGAACGGGAGACCTGTTCAAATATGTCTCAGTTTTCCTCCCCTGGTACTCGGGTGCAACATTCCAGACGCTTTACTAACACTCTCCCGAGTTGGAGAGTCAGTCCCTTTAACCTCCTGTTTGGCCCAGTTTGCAATTTCTGCGGAAGATGAACAGGAATAGGGAGAACCAATGAGAGACTAGCTGGAGGTGTCTGGACGGGCAAATTTAACTCTCATTTCCCACCAGGAAGAGGAATTAACCAAAGGCTCAGCATGCCGTGCCGGAACCAGATTAGGGCCTGAAGCCATCCTGCGGTGCTGCGGCCAGCTCACAAGAAAGCGAGTTGAAGAAAGGAGCTCAGGGGCACTGTAATTCACAAACCTGCAGAGTTATAAATGACAGCTATCGTCCAAAAATATACTGAAGTAAGGCTGCCAAGAGGACTTGAAAGCGGGGCAGAATTGCAGGAAACCGATTTCAGGAGGTAGACTGGAATTGCATTGAAAGCATAGGAAAAGAGGCAGAACGTCCACAATGATGCACTTGGCCAAAAAGGGCGTATGCGTTTTTTCCTGAATATATTCAGGAAAAAACGCATACGCCCTTTTTGGCCAACCAAGCAAGCTTGCAAAGGAAATCTGCACTACAATGAAGTCTCACTTCCCCCCGGTCAAAAGGGCCATCTGAAAAAAGTGTAAAATCCAGAAAGGCAGGACAGGCCATGGAGAACTGGGAGCCTTGTTATGCTGATGGGCGGGATGTAAATTGCCAACAGACACTCGGGAGAAGTGTATGGTGTTTCCTGAAACATCTAAAAAACAAAACAACAGAGCGTAGGGCACTTCCACTTATGGTCCAATAGTTTAGGGAAATTAAAATCAAAAAGACACAGCCACCCCAAAGTTTGGGACGCCTCTGTTTACAAGAACCTCGTTTACCGTACAAGTTCAATATCACAGAAAGTGAAAAATGGATAAAGAACTTTTGGTACTTATGTACAATGCAGTATCACTCAGCAATGAAATCTATGTCATCAGGCCCATAGCAGCATAATGAGTGGATTCAGGTACGATGATTCTAACTGAAATAAGTCACACAGAAAAAGAAATATCATAAGATATCACTAATACACGGAATGTAAACTGGGCTACACAGGAACTGAATTACAGAACAGAACAGGGTCTCAAATTTAGAAAACCAACTTATGCTTGCTTAAGGGGAAAGGTGAGTTGGGGTGCTGCATAAAAGCAGAGATTGAAATGAGCACAGATAAAGTTCCTTAAGCCAAATACGGAATAGACAAGAGCTACTCCTTGCTCAACGAAATGGACTCAACACCGCATAAGAAACGCCTAAGAATGTACCTGACTAGTAAGTATCTTAAATCCTATGGATTGCTATGTCTCCAAAAGAGAATCAAGCGTGTGTACAGGGGCATAAACGCAGCAGTGATAGGATTGGAGAGGTTCGGTGAGCAAATGAAGACCCTTTGAAGTCATATTGCATGGTACCCATTCCACGGGTTTCAACTACCCAGTTTTAAGGTATTGTTCCTTCAGCTAAAACATGCATGTGGAACGTAGAGTATGATCAACCATGTGATCGGGAGACGTGTTCAAATATGTCTCAGTTTTCGTACCCTGGTACTCGGGTGCAACATTCCAGACGCTTTACTAACACTCTCCCGACTTGGAGAGTCAGTCCCTTTAACCTCCTGTTTGGCCCAGTTTGCAATTTCTGCGGAAGATAAACAGGAATAGCGAGAACCAATGAGAGACTAGCTGGAGGTGTCTGGACGGGCAAATTTAACTCTCATTTCCCACCAGGAAGAGGAATTAACCAAAGGCTCAGCGTGCCGTGTCGGAACCAGATTAGGGCCTGAAGCCATCCTGCGCTGTTGCGGCCAGCTCACAAGAAAGCGAGTTGAAGAATGGAGCTCAGGGGCACTGTAATTCACAAACCTGCAGAGTTATAAATGACAGCTATCGTCCAAAAATATACTGAAGTAAGGCTGCCAAGAGGACTTGAAAGCGGGGCAGAATTGCAGGAAACCGATTTCAGGAGGTAGACTGGAATTGCATTGAAAGCATAGGAAAAGAGGCAGAACGTCCACAATGATGCACTTGGCCAAAAAGGGCGTATGCGTTTTTTCCTGAATATATTCAGGAAAAAACGCATACGGCCATTTTGGCCAACCAAGCAAACTTGCAAAGGCAATCTGTACTACAATGAAGTCTCACTTCCCCCCAGTCAAAAGGGCCATCTGAAAAAAGTGTAAAATCCAGAAAGGCAGGACAGGCCATGGAGAACTGGGAGCCTTGTTATGCTGATGGGTGGGATGTAAATTGCCAACAGACACTGGGGAGAAGTGTATGGTGTTTCCTGAAACATCTAAAAAACAAAGCAACAGAGCCTAGGGCACTTCCACTTATGGTCCTATAGCTTAGGGAAATTAAAATCAAAAAGACACAGCCACCCCGAAGTTTGGAACGGCTCTGTTTACAAGAACCTCGTTTACAGTACAAGTTCAACATCGCAGAAAGTGAAAAATGGTTACAGAAGTTGTGGTATTTACTTACAAAGCAATATCACTCAGCAATGAAATCTATGTCATCAGGCCCTTAGCAGCACAATGAGTGGATTCAGGTACGATGATTCTAACTGAAATAAGTCACACAGAAAAAGAAACATCATAAGGTATCAGTAATACACGGAATGTAAACTTGGCTACACAGGAACTGAATTCCAATACAGAACAGGGTCTCAAATTTAGAAAACCAACTTATGCTTGCTTAAGGGGAAAGGTGAGATGGGGTGCTGCATAAAACCAGAGATTGAAATGAGCACAGATAAAGTTCCTTAAGCCAAATATGGAATAGACAAGAGCTACTCCTTGCTCAACGAAATGGACTCAACACCCCATATTAAACGCCTAAGAATGTACCTGACTAGTAAGTATCTTAAAACCTATGGATTGCTATGTCTCCAAAAGAGAATCAAGCGTGTGTACAGGGGCATAAACGCAGCAGTGATAGGATTGGAGAGGTTCGGTGAGCAAATGAAGACCCTTTGAAGTCATATTGCATGGTACCCATTCCACGGGTTTCAACTACCCAGGTTTAAGGTATTCTTCCTTCAGCTAAAACATGCATGTGGAACCCAGAGTATGATCAACCGTGTGAACGGGAGACGTGTTCAAATATGTCTCAGTTTTCCTCCCCTGGTACTCGGGTGCAACATTCCAGACGCTTTACTAACACTCTCCCCACTTGGAGTGTCAGCACCTTTAACCACCTGTTTGGCCCAGTTTGCAATTTCTGCGGAAGATGAACAGGAATAGGGAGAACCAATGAGAGACTAGCTGGAGGTGTCTGGACGGGCAAATTTAACTCTCATTTCCCACCAGGAAGAGGAATTAACCAAAGGCTCAGCGTGCCGTGCCGGAACCAGATTAGGGCCTGAAGCCATCCTGCGGTGTTGCGGCCAGCTCACAAGAAAGCGAGTTGAAGAAAGGAGCTCAGGGGCACTGTAATTCACAAACCTGCAGAGTTATAAATGACAGCTATCGTCCAAAAATATACTGAAGTAAGGCTGCCAAGAGGACTTGAAAGCGGGGCAGAATTGCAGGAAACCGATTTCAGGAGGTAGACTGGAATTGCATTGAAAGCATAGGAAAAGAGGCAGAACGTCCACAATGATGCACTTGGCCAAAAAGGGCGTATGCGTTTTTTCCTGAATATATTCAGGAAAAAACGCATACGGCCATTTTGGCCAACCAAGCAAACTTGCAAAGGAAATCTGCACTACAATGAAGTCTCACTTCCCCCCGGTCAAAAGGGCCATCTGAAAAAAGTGTAAAATCCAGAAAGGCAGGACAGGCCATGGAGAACTGGGAGCCTTGTTATGCTGATGGGCGGGATGTAAATTGCCAACAGACACTCGGGAGAAGTGTATGGTGTTTCCTGAAACATCTAAAAAACAAAACAACAGAGCGTAGGGCACTTCCACTTATGGTCCAATAGTTTAGGGAAATTAAAATCAAAAAGACACAGCCACCCCAAAGTTTGGGACGCCTCTGTTTACAAGAACCTCGTTTACCGTACAAGTTCAATATCACAGAAAGTGAAAAATGGATAAACAACTTGTGGTACTTATGTACAATGCAGTATCACTCAGCAATGAAATCTATGTCATCAGGCCCGTAGCAGCATAATGAGTGGATTCAGGTACGATGATTCTAACTGAAATAAGTCACACAGAAAAAGAAATATCATAAGATATCACTAATACACGGAATGTAAACTGGGCTACACTGGAACTGAATTACAGAACAGAACAGGGTCTCAAATTTAGAAAACCAACTTATGCTTGCTTAAGGGGAAAGGTGAGTTGGGGTGCTGCATAAAAGCAGAGATTGAAATGAGCACAGATAAAGTTCCTTAAGCCAAATACGGAATAGACAAGAGCTACTCCTTGCTCAACGAAATGGACTCAACACCGCATAATAAACGCCTAAGAATGTACCTGACTAGTAAGTATCTTAAATCCTATGGATTGCTATGTCTCCAAAAGAGAATCAAGGGTGTGTACAGGGGCATAAACGCAGCAGTGATAGGATTGGAGAGGTTCGGTGAGCAAATGAAGACCCTTTGAAGTCATATTGCATGGTACCCATTCCACGGGTTTCAACTACCCAGTTTTAAGGTATTGTTCCTTCAGCTAAAACATGCATGTGGAACCTAGAGTATGATCAACCATGTGATCGGGAGACGTGTTCAAATATGTCTCAGTTTTCGTACCCTGGTACTCGGGTGCAACATTCCAGACGCTTTACTAACACTCTCCCGACTTGGAGAGTCAGTCCCTTTAACCTCCTGTTTGGCCCAGTTTGCAATTTCTGCGGAAGATGAACAGGAATAGCGAGAACCAATGAGAGACTAGCTGGAGGTGTCTGGACGGGCAAATTTAACTCTCATTTCCCACAAGGAAGAGGAATTAACCAAAGGCTCAGCGTGCCGTGTCGGAACCAGATTAGGGCCTGAAGCCATCCTGCGCTGTTGCGGCCAGCTCACAAGAAAGCGAGTTGAAGAATGGAGCTCAGGGGCACTGTAATTCACAAACCTGCAGAGTTATAAATGACAGCTATCGTCCAAAAATATACTGAAGTAAGGCTGCCAAGAGGACTTGAAAGCGGGGCAGAATTGCAGGAAACCGATTTCAGGAGGTAGACTGGAATTGCATTGAAAGCATAGGAAAAGAGGCAGAACGTCCACAATGATGCACTTGGCCAAAAAGGGCGTATGCGTTTTTTCCTGAATATATTCAGGAAAAAACGCATACGGCCATTTTGGCCAACCAAGCAAACTTGCAAAGGAAATCTGTACTACAATGAAGTCTCACTTCCCCCCAGTCAAAAGGGCCATCTGAAAAAAGTGTAAAATCCAGAAAGGCAGGACAGGCCATGGAGAACTGGGAGCCTTGTTATGCTGATGGGTGGGATGTAAATTGCCAACAGACACTGGGGAGAAGTGTATGGTGTTTCCTGAAACATCTAAAAAACAAAGCAACAGAGCCTAGGGCACTTCCACTTATGGTCCTATAGCTTAGGGAAATTAAAATCAAAAAGACACAGCCACCCCGAAGTTTGGAACGGCTCTGTTTACAAGAACCTCGTTTACAGTACAAGTTCAACATCGCAGAAAGTGAAAAATGGTTAAAGAAGTTGTGGTATTTACTTACAAAGCAATATCACTCAGCAATGAAATCTATGTCATCAGGCCCTTAGCAGCACAATGAGTGGATTCAGGTATGATGATTCTAACTGAAATAAGTCACACAGAAAAAGAAACATCATAAGGTATCAGTAATACACGGAATGTAAACTTGGCTACACAGGAACTGAATTCCAATACAGAACAGGGTCTCAACTTTAGAAAACCAACTTATGCTTGCTTAAGGGTAAAGGTGAGTTGGGGTGCTGCATAAAACCAGAGATTGAAATGAGCACAGATAAAGTTCTTTAAGCCAAATATGGAATAGACAAGAGCTCCTCCTTGCTCAATGAAATGGACTCAACACCGCATATTAAACGCCTAAGAATGTACGTGACTAGTAAGTATCTTAAAACCTATGGATTGCTATGTCTCCGAAAGAGAATCAAGCGTGTGTACAGGGGCATAAACTCAGCAGTGATAGGATTGGAGAGGTTCGGTGAGCAAATGAAGACCCTTTGAAGTCATATTGTCTGGTACCCATTCCACGGGTCTCAACTCTCCAGGTTTAAGGTATTCTTCCTTCAGCTAAAACATGCATGTGGAACCCAGAGTATGATCAACCACGTGAACGGGAGACGTGTTCAATTATGTCTCAGTTTTCCTCCCCTGGTACTCGGGTGCAACATTCCAGACGCTTTACTAACACTCTCCCCACTTGGAGAGTCAGCGCCTTTAACCTCCTGTTTGGCCCAGTTTGCTATTTCTGCGGAACATGTACAGGAATAGGGAGAACCAATGAGAGACTAGCTGGAGGTGTCTGGACGGGCAAATTTAACTCTCATTTCCCACCAGGAAGAGGAAATAACCAAAGGCTCAGCGTGCCGTGCCGGAACCAGATTAGGGCCTGAAGCCATCCTGCGGTGTTGCGGCCAGCTCACAAGAAAGCGAGTTGAAGAAAGGAGCTCAGGGACACTGTAATTCACAAACCTGCAGAGTTATAAATGACAGCTATCGTCCAAAAATATACTGAAGTAAGGCTGCCAAGAGAACTTGAAAGCGGGGCAGAATTGCAGGAAACCGATTTCAGGAGGTAGACTGGAATTGCATCGAAAGCATAGGAAAAGCGGCAGAGCGTCCACAATGATGCACTTGGCCAAAAAGGGCGTATGCATTTTTTCCTGACTATATTCAGGAAAAAAAGCATACGCCCTTTTTGGCCAACCAAGCAAGCTTGCAAAGGAAATATGCACTACAATGAAGTCTCACTTCCCCCCGGTCAAAAGGGCCATCTGAAAAAAGTGTAAAATCCAGAAAGGCAGGACAGGCCATGGAGAACTGGGAGCCTTGTTATGCTGATGGGCGGGATGTAAATTGCCAACAGCCACTTGGGAGAAGTGTATGGTGTTTCCTGAAACATCTAAAAAACAAAGCAACAGAGCCTAGGGCACTTCCACTTATGGTCCTATAGCTTAGGGAAATTAAAATCAAAAAGACACAGCCACCCCAAAGTTTGGGACGCCTCTGTTTACAAGAACCTCGTTTGCCGTACAAGTTCAATATCACAGAATGTGAAAAATGGATAAAGAACTTGTGGTACTTACGTACAATGCAGTATCACTCAGCAATGAAATCTATGTCATCAGGCCCGTAGCAGCATAATGAGTCGATTCAGGTACGATGATTCTAACTGAAATAAGTCACACAGAAGAAGAAACATCATAAGATATCACTAATACACGGAATGTAAACTTGGCTACACAGGAACTGAATTCCAAAACAGAACAGGGTCTCAAATTTAGAAAACCAACTTATGCTTGCTTAAGGGGAAAGGTGAGTTGGGGTGCTGCATAAAACCAGAGATTGAAATGAGCACAGATAACGTTCTATAAGGCAAATATGGAATAGACAAGAGCTACTCCTTGCTCAACGAAATGGACTCAACACCCCATATTCAACGCCTAGGAATATACCTGCCTAGTAAGAATCATAAACGCAATGGATTTATATATCTCTGTAAGAGAATCAAGAGTGTGTACAGCGGCATTAAAGCAGTGAAAATCACCTAAATCCCATATTAAAAATAAATTTCTTAAACAAAACACAATGACAGTGAAATAGAGAGCAATACTTAAGTAATTCATTCAAGGCTTCTGATGCAACCTGCATTTACCATATCTACACCCAGAGCTGGGTGACACATAAGGCTGGACACTTGGGGCTCATAAGATTGGTGAGGTTCGGTGAGCAAATGCAGACCCTTTGAAGTCATATTGCATGGAACCCATTCCATGGGTCTCAACTCTCCAGGTTTAAGAGATTCTTCCTTCAGCTAAAACATGCATGTGGAACCCAGAGTATGATCCACCGTGTGATCGAGAAACGTGTTCAAATGTGTCTCACTTTTCGTTCCCTGGTACTCGGGTGCAACATTCCAGACGCTTTACTAACACTCTCCCAACTTGGAGAGTCAGTCCCTTTAACCTCCTGTTTGGCCCAGTTTGCAATTTCTGCGGAAGATGAACAGGAATAGCGAGAACCAATGAGAGACTAGCTGGAGGTGTCTGGACGGGCAAATTTAACTCTCATTTCCCACAGGGAAGAGGAATAAACCAAAGGCTCAGCATGCCGTGCCAGAACCAGATTAGGGCCTGAAGCAATCCTGCGGTGTTGTGGCCAGCTCAAAAGAAAGCGAGTTGAAGAAAGGAGCTCAGGGGCACTGTAATTCACAAACCTGCAGATTTATAAATGACAGCTATTGTCCGAAAATATACTGAAGTAGGGCTGCCAAGAGGACTTGAATGCGGGGCAGAATTGCAGGAAACCGATTTCAGGAGGAATCGGAATTGGATTGCATTTAAAACACAGGAAAAGAGGAAGAACGTCGACAATGATGCACTTGGCCAAAAAGGGCGTATGTGTTTTTTCCTGAATATATTCAGGAGAAAACTCATACGCCCTTTTTGGCCAACCAAGCAAGCTTGCAAAGGAAATCTGCACTACAATGAAGTCTCACTCCCCCCCCCCCCGGTCAAAAGGGCCATCTGAAAAAAGTGTAAAATCCAGAAAGGCAGAACAGGCCACGGAGAACTGGGAGCCTTGTTATGCTGATGGGCGGGATGTAAATTCCCAACAGCCGCTCTGTAGAAGTGTATGGTGTTTCCTGAAACATCTAAAAAACAAAGCAACAGAGCCTAGGGCACTTCCACTTATGGTCCTATAGCTTAGGGAAATTAAAATCAAAAAGACACAGCCACCCCAATATTTGGGACGGCTCTTTTTACAGGAATCTCTTCTGCGGCACAAGTTAAATATCCCAGAGAGCAAATAATGGATAAAGAAGTTGCGGTACTTATGTACAACAGAATACCACTCAGCAATGTAATCTATGTCACCAGGCCCGTACCAGCATAATGAGTGGATTGAGGCACGATGATTCTAAGTGAAATAAGTCACACAGAAAAAGAAACATCATAAGGTATCACTAATACATGGAATGTGAACTTGGCTACACATGAACTGAATTACAAAACAGAACAGGGTCTCAAATTTAGAAAACCAACTTATGCTTGCTTAAGGGGGAAGGTGAGTTGGGGTGCTGCATAAAAGCAGAGTTTGAAATTAGCACAGATACCGTTCCATAAGCCAAATATGTAATAGACAAGACCTACCCCTTGCTCAACGAAATGGATTCAACAATGAGGTATCACCTCACACCTGGTAGAATAGGCATCATAGAAAATCTACAAACAAAAAATGCTGGAAAGGGTGTGGAGAAAAGGAACCCTCTTCCACTATTGTTGGGAATATAAATTGATACAGTCATTATGGAGAACAATATGGAATTTCTTAAGAAACTAACAATAGAATTACCATATGATACAGCAATCCCAGTACTGGACATATACCCAGACAAAACCATAAATCAAAAAGAGTCATTCACCGCAATGTTCATTGCATCACTATTTACAATATCGAGGTAATGGAAGCAACCTAAATGCCCACAGACAGACGAATGCATAAAGCTGTGGTACATATATAAAATGGAATATTACTAAGCCATGAAAAGGAATGAAATTGGGTCATTTGTAGAGACGTCGATGGATCTAGAGACTGTCATACAGAGTGAAGTAAGTCAGAAAGAGAAAAACAAATCTGGTATATTCATGCATATATGTGGAACCTAGAAAAACTGTACAGATTAACCATTTTGCAAGGCATAAATAGAGCAACAGATGTAGACAACAAACGTATGGACAACAAGGGGGGAAAGCTGTTGGGGGGGTGGTGGTGGGAGGAGTTGAGAGACTGGGATTGGCATGTATACATTTATATGTATAAAATAGATAACCAATAAGAACCTGCTGTATAAAAATATAAAATAAAATTCAAAATTAAAAAGAAATAAAATTTAAAAAATAAAACAGAAAAAACAATTATTCCCTGCACATACATGTATTTATATGAATAAATTATTTCCATGCTTATATCTGTAAATACAAAAAAGAGGAATAAAATCTACCTTGAACCAAAAACGAAAAAGAGAAAAAAACACAGAACCCACCAGTTACACAGAGGAAAACCGTATCAGGGCACTTGCTCCAGTTGTAAACAATTCTGAAGTTGGTCAGTGGTGGGGAATCGTCTCCCATTCAGCCAGCAGCCCCCACGCAACAAGCGTCCTCATTGCAAAGCTGGGGCACCGTGCCGAGGCATCTGTGAGTAAACGTGAGCTGAGCCCCAGGCCAGTTGCTGCTGAACTATTCCCACCCGTCCCAGGTAAAACACCTGAATATATACAAGGACTTGAAAGCCTAGAGGAAGGGCCATAGAGCCACACGAGTGACAGCATGCCGGCCGACTTGGTGCCTGCAGGCCAGCCAGGATGGTCCTGGCCCTGGGTGCTCTTCTGGAAGATTTCCATTTCCCTGCCTGAGATACCCGTCCTGTCCCTGCCCCCACTGCTTTTTTCCTTCCTCACCTCTGCCCAGGGAGAAATTCCAGCAGCAGGTATGGGTGACACATCCTCTTCTTTAGCAGGTGGCAGCCTGGCAACTGCTGCAGAAAGTCCAGCAGAACCCCACTCACACTGGGCCACCCACAAAGCCGTGGCCTCTCACTCCCTCCCACCAGCCCAGCCCCGAGACTGCTGACAGGGCAGAGAAAATGGCGTCAGGCACGGCTGCAGGGGCTCTTGCTGCCTGGAGTGGTATTTATATTGATCTCAACCCAGGCACACCTGGGGAGGGCTGGCCGGCACGGTAAGGCTGCCCAGGTCAGCCAATCGTCACCCCTCAGGGGCTCACAGTTGCAGAAAATGGAACTTGCTGAACCGGCCAGGTCCAAGGAACAGGTGTGGGCTCCTGAGAGTCAGGATAGACAAGGGGCTGCAGCTTTGGCTTGTTTTCTAATCATTTTATCTGGCCCATGAGTGGGAGACAACTTCAAGAAAACCCTCTCCTAATGAGAGGAACCCAGGAGTCAGGGAAAGGAGGGGTGGGTGGTGGTTGGAGACAGAGGCCTGGTGCCCCGGGTGCAGTGGAAGTCTCTGGAAGACCAGGTGGAGGGAGGCCTCACGGAGTGATGCCCAGGGTCACAGACCTGTCGCAGCTGCTGTTTGTTAGTTCAAGTCCTGCTCTGAGGTGCTCTGTGTCAGCTCTGAGCGACAGGTGAGCTGGGGGTGCTCTGCAATGAGGGCTATGTGCACGGTTCCTGTGTGCCCAGCCCTGCCACGGTACCTGCAAGGGTAGCTCTGTATCCTGGGAGGGGCCTGATCACAAGAGCCCCGTGGGCTGGGGTGGGGGTGGGGTACCTGCCCAGGTGAGCTCCATATTCTGCGATTGGTCTGACCACGAGAGCCCCATGGGCTGCTGGGGACCTGGTAAAGGATGTCAGGACAGTCAGTGAAGCCACCGAGGATATACCTCCAGTTGCTCCTAATTCCTACACCCTGCTGGTCATTCTACCAACCACCAGGACATGGTATTCTGTATTAGTCTTCAATGATGCCTTCTTTTGTATTCCATTAGTCCCAGAGTCACAAGAAATTTTGGCTTGTGAGTGGCAGGACTCAACATACAACTAAAACAATACTTCCGGGCCGTCTGGCCCCAAGGGTGCAAAAATTCCCACACCGTCTTTGGGGAAAGCTTAGCTAAAGACCTAAAAGTTCTACCTCTGGAAAAGGAAACCCTCCTTCAATATGCAGACGACATTCTGATCGCCAGCCCTACTAAGGAGGCCTCTGAACTACCAAGCCAATAAAGGATAGAAGTTGTCCAAGAAAAAGCTCAAATATCACAGACTGCGGTGACCTGCCTGGGCTTCATTCTCACACAAGGTCAGAGAAGCCCATCCCAGGAAAGGGAAGAAACCATTTTCAGCCTTACCCCTTTCTAAAACTAGAAGACAGCTTAGGGGTTCCTGGGGAGGCCAGGGTTTGCTGCTTCTGGATCCCTAACTACAGTCTACTAGCTGGGCCTCTATATGAAACACTGAAAGGAAAAGATGATGATCCTTTTGAATAGAATCCAGAAGTGGCCTTTCAAGAATGGAAAGAGCAGTCAATTCAGACCCTTGCCCTGGAACTCCCTAATTTAGCTAAACCCTTTGACCTTTACATTCCCAGTGAAAGGTGAATCGCCATTGGAGAATTAGTGCAAAAACTGGGACCACTTGAAATGGAACAATGCAAGAATGCCATCCAGGTAGGATAAACTACGGTCACTAAGGAGCTTGGCCCACTGCCACATCTGGCCAAGATACTGGCGGTATCTAAAAACCTGGAAATCAGCAGCCCAAAAGGCCACCTCCCTCCTACGGGAAAAGGACCCCACGTGGTGATCCTAACCACCAACCATGCCCTGAAGTTGCAGGGTTCGCTCCGTGGGCACACCGACCTCGAGTGAGGAGGCCCTCCAACTCCAACATCCAGAGAGATAACCGGGGGCAACAGGGCACCATGACGACTCGTGTGAACATCACTTGACCTGGAGTTTCTCTCATAAAACAACAAGAGTGTGTCCCAAAAGAGTAGACTACTGCTTGCAGGACTTACTGCACCCAGAGGGGAGCTAATAATCTTGGCGGGGGAACAGTATACCACACTGTCACCATAGAAAAGCCTACAGACACCGTGATGATGGTGGCCAATAAGACCGGCTGGACTCCTGTTTACTTCAAAAGGCTGTTGACTCAGTAGCCATCATGGTCCTTATCACCACTGACCCTGGACTGTCTGGGAGTTGAGCGGGCAGGGCTCTGACACCTGGTGCTGTTTGTACGTTAATTCAGGGGCCTAATTGAAGAAAGCGCAGACTACTGGTCAGAGCATCTAGGCTGGCAGAAACGGTCAGCCTAAGGTGGCCGAACAAATGTGGGGCGGGGTGAAACCGGCCCCCACAGCGTCTCTGCACATCTCTTTCCTGGACCCTTAAAGGTCATTAGAATCTATAACACTTCCAATGCTGGTGCTCAGGTGGACGAGCAGGGAGGCAGGGGTCCTGGGGACAATCAACGTCACCGGGAGGCTGCTGGGGAGAAGCTCTGACCCTCGCCCCAGGGTATGAGGGCTCCCAACTCAGCACTCAGCAGTTACAGAAGAAGGGTCTGCACCCTCAGCACTCCAAGAATGAGGAACGGGACAAAAGGCAGAGGAGGGGTTTGTCCCCAGCAAAGCCCATTAAAAATCCCTGGGAGATAAAAATAGAATCTGGGCAATAAAGTCAAGTCTAACCTTTTTTATCCTTTGTGCTTTGTCTAATTTCACGTGCTCCTAGGGTCCCGCATGCAGAGGTTCCACACCCGGCACTTCAGACCAGATTTCCTAGTGCAGAATGGCTGGGTCGACACCTCAGCTCCTGGGGCCCAGTGCAGACTCCACGATATAGAGCCTGAGCTACAGCCAACCTGGCCCTCGAGAGCTCTGCCGCCTCCCTCCCTCCCACTGACTCTGACAGGATCTCTACACAGCAGCCCAGCCCACAGCCCACGGGGTAGTGCATGCTCTCACCTCTCCATTCTCTGATCAAAATATAAAGTTTCCTTTGCTTGTGAACCAAACTCAGTCTCGATCTGTTGGCCCCAATGACACTGGGCAGGGGGACACTTGTTGGGGTCCACTCTGGAGGATCAGTAACAGAAATTGAGACTATTGTAACCTCAATGAACAGATGTGTGAGCCAAACTGTAGTTAACATAGAACAGTGTATAAGGCTCGGGTAAAATAAGATGTTTCTAACACTTCCATCTGATATTTCCATCACTTTTTATAAGCAAGTTCAGTGAAAAGGTTTGTCTTATTTGTCAGGTCAATATTAGAGAAACGAAGTGATTTCTTTCCAAGGATGTACATCTAATAATCTTGGTTAAACCTTCAATCTTGTTTTAAATGCTTTTCCATTGAAAATGATACCTCTCTTTCAGCTCCCCCATTTCTGAGAAGTATAAAATCTTATAATTTATTATTACCAAAGGGGAAAGGTGGGAGGAGGGATAAATGAACAGTTTGGAATTAACACATACACACTGCTATGTATAAAATAGATCATCAACAAGGAACTACTGTATAGCACAGGGAACTACACTCAACATTTTGCAATAACCTATAAGGGGAAATAATCTGAAAAAGAATAGATATTTTTATTGACATCATCTATCAATGATAGTTAAAGTGTAGCCTAAGGGAAGCTGGTGGTGAGTGCTTCTGACCCTGAAGACTTCAATCATCTAAAGTTTGGACTCTGCCTACTTCCCAAGGCCCTTAATGAACATATGTGTAGCCGTAGCTTAAAAACTTCCCCAGTTTGGGTTTCGGGGAGACACTGATTTTGAAAAAGCCCTGGTGTTCTCCTTACATGAATGGGACTCTTCCTACTGCTAAAACATGTCTGTCACACCCAGAGGATGGTATACCGTCTGATCGGGAAGAGTTTGGAAAAGGCATCTCATCTCCTCATCTCCTGGTGCTCGGGTTCACCCCTCCAGCGTCTTTACTAACAGTCTCCCCACTTGGAGATGTCAGCACTGTCAACATCCTGTTGCGTACAGTTTGGAATTTGTCCAGAGGATGAAGCGGAAGGATGAGGAACAATGAGAGACAAGTCCTAGGTGTTCAGACAGGCACATGTCACTCTAATTTCCAATCAGGAAGACGAATTGACCAAAGGCTAGGGTTGCCCATGGAAACAGTATAGGGCTTGAGGAAATCCCGCTGCTTTGTGGCCAGTTCCCATAAACACAAGTTGAACAATGGAACTCAGGGGCAGTAAAATTCACAAAACTGCAGAGTTGAAAATATCCATCACTGAAAAATGTCTTGAGGAAAGTCAGAGAAAAGGACTTGTAAGCAAGGGAGAATGGCAGGAAAGGGATTTGAGGAGGTAGAAAGGACTCGCCATTAAGCACAAGAAAAGGAGCTGAACATTGCCAACATTGCCAACATTGCAGTTGGCCAAAAAGGGTGTATGCGTTTTTTTCTGTATATATTCAAGAAAAGGGCATACACTTTTTTAGCCAACCAAACAGGTGGGCACTGGAAGTCAATACTACAAAAGATATCACTTCGCATCAGTCAGAAGAGCCATCCTCATAAAGCGTAAACAACAGAAATGCAGGACAGGGCAACGAGAAGAGGGAGCCCTGTGAGACTTATAGTGGAAATGTATATTGCCAACGGCCATTCTGGAGAAGTGTATTGTGTTTACTAAAGCATCTAAAAAATGAGCTACAGAGCATAGGGCACTTGCACTCATGGGCGTATATCTTGGGAAAAACAAAAATCGAGAGGACACAGGCACCCCAATGTTTACCCCCTCTCTGTTTAAAAGATCCTCGACTAGGATATAACTTAAATGTCTCTGGAGGGAAAAAATGGATAGAGATGTGGTACTTAGGTAGAGTGGAATATTATTCAGCCTGGAAATCAATGAAATATGGCCAGTTGTAACAACTCCGGAGGAGTTACGTATGATCATTCTAAGTGACAGAATTCAAAAAGAAAAAGACACATATCATAAGATATCACTTAAAGGTGGAATCCAAAATGGCTACACATGAAATAAATTACAAAACAAAAACATAGTCAAATATGTAGAAAACACGCATAAGGCTGCTAAACGGGAAAGGTGGGGAGGGGTGAGGCATCATCCAGGAGGTTGAAATTAGCAAAGATACCATTCCAAATACCAAACTGATAATCAACAAGGCCTACACGGTAGCTAAAAGAACTGCACTCAGCACACTCAAGTCACCGGAAAAGAATATATACGACTGGTAAGAATCTGAAAAAGAATTTATTGATGACTCTCTGTACGTGAATCAAGTGGATGTACAGCAGCAAGAAACAGAGCTTTGAAAATCAGCTGTAACCAATATAGTAATAAATTGAAAAAAATAAACGACAGAGAGACAGAGAAAACCTCTTACAACTTTTCCTCAGGGACGGTGATGCAACATGGATTGAACACATCTAGACCCACAGCAGGATGAGACATAAGGCTGGAAACTGTTTGCGCTAAGAGAAATGTGAGGTTGGGTGAGGAAATGCACACCCTTTAAAGTAATACTACCTGGTACCCATTCAATGGGTCCCAAATCTGCAGGTTCAAGGGATCTTCCTACAGCTAAAACATGCATGGAAAACCCAGAGGACTGTACACCATGTGATCGGGAGATGTGTCTAAAATGCACCTCATTTATCCTCTCCTGGTGCTCCTGTTCACCATTCCAGCCATGTTACTTAGAATCTCCCCACTTGGAGAATCAGCACATTTAAACTTCTGTTTCACACATTTTGCAAATTGTGAGGAGGATGAACGGGAAGAGGGGGAACCAATGAGAGAATAGTTGTAGGGGTTTGGACGGGCACATATCACTCTAATTTCCCATTAAGAATAAGAATTAAAGAAAGGCTCAGCCTGCCTCGCCGGAGCCAAAATAGGGCCTGAAGCAATCCTGCGGGTTTGAGGCCAGCTCACAAAAGAGCAACTTAAAAAATGGAGCTCAGGGTCACTGCAATTCACAAACCTGCAGAGTTATAAATGAAAACTAATGTCCAAAAATATGTTGAGGTAAGGCAAAGAAGAGGATCTGAATGCAAGACAGAATTGCAAGAAACAGATTTCAAGAGATAGATTGGACTCGTCTTTAATGCACATGAAAAGCGGCAGAATTTCGACAATGATGCAGTTGGCCCAAAAGGGCGTATGCGTTTTTTCCTGATTATATCCAGGAAAAAACGCATACGCACTTTATGGGCAACGAAGCAAGTAAGCAATGCAAATGTGCACAACAAAGAAGTCTCACTTCCCACCGGTCAAAAGGGCCATCCTAAAAAAGTGTAAAATCCAGAAAGGCAGGACAGGCCATGGAGAACAGGGAGCCTTTATACGCTGATGGGCAGTGTGTGAACTGCCGAGAGCCACTCTGGAGAAGTGTATGGTGGTTCCTAAATCATCTAAAAAACAGAGCTACAGAGCATAGGACACTTCCAATCATGGGAGTATATCTAGGGAAGTCTAAAAATCAACAAGACACAAGCACACCACAGTTTAGGGCTACTCTGTTTACAAGAACCTCAACTTCAGTACACCTTAAATATCCCAGGAAAGAGAACAATGGATAAAGAAGATGTGGTACTTATGTACAATGGAATATCTCTTCACCATGAAATCAATGTAATAAGGCTAGTAGAAGGATAAAGAGTGGATTTAGGTCCGATAATACTACTTGAAATAAGTCAAACAGAAAAAGAAACATATCATAAGATATCACTTATAGAGGGAGGGTAAATATGGCTGCACAAGAAATGAATTACAGAACAGAACAGTGTCTCACATTTAGAAAACACACTTATGTCAGCTTAAGGGGAAAGGAGAGGTGGGGTGATGCATAAAACCAGAGTTTGAAATTAACACAGATACCGTTCAATAAACCAAATAGGTATTAGACAAGATCTACACCTTGCTCAATGAACTGGCCTCAACACACCCTATACACCGCAGAGAAATATATCTGAGTAATAAGAATCTTAAAACCCATGTATTGATATATCTCCATAAGGGAATCAAGTGTGTGCAGAGCGGCACAAACACAGCAGTGAAAATGAGCTAAACCCCATTATAGAAATAAATTTTAAAAAGAAAACGCTGAAACAATGAAAGAGAGAAAAATTCTTACAAAATTCGCTCAGGGGCTGTGATGCAACCTGGATTGACCACATATAAACCCACAGCTGGATAAGACATAAAGCTGGACACTTGGGGCTGAGAGGATTGGTGAGCTTTGGTGAGCAACTGCCGAAAGTTTAATGCAATACTTCATGCTACTCAGTCCAAGGGTCCCAACACTCCAGGTTGAAGGGAATCTTCCTACAGCTAAACCATGCTTGGGAAACCCAGTGACTGGTATACCATATGATCGGGAAAGGTTTCTAAAACGCACCTCATTTTTCCTCTCCTGGGGCTGCGGATCGACATTCCAGCCGCTTTACTAACAACATCCCCACATGGAGTCAATGCCTTTAAGTTCTGGTATCGCACAGTCTGCAGTTAGTGTGGAGGATGAATGGGAATAGGGGGAACCAGTGAGAAACAAGCTGTAGCGGTTAAATGGGCACATGTCACTCTAATGCCACATCAGTAAGAAGAATTAACCAAAGGCACAGCAAGGTGCCGCAGAAGAAAAATAGGGCTTCAAGAAATCCTGTGGTTATGGGGCAAGACCACAAAAATAAGAGCTGAAAAGTGGGGCTAAGGGCCACTGCAATTCAAATCCTGCAGTTATAAAGGCCAACTATTTTCAAAAAATATATTGAGGTAAGGCTATGAAGAGACATTGAAAGCAAGGCAGAATTGCAGGAAACCGATTTCAGGAGGTAGACTGGAATTGCATTGAAAACATATGAAGAGAGTCAGAACCTCGACAATGATGCACTTGGCCAAAAAGGGCGTATGTGTTTTTTCCTGAATATATTCAGGAAAAAACGCATACACACTTTTTGGCCAACCAAGCAAGCTTGCAAAGGAAATGTGCACTACAATGAAGTCTCACTTCCACCTGGTCAAAAGGGCCATCTGAAAAAAGTGTAAAATCCATAAAAGCACGACAGGGTATGGAGAACTGGGAGCCTTCTTATGCTGATGGGCGGGATGTAAATTGCCAACAGCCACTCTGGAGAAGTGTATGGTGTTTCCTGAAACATCTAAAAAACAAAGCAACAGAGCCTAGGGCACTTCCACTTATGGTCCTATAGATTAGGGAAATTAAAATTAAAAAGACACAGCCACCCCAAAGTTTGGGACGGCTCTGTTTACAAGAACCTCGTTTACGGTACAAGTTCAATATCGCAGAAAGTGAAAAATGGATAAAGAAGTTGTGGTACTTACATACAAGGCAATATAACTCAGCAATGAAATCTATGTCATCAGGCCCTTAGCAGCACAATGAGTGGATTCAGGTATGATGATTCTAACTGAAATAAGTCACACAGAAAAAGAAACATCATAAGATATCAGTAATACACGGAATGTAAACTTGGCTACACAGGAACTGAATTACAGAACAGAACAGGGTCTCCAATTTAGAAAACCAACTTATGCTTGCTTAAGGGTAAAGGTGAGTTGGGGTGCTGCATAAAACCAGAGATTGAAATGAGCACAGATAACGTTCTATAAGCCAAATATGTAATAGACAAGAGCTACTCCTTGCTCAACGAAATGGACTCAACACCCCATATTAAACGCCTAAGAATATACCTGACTAGTAAGAATCTTAAAACGTATGGATGGCTATGTCTGAAAGAGAATCAAGCGTGTGTACAGGGGCATAAACGCAGCAGTGATAGGATTGGAGAGGTTCGGTGAGCAAATGAAGACCCTTTGAAGTCATATTGCATGGTACCCATTCCACGGGTTTCAACTACCCAGGTTTAAGGTATTCTTCCTTCAGCTAAAACATGCGTGTGGAACCTAGAGTATGATCAACCATGTGATCGGGAGACGTGTTCAAATATGTCTCAGTTTTCGTACCCTGGTACTCGGGTGCAACATTCCAGACGCTTTACTAACACTCTCCTGACTTGGAGAGTCAGTCCCTTTAACCTCCTGTTTGGCCCAGTTTGCAATTTCTGCGGAAGATGAACAGGAATAGGGAGAACCAATGAGAGACTAGCTGGAGGTGTCTGGACGGGCAAATTTAACTCTCATTTCCCACCAGGAAGAGGAAATAACCAAAGGCTCAGCGTGCCGTGCCGGAACCAGATTAGGGCCTGAAGCCATCCTGCGGTGTTGCGGCCAGCTCACAAGAAAGCGAGTTGAAGAAAGGAGCTCAGGGGCACTGTAATTCACAAACCTGCAGAGTTATAAATGACAGCTATCGTCCAAATATATACTGAAGTAAGGCTGCCAAAAGGAGTTGAAGCGGGGCAGAATTGCAGGAAACCGATTTCAGGATGTAGACTGGAATTGCTTTGAAAGCATAGGAAAAGAGGCAGAAGGTCCACAAGAATGCACTTGGCCAAAAAGCGCGTATGCGTTTTTTCCTGAATATATTCAGGAAAAAAACTATACGCCCTTTTTGGCCAACCAAGCAAGCTTGCAAAGGAAATCTGCACTACAATGAAGTCTCACTTCCCCCCGGTCAAAAGGGCCATCTGAAAAAAGTGTAAAATCCAGAAAGGCAGGACAGGCCATGGAGAACTGGGAGGCTTGTTATGCAGATGGGCGGGATGTACATTGCCAACAGACACTCGGGAGGAGTGTATGGTGTTTCCTGAAACATCTAAAAAACAAAGCAACAGAGCCTAGGGCACTTCCACTTATGGTCCTATAGTTTAGGGAAATTAAAATCAAAAAGACACAGCCACCCCAAAGTTTGGGACGGCTCTGTTTACAACAACCTCGTTTACAGTACAAGTTCAATATCACAGAAAGTGAAAAATGGAGAAAGAAGTTGTGGTACTCATGTACAATGCAATATCACTCAGCAATGAAATCTATGTCACCAGGCCCGTAGCAGCACAATGAGTGGATTCGGGTATGGTGATTCTAACTGAAATAAGTCACACAGAAAAAGAAACATCATAAGATATCAGTAATACACGGAATGTAAACTTGGCTACACAGGAACTGAATTACAGAACAGAACAGGGTCTCAAATTTAGAAAACCAACTTATGCTTGCTTAAGGGGAAAGGTGAGTTGCGCTGCTGCATAAAACCAGAGATTGAAATGAGCACAGATAAAGTTCCTTAAGCCAAATATGGAATAGACAAGAGCTACTCCTTGCTCAATGAAATGGACTCAACACCGCATATTAAACGCCTAAGAATGTACCGGACTAGTAAGTATCTTAAAACCTATGGATTGCTATGTCTCCGAAAGAGAATCAAGCATGTGTACAGGGGCATAAACTCAGCAGTGATAGGATTGGAGAGGTTCGGTGAGCAAATGAAGACCCTTTGAAGTCATATAGCCTGGTACCCATTCCACAGGTCTCAACTCTCCAGGTTTAAGGTATTCTTCCTTCAGCTAAATCATGCATGTGGAACCCAGAGTATGATCAACCGTGTGAACGGGAGACGTGTTCAAATATGTCTCAGTTTTCGTACCCTGGTACTCGGGTGCAACATTCCAGACGCTTTACTAACACTCTCTGCACTTGGAGAGTCAGCGCCTTTAACCTCCTGTTTTGCCCAGTTTGCAATTTCTGCGGAAGATGAACAGGAATAGGGAGAACTAATGAGAGACTAGCTGGAGGTGTCTGGATGGGCAAATTTAACTCTCATTTCCCACCAGGAAGAGGAAATAACCAAAGGCTCAGCGTGCCGTGCCGGAACCAGATTAGGGCCTGAAGCCAGCCTGCGGTGTTGCGGCCAGCTCAAAAGAAAGCGAGTTGAAGAAAGGAGCTCAGGGACACTGTAATTCACAAACCTGAGGAGTTATAAATGACAGCTATCGTCCAAAAATATACTGAAGTAAGGCTGCCAAGAGGACTTGAAAGCGGGGCAGAATTGCAGGAAACCGATTTCAGGAGGTAGATTGGAATTGCATTGAAAGCATAGGAAAAGATGTAGAACGTCCACAATGATGCACTTGGCCAAAAAGGGCGTATGGGTTTTTTCCTGAATATATTCAGGAAAAAACGCATACGCCCTTTTTGGCCAACCAAGCAAGCTTGCAAAGGAAATCTGCACTACAATGAAGTCACACTTCCCCCCGGTCAAAGGGCCATCTGAAAAAAGTGTAAAATCCAGAAAGGCAGGACAGGCCATGGAGAACTGGGAGCCTTGTTATGCTGATGGGCGGGATGTAAATTGCCAACAGACACTCGGGAGAAGTGTATGGTGTTTCCTGAAACATCTAAAAAACAAAGCAACAGAGCCTAGGGCACTTCCACTTATGGTCCTATAGCTTAGGGAAATTAAAATCAAGAAGACACAGCCACCCCAAAGTTTGGGACGCCTCTGTTTACAAGAACCTCGTTTACAGTACAAGTTCAACATCGCAGAAATTGAAAAATGGATAAAGAAGTTGTGGTATTTACTTACAAAGCAGTATCACTCAGCAATGAAATCTATGTCATCAGGCCCTCAGTAGCACAATGAGTGGATTCAGGTACGATGATTCTAACTGAAATAAGTCACACAGGAAAAGAAACATCATAAGATATCAGTAATACATGGAATGTAAACTTGGCTACACAGGAACTGAATTACAGAACAGAATAGGGTCTCAAATTTAGAAAACCAACTTATGCTTGCTTAAGGGGAAAGGTGAGTTGGGGTGCTGCATAAAACCAGAGATTGAAATGAGCACAGATAAAGTTCCTTAAGCCAAATATGGAATAGACAAGAGCTACTCCTTGCTCAACGAAATGGACTCAACACCCCATATTAAACGCCTAAGAATATACCTGACTAGTAAGAATCTTAAAACGTATGGATGGCTATGTCTGAAAGAGAATCAAGCGTGGGTACAGGGGCATAAACGCAGCAGTGATAGGATTGGAGAGGTTCGGTGAGCAAATGAAGACCCTTTGAAGTCATATTGCATGGTACCCATTCCACGGGTTTCAACTACCCAGGTTTAAGGTATTCTTCCTTCAGCTAAAACATGCATGTGGAACCTAGAGTATGATCAACCATGTGATCGGGAGACGGGTTCAAATATGTCTCAGTTTTCGTACCCTGGTACTCGGGTGCAACATTCCAGACGCTTTACTAACACTCTCCTGACTTGGAGAGTCAGTCCCTTTAACCTCCTGTTTGGCCCAGTTTGCAATTTCTGCGGAAGATGAACAGGAATAGGGAGAACCAATGAAAGACTAGCTGGAGGTGTCTGGACGGGCAAATTTAACTCTCATTTCCCACCAGGAAGAGGAAATAACCAAAGGCTCAGCGTGCCGTGCCGGAACCAGATTAGGGCCTGAAGCCATCCTGCGGTGTTGCGGCCAGCTCACAAGAAAGCGAGTTGAAGAAAGGAGCTCAGGGGCACTGTAATTCACAAACCTGCAGAGTTATAAATGACAGCTATCGTCCAAAAATATACTGAAGTAAGGCTGCCAAAAGGAGTTGAAGCGGGGCAGAATTGCAGGAAACCGATTTCAGGATGTAGACTGGAATTGCTTTGAAAGCATAGGAAAAGAGGCAGAAGGTCCACAAGAATGCACTTGGCCAAAAAGCGCGTATGCGTTTTTTCCTGAATATATTCAGGAAAAAACCTATACGCCCTTTTTGGCCAACCAAGCAAGCTTGCAAAGGAAATCTGCACTACAATGAAGTCTCACTTCCCCCCGGTCAAAAGGGCCCTCTGAAAAAAGTGTAAAATCCAGAAAGGCAGGACAGGCCATGGAGAACTGGGAGCCTTGTTATGCTGATGGGCGGGATGTAAACTGCCAACAGACACTCGGGAGAAGTGTATGGTGTTTCCTGAAACATCTAAAAAACAAAGCAACAGAGCCTAGGGCACTTCCACTTATGGTCCTATAGTTTAGGGAAATTAAAATCAAAAAGACACAGCCACCCCAAAGTTTGGGACGGCTCTGTTTACAACAACCTCGTTTACAGTACAAGTTCAATATCACAGAAAGTGAAAAATGGAGAAAGAATTTGTGGTACTCATGTACAATGCAATATCACTCAGCAATGAAATCAATGTCACCAGGCCCGTAGCAGCACAATGAGTGGATTCGGGTATGGTGATTCTAACTGAAATAAGTCACACAGAAAAAGAAATATCAAAAAATATCACTAATACATGGAATGTAAACTTGGCTACAGAGGAACTGAATTACAAAACAGAACAGGGTCTCAAATTTAGAAAACCAACTTATGCTTGCTTAAGGGGAAAGGTGAGTTGGGGTGCTGCATAAAACCAGAGATTGAAATGAGCACAGATAAAGTTCCTTAAGCTAAATATGGAACAGACAAGAGCTACTCCTTGCTCAACGAAATGGACTCAACACCCCATATTAAACGCCTAAGAATGTACGTGACTAGTAAGTATCTTAAAACCTATGGATTGCTATGTCTCCAAAAGAGAATCAAGCGTGTGTACAGGGGCATAAACGCAGCAGTGATAGGATTGGAGAGGTTCGGTGAGCAAATGAAGACCCTTTGAAGACATATTGCATGGTACCCATTCCACGGGTCTCAACTCTCCAGGTTTAAGGTATTCTTCCTTCAGCTAAAACATTTATGTGGAACCCAGAGTATGATCAACCACGTGATCGGGAGACGTGTTCAGATATGTCTCAGTTTTCGTACCCTGGTACTCGGGTGCAACATTCCAGACGCTTTACTAACACTCTCCCCACTTGGAGAGTCAGTGCCTTTAACCTCCTGTTTGGCCCAGTTTGCTATTTCTGCGGAACATGTACAGGAATAGGGAGAACCAATGAGACTCTAGCTGGAGGTGTCTGGACAGGCAAATTTAACTCTCATTTCCCACCAGGAAGAGGAATTAACCAAAGGCTCAGCGTGCCGTGCCAGAACCAGATTAGGACCTGAAGCAATCCTGCGGTGTTGCGGCCAGCTCACAAGAAAGCGAGTTGAAGAAAGGAGCTCAGGGGCACTGTAATTCACAAACCTGCAGAGTTATAAATGACAGCTATCGTCCAAAAATATACTGAAGTAAGGCTGCCTAGAGGAGTTGAAAGCGGGGCAGAATTGCAGGAAACCGATTTCAGGAGGTAGACTGGAATTGCATTTCAAGCATAGGAAAAGAGGCAGAACGTCCACAATGATGCACTTGGCCAAAAAGGGCGTATGCGTTTTATCCTGAATATATTCAGGAAAAAACGCATACGCCCTTTTTGGCCAACCAAGCAAGCTTGCAAAGGAAATGTGCACTACAATGAAGTCTCACTTCCCCCCGGTCAAAAGGGCCATCTGAAAAAAGTGTAAAATCCAGAAAGGCAGGACAGGCCATGGAGAACTGGGAGCCTTGTTATGCAGATGGGCGGGATGTACATTGCCAACAGACACTCGGAAGGAGTGTATGGTGTTTCCTGAAACATCTAAAAAACAAAGCAACAGAGCCTAGGGCACTTCCACTTATGGTCCTATAGCTTAGGGAAATTAAAATCCAAAAGATACAGCCACCCCAAAGTTTGGGACGCCACTGTTTACAAGAACCTCGTTTACAGTACAAGTTCAACATCGCAGAAATTGAAAAATGGATAAAGAAGTTGTGGTATTTACTTACAAAGCAGTATCACTCAGCAATGAAATCTATGTCATCAGGCCCTTAGCAGCACAATGAGTGGATTCAGGTATGATGATTCTAACTGAAATAAATCACACAGGAAAAGAAACATCATAAGATATCAGTAATACACGGAATGTAAACTTGGCTACACAGGAACTGAATTACAGAACAGAACAGGGTCTCAACTTTAGAAAACCAACTTATGCTTGCTTAAGGGTAAAGGTGAGTTGGGGTGCTGCATAAAACCAGAGATTGAAATGAGCACAGATAAAGTTCTTTAAGCCAAATATGGAATAGACAAGAGCTCCTCCTTGCTCAATGAAATGGACTCAACACCGCATATTAAACGCCTAAGAATGTACGTGACTAGTAAGTATCTTAAAACCTATGGATTGCTATGTCTCCGAAAGAGAATCAAGCGTGTGTACAGGGGCATAAACTCAGCAGTGATAGGATTGGAGAGGTTCGGTGAGCAAATGAAGACCCTTTGAAGTCATATTGTCTGGTACCCATTCCACGGGTCTCAACTCTCCAGGTTTAAGGTATTCTTCCTTCAGCTAAAACATGCATGTGGAACCCAGAGTATGATCAACCACGTGAACGGGAGACGTGTTCAATTATGTCTCAGTTTTCCTCCCCTGGTACTCGGGTGCAACATTCCAGACGCTTTACTAACACTCTCCCCACTTGGAGAGTCAGCGCCTTTAACCTCCTGTTTGGCCCAGTTTGCTATTTCTGCGGAACATGTACAGGAATAGGGAGAACCAATGAGAGACTAGCTGGAGGTGTCTGGACGGGCAAATTTAACTCTCATTTCCCACCAGGAAGAGGAAATAACCAAAGGCTCAGCGTGCCGTGCCGGAACCAGATTAGGGCCTGAAGCCATCCTGCGGTGTTGCGGCCAGCTCACAAGAAAGCGAGTTGAAGAAAGGAGCTCAGGGACACTGTAATTCACAAACCTGCAGAGTTATAAATGACAGCTATCGTCCAAAAATATACTGAAGTAAGGCTGCCAAGAGAACTTGAAAGCGGGGCAGAATTGCAGGAAACCGATTTCAGGAGGTAGACTGGAATTGCATCGAAAGCATAGGAAAAGCGGCAGAGCGTCCACAATGATGCACTTGGCCAAAAAGGGCGTATGCATTTTTTCCTGACTATATTCAGGAAAAAAAGCATACGCCCTTTTTGGCCAACCAAGCAAGCTTGCAAAGGAAATATGCACTACAATGAAGTCTCACTTCCCCCCGGTCAAAAGGGCCATCTGAAAAAAGTGTAAAATCCAGAAAGGCAGGACAGGCCATGGAGAACTGGGAGCCTTGTTATGCTGATGGGCGGGATGTAAATTGCCAACAGCCACTTGGGAGAAGTGTATGGTGTTTCCTGAAACATCTAAAAAACAAAGCAACAGAGCCTAGGGCACTTCCACTTATGGTCCTATAGCTTAGGGAAATTAAAATCAAAAAGACACAGCCACCCCAAAGTTTGGGACGCCTCTGTTTACAAGAACCTCGTTTGCCGTACAAGTTCAATATCACAGAATGTGAAAAATGGATAAAGAACTTGTGGTACTTACGTACAATGCAGTATCACTCAGCAATGAAATCTATGTCATCAGGCCCGTAGCAGCATAATGAGTCGATTCAGGTACGATGATTCTAACTGAAATAAGTCACACAGAAGAAGAAACATCATAAGATATCACTAATACACGGAATGTAAACTTGGCTACACAGGAACTGAATTCCAAAACAGAACAGGGTCTCAAATTTAGAAAACCAACTTATGCTTGCTTAAGGGGAAAGGTGAGTTGGGGTGCTGCATAAAACCAGAGATTGAAATGAGCACAGATAACGTTCTATAAGGCAAATATGGAATAGACAAGAGCTACTCCTTGCTCAACGAAATGGACTCAACACCCCATATTCAACGCCTAGGAATATACCTGCCTAGTAAGAATCATAAACGCAATGGATTTATATATCTCTGTAAGAGAATCAAGAGTGTGTACAGCGGCATTAAAGCAGTGAAAATCACCTAAATCCCATATTAAAAATAAATTTCTTAAACAAAACACAATGACAGTGAAATAGAGAGCAATACTTAAGTAATTCATTCAAGGCTTCTGATGCAACCTGCATTTACCATATCTACACCCAGAGCTGGGTGACACATAAGGCTGGACACTTGGGGCTCATAAGATTGGTGAGGTTCGGTGAGCAAATGCAGACCCTTTGAAGTCATATTGCATGGAACCCATTCCATGGGTCTCAACTCTCCAGGTTTAAGAGATTCTTCCTTCAGCTAAAACATGCATGTGGAACCCAGAGTATGATCCACCGTGTGATCGAGAAACGTGTTCAAATGTGTCTCACTTTTCGTTCCCTGGTACTCGGGTGCAACATTCCAGACGCTTTACTAACACTCTCCCAACTTGGAGAGTCAGTCCCTTTAACCTCCTGTTTGGCCCAGTTTGCAATTTCTGCGGAAGATGAACAGGAATAGCGAGAACCAATGAGAGACTAGCTGGAGGTGTCTGGACGGGCAAATTTAACTCTCATTTCCCACAGGGAAGAGGAATAAACCAAAGGCTCAGCATGCCGTGCCAGAACCAGATTAGGGCCTGAAGCAATCCTGCGGTGTTGTGGCCAGCTCAAAAGAAAGCGAGTTGAAGAAAGGAGCTCAGGGGCACTGTAATTCACAAACCTGCAGATTTATAAATGACAGCTATTGTCCGAAAATATACTGAAGTAGGGCTGCCAAGAGGACTTGAATGCGGGGCAGAATTGCAGGAAACCGATTTCAGGAGGAATCGGAATTGGATTGCATTTAAAACACAGGAAAAGAGGAAGAACGTCGACAATGATGCACTTGGCCAAAAAGGGCGTATGTGTTTTTTCCTGAATATATTCAGGAGAAAACTCATACGCCCTTTTTGGCCAACCAAGCAAGCTTGCAAAGGAAATCTGCACTACAATGAAGTCTCACTCCCCCCCCCCCCCGGTCAAAAGGGCCATCTGAAAAAAGTGTAAAATCCAGAAAGGCAGAACAGGCCACGGAGAACTGGGAGCCTTGTTATGCTGATGGGCGGGATGTAAATTCCCAACAGCCGCTCTGTAGAAGTGTATGGTGTTTCCTGAAACATCTAAAAAACAAAGCAACAGAGCCTAGGGCACTTCCACTTATGGTCCTATAGCTTAGGGAAATTAAAATCAAAAAGACACAGCCACCCCAATATTTGGGACGGCTCTTTTTACAGGAATCTCTTCTGCGGCACAAGTTAAATATCCCAGAGAGCAAATAATGGATAAAGAAGTTGCGGTACTTATGTACAACAGAATACCACTCAGCAATGTAATCTATGTCACCAGGCCCGTACCAGCATAATGAGTGGATTGAGGCACGATGATTCTAAGTGAAATAAGTCACACAGAAAAAGAAACATCATAAGGTATCACTAATACATGGAATGTGAACTTGGCTACACATGAACTGAATTACAAAACAGAACAGGGTCTCAAATTTAGAAAACCAACTTATGCTTGCTTAAGGGGGAAGGTGAGTTGGGGTGCTGCATAAAAGCAGAGTTTGAAATTAGCACAGATACCGTTCCATAAGCCAAATATGTAATAGACAAGACCTACCCCTTGCTCAACGAAATGGATTCAACAATGAGGTATCACCTCACACCTGGTAGAATAGGCATCATAGAAAATCTACAAACAAAAAATGCTGGAAAGGGTGTGGAGAAAAGGAACCCTCTTCCACTATTGTTGGGAATATAAATTGATACAGTCATTATGGAGAACAATATGGAATTTCTTAAGAAACTAACAATAGAATTACCATATGATACAGCAATCCCAGTACTGGACATATACCCAGACAAAACCATAAATCAAAAAGAGTCATTCACCGCAATGTTCATTGCATCACTATTTACAATATCGAGGTAATGGAAGCAACCTAAATGCCCACAGACAGACGAATGCATAAAGCTGTGGTACATATATAAAATGGAATATTACTAAGCCATGAAAAGGAATGAAATTGGGTCATTTGTAGAGACGTCGATGGATCTAGAGACTGTCATACAGAGTGAAGTAAGTCAGAAAGAGAAAAACAAATCTGGTATATTCATGCATATATGTGGAACCTAGAAAAACTGTACAGATTAACCATTTTGCAAGGCATAAATAGAGCAACAGATGTAGACAACAAACGTATGGACAACAAGGGGGGAAAGCTGTTGGGGGGGTGGTGGTGGGAGGAGTTGAGAGACTGGGATTGGCATGTATACATTTATATGTATAAAATAGATAACCAATAAGAACCTGCTGTATAAAAATATAAAATAAAATTCAAAATTAAAAAGAAATAAAATTTAAAAAATAAAACAGAAAAAACAATTATTCCCTGCACATACATGTATTTATATGAATAAATTATTTCCATGCTTATATCTGTAAATACAAAAAAGAGGAATAAAATCTACCTTGAACCAAAAACGAAAAAGAGAAAAAAACACAGAACCCACCAGTTACACAGAGGAAAACCGTATCAGGGCACTTGCTCCAGTTGTAAACAATTCTGAAGTTGGTCAGTGGTGGGGAATCGTCTCCCATTCAGCCAGCAGCCCCCACGCAACAAGCGTCCTCATTGCAAAGCTGGGGCACCGTGCCGAGGCATCTGTGAGTAAACGTGAGCTGAGCCCCAGGCCAGTTGCTGCTGAACTATTCCCACCCGTCCCAGGTAAAACACCTGAATATATACAAGGACTTGAAAGCCTAGAGGAAGGGCCATAGAGCCACACGAGTGACAGCATGCCGGCCGACTTGGTGCCTGCAGGCCAGCCAGGATGGTCCTGGCCCTGGGTGCTCTTCTGGAAGATTTCCATTTCCCTGCCTGAGATACCCGTCCTGTCCCTGCCCCCACTGCTTTTTTCCTTCCTCACCTCTGCCCAGGGAGAAATTCCAGCAGCAGGTATGGGTGACACATCCTCTTCTTTAGCAGGTGGCAGCCTGGCAACTGCTGCAGAAAGTCCAGCAGAACCCCACTCACACTGGGCCACCCACAAAGCCGTGGCCTCTCACTCCCTCCCACCAGCCCAGCCCCGAGACTGCTGACAGGGCAGAGAAAATGGCGTCAGGCACGGCTGCAGGGGCTCTTGCTGCCTGGAGTGGTATTTATATTGATCTCAACCCAGGCACACCTGGGGAGGGCTGGCCGGCACGGTAAGGCTGCCCAGGTCAGCCAATCGTCACCCCTCAGGGGCTCACAGTTGCAGAAAATGGAACTTGCTGAACCGGCCAGGTCCAAGGAACAGGTGTGGGCTCCTGAGAGTCAGGATAGACAAGGGGCTGCAGCTTTGGCTTGTTTTCTAATCATTTTATCTGGCCCATGAGTGGGAGACAACTTCAAGAAAACCCTCTCCTAATGAGAGGAACCCAGGAGTCAGGGAAAGGAGGGGTGGGTGGTGGTTGGAGACAGAGGCCTGGTGCCCCGGGTGCAGTGGAAGTCTCTGGAAGACCAGGTGGAGGGAGGCCTCACGGAGTGATGCCCAGGGTCACAGACCTGTCGCAGCTGCTGTTTGTTAGTTCAAGTCCTGCTCTGAGGTGCTCTGTGTCAGCTCTGAGCGACAGGTGAGCTGGGGGTGCTCTGCAATGAGGGCTATGTGCACGGTTCCTGTGTGCCCAGCCCTGCCACGGTACCTGCAAGGGTAGCTCTGTATCCTGGGAGGGGCCTGATCACAAGAGCCCCGTGGGCTGGGGTGGGGGTGGGGTACCTGCCCAGGTGAGCTCCATATTCTGCGATTGGTCTGACCACGAGAGCCCCATGGGCTGCTGGGGACCTGGTAAAGGATGTCAGGACAGTCAGTGAAGCCACCGAGGATATACCTCCAGTTGCTCCTAATTCCTACACCCTGCTGGTCATTCTACCAACCACCAGGACATGGTATTCTGTATTAGTCTTCAATGATGCCTTCTTTTGTATTCCATTAGTCCCAGAGTCACAAGAAATTTTGGCTTGTGAGTGGCAGGACTCAACATACAACTAAAACAATACTTCCGGGCCGTCTGGCCCCAAGGGTGCAAAAATTCCCACACCGTCTTTGGGGAAAGCTTAGCTAAAGACCTAAAAGTTCTACCTCTGGAAAAGGAAACCCTCCTTCAATATGCAGACGACATTCTGATCGCCAGCCCTACTAAGGAGGCCTCTGAACTACCAAGCCAATAAAGGATAGAAGTTGTCCAAGAAAAAGCTCAAATATCACAGACTGCGGTGACCTGCCTGGGCTTCATTCTCACACAAGGTCAGAGAAGCCCATCCCAGGAAAGGGAAGAAACCATTTTCAGCCTTACCCCTTTCTAAAACTAGAAGACAGCTTAGGGGTTCCTGGGGAGGCCAGGGTTTGCTGCTTCTGGATCCCTAACTACAGTCTACTAGCTGGGCCTCTATATGAAACACTGAAAGGAAAAGATGATGATCCTTTTGAATAGAATCCAGAAGTGGCCTTTCAAGAATGGAAAGAGCAGTCAATTCAGACCCTTGCCCTGGAACTCCCTAATTTAGCTAAACCCTTTGACCTTTACATTCCCAGTGAAAGGTGAATCGCCATTGGAGAATTAGTGCAAAAACTGGGACCACTTGAAATGGAACAATGCAAGAATGCCATCCAGGTAGGATAAACTACGGTCACTAAGGAGCTTGGCCCACTGCCACATCTGGCCAAGATACTGGCGGTATCTAAAAACCTGGAAATCAGCAGCCCAAAAGGCCACCTCCCTCCTACGGGAAAAGGACCCCACGTGGTGATCCTAACCACCAACCATGCCCTGAAGTTGCAGGGTTCGCTCCGTGGGCACACCGACCTCGAGTGAGGAGGCCCTCCAACTCCAACATCCAGAGAGATAACCGGGGGCAACAGGGCACCATGACGACTCGTGTGAACATCACTTGACCTGGAGTTTCTCTCATAAAACAACAAGAGTGTGTCCCAAAAGAGTAGACTACTGCTTGCAGGACTTACTGCACCCAGAGGGGAGCTAATAATCTTGGCGGGGGAACAGTATACCACACTGTCACCATAGAAAAGCCTACAGACACCGTGATGATGGTGGCCAATAAGACCGGCTGGACTCCTGTTTACTTCAAAAGGCTGTTGACTCAGTAGCCATCATGGTCCTTATCACCACTGACCCTGGACTGTCTGGGAGTTGAGCGGGCAGGGCTCTGACACCTGGTGCTGTTTGTACGTTAATTCAGGGGCCTAATTGAAGAAAGCGCAGACTACTGGTCAGAGCATCTAGGCTGGCAGAAACGGTCAGCCTAAGGTGGCCGAACAAATGTGGGGCGGGGTGAAACCGGCCCCCACAGCGTCTCTGCACATCTCTTTCCTGGACCCTTAAAGGTCATTAGAATCTATAACACTTCCAATGCTGGTGCTCAGGTGGACGAGCAGGGAGGCAGGGGTCCTGGGGACAATCAACGTCACCGGGAGGCTGCTGGGGAGAAGCTCTGACCCTCGCCCCAGGGTATGAGGGCTCCCAACTCAGCACTCAGCAGTTACAGAAGAAGGGTCTGCACCCTCAGCACTCCAAGAATGAGGAACGGGACAAAAGGCAGAGGAGGGGTTTGTCCCCAGCAAAGCCCATTAAAAATCCCTGGGAGATAAAAATAGAATCTGGGCAATAAAGTCAAGTCTAACCTTTTTTATCCTTTGTGCTTTGTCTAATTTCACGTGCTCCTAGGGTCCCGCATGCAGAGGTTCCACACCCGGCACTTCAGACCAGATTTCCTAGTGCAGAATGGCTGGGTCGACACCTCAGCTCCTGGGGCCCAGTGCAGACTCCACGATATAGAGCCTGAGCTACAGCCAACCCGGCCCTCGAGAGCTCTGCCGCCTCCCTCCCTCCCACTGATTCTGACAGGATCTCTACACAGCAGCCCAGCCCACAGCCCACGGGGTAGTGCATGCTCTCACCTCTCCATTCTCTGATCAAAATATAAAGTTTCCTTTGCTTGTGAACCAAACTCAGTCTCGATCTGTTGGCCCCAATGACACTGGGCAGGGGGACACTTGTTGGGGTCCACTCTGGAGGATCAGTAACAGAAATTGAGACTATTGTAACCTCAATGAACAGATGTGTGAGCCAAACTGTAGTTAACATAGAACAGTGTATAAGGCTCGGGTAAAATAAGATGTTTCTAACACTTCCATTTGATATTTCCATCACTTTTTATAAGCAAGTTCAGTGAAAAGGTTTGTCTTATTTGTCAGGTCAATATTAGAGAAACGAAGTGATTTCTTTCCAAGGATGTACATCTAATAATCTTGGTTAAACCTTCAATCTTGTTTTAAATGCTTTTCCATTGAAAATGATACCTCTCTTTCAGCTCCCCCATTTCTGAGAAGTATAAAATCTTATAATTTATTATTACCAAAGGGGAAAGGTGGGAGGAGGGATAAATTAACAGTTTGGAATTAACACATACACACTGCTATGTATAAAATAGATCATCAACAAGGAACTACTGTATAGCACAGGGAACTACACTCAACATTTTGCAATAACCTATAAGGGGAAATAATCTGAAAAAGAATAGATATTTTTATTGACATCATCTATCAATGATAGTTAAATTGTAGCCTAAGGGAAGCTGGTGGTGAGTGCTTCTGACCCTGAAGACTTCAATCATCTAAAGTTTGGACTCTGCCTACTTCCCAAGGCCCTTAATGAACATATGTGTAGCCGTAGCTTAAAAACTTCCCCAGTTTGGGTTTCGGGGAGACACTGATTTTGAAAAAGCCCTGGTGTTCTCCTTACATGAATGGGACTCTTCCTACTGCTAAAACATGTCTGTCACACCCAGAGGATGGTATACCGTCTGATCGGGAAGAGTTTGGAAAAGGCATCTCATCTCCTCATCTCCTGGTGCTCGGGTTCACCCCTCCAGCGTCTTTACTAACAGTCTCCCCACTTGGAGATGTCAGCACTGTCAACATCCTGTTGCGTACAGTTTGGAATTTGTCCAGAGGATGAAGCGGAAGGATGAGGAACAATGAGAGACAAGTCCTAGGTGTTCAGACAGGCACATGTCACTCTAATTTCCAATCAGGAAGACGAATTGACCAAAGGCTAGGGTTGCCCATGGAAACAGTATAGGGCTTGAGGAAATCCCACTGCTTTGTGGCCAGTTCCCATAAACACAAGTTGAACAATGGAACTCAGGGGCAGTAAAATTCACAAAACTGCAGAGTTGAAAATATCCATCACTGAAAAATGTCTTGAGGAAAGTCAGAGAAAAGGACTTGTAAGCAAGGGAGAATGGCAGGAAAGGGATTTGAGGAGGTAGAAAGGACTCGCCATTAAGCACAAGAAAAGGAGCTGAACATTGCCAACATTGCCAACATTGCAGTTGGCCAAAAAGGGTGTATGCGTTTTTTTCTGTATATATTCAAGAAAAGGGCATACACTTTTTTAGCCAACCAAACAGGTGGGCACTGGAAGTCAATACTACAAAAGATATCACTTCGCATCAGTCAGAAGAGCCATCCTCATAAAGCGTAAACAACAGAAATGCAGGACAGGGCAACGAGAAGAGGGAGCCCTGTGAGACTTATAGTGGAAATGTATATTGCCAACGGCCATTCTGGAGAAGTGTATTGTGTTTACTAAAGCATCTAAAAAATGAGCTACAGAGCATAGGGCACTTGCACTCATGGGCGTATATCTTGGGAAAAACAAAAATCGAGAGGACACAGGCACCCCAATGTTTACCCCCTCTCTGTTTAAAAGATCCTCGACTAGGATATAACTTAAATGTCTCTGGAGGGAAAAAATGGATAGAGATGTGGTACTTAGGTAGAGTGGAATATTATTCAGCCTGGAAATCAATGAAATATGGCCAGTTGTAACAACTCCGGAGGAGTTACGTATGATCATTCTAAGTGACAGAATTCAAAAAGAAAAAGACACATATCATAAGATATCACTTAAAGGTGGAATCCAAAATGGCTACACATGAAATAAATTACAAAACAAAAACATAGTCAAATATGTAGAAAACACGCATAAGGCTGCTAAACGGGAAAGGTGGGGAGGGGTGAGGCATCATCCAGGAGGTTGAAATTAGCAAAGATACCATTCCAAATACCAAACTGATAATCAACAAGGCCTACACGGTAGCTAAAAGAACTGCACTCGGCACACTCAAGTCACCGGAAAAGAATATATACGACTGGTAAGAATCTGAAAAAGAATTTATTGATGACTCTCTGTACGTGAATCAAGTGGATGTACAGCAGCAAGAAACAGAGCTTTGAAAATCAGCTGTAACCAATATAGTAATAAATTGAAAAAAATAAACGACAGAGAGACAGAGAAAACCTCTTACAACTTTTCCTCAGGGACGGTGATGCAACATGGATTGAACACATCTAGACCCACAGCAGGATGAGACATAAGGCTGGAAACTGTTTGCGCTAAGAGAAATGTGAGGTTGGGTGAGGAAATGCACACCCTTTAAAGTAATACTACCTGGTACCCATTCAATGGGTCCCAAATCTGCAGGTTCAAGGGATCTTCCTACAGCTAAAACATGCATGGAAAACCCAGAGGACTGTACACCATGTGATCGGGAGATGTGTCTAAAATGCACCTCATTTATCCTCTCCTGGTGCTCCTGTTCACCATTCCAGCCATGTTACTTAGAATCTCCCCACTTGGAGAATCAGCACATTTAAACTTCTGTTTCACACATTTTGCAAATTGTGAGGAGGATGAACGGGAAGAGGGGGAACCAATGAGAGAATAGTTGTAGGGGTTTGGACGGGCACATATCACTCTAATTTCCCATTAAGAATAAGAATTAAAGAAAGGCTCAGCCTGCCTCGCCGGAGCCAAAATAGGGTCTGAAGCAATCCTGCGGGTTTGAGGACAGCTCACAAAAGAGCAACTTAAAAAATGGAGCTCAGGGTCACTGCAATTAACAAACCTGCAGAGTTATAAATGAAAACTAATGTCCAAAAATATGTTGAGGTAAGGCAAAGAAGAGGATCTGAATGCAAGACAGAATTGCAAGAAACAGATTTCAAGAGATAGATTGGACTCGTCTTTAATGCACATGAAAAGCGGCAGAATTTCGACAATGATGCAGTTGGCCCAAAAGGGCGTATGCGTTTTTTCCTGATTATATCCAGGAAAAAACGCATACGCACTTTATGGGCAACGAAGCAAGTAAGCAATGCAAATGTGCACAACAAAGAAGTCTCACTTCCCACCGGTCAAAAGGGCCATCCTAAAAAAGTGTAAAATCCAGAAAGGCAGGACAGGCCATGGAGAACAGGGAGCCTTTATACGCTGATGGGCAGTGTGTGAACTGCCGAGAGCCACTCTGGAGAAGTGTATGGTGGTTCCTAAATCATCTAAAAAACAGAGCTACAGAGCATAGGACACTTCCAATCATGGGAGTATATCTAGGGAAGTCTAAAAATCAACAAGACACAAGCACACCACAGTTTAGGGCTACTCTGTTTACAAGAACCTCAACTTCAGTACACCTTAAATATCCCAGGAAAGAGAACAATGGATAAAGAAGATGTGGTACTTATGTACAATGGAATATCTCTTCACCATGAAATCAATGTAATAAGGCTAGTAGAAGGATAAAGAGTGGATTTAGGTCCGATAATACTACTTGAAATAAGTCAAACAGAAAAAGAAACATATCATAAGATATCACTTATAGAGGGAGGGTAAATATGGCTGCACAAGAAATGAATTACAGAACAGAACAGTGTCTCACATTTAGAAAACACACTTATGTCAGCTTAAGGGGAAAGGAGAGGTAGGGTGATGCATAAAACCAGAGTTTGAAATTAGCACAGATACCGTTCAATAAACCAAATAGGTATTAGACAAGATCTACACCTTGCTCAATGAACTGGCCTCAACACACCCTATACACCGCAGAGAAATATATCTGAGTAATAAGAATCTTAAAACCCATGTATTGATATATCTCCATAAGGGAATCAAGTGTGTGCAGAGCGGCACAAACACAGCAGTGAAAATGAGCTAAACCCCATTATAGAAATAAATTTTAAAAAGAAAACGCTGAAACAATGAAAGAGAGAAAAATTCTTACAAAATTCGCTCAGGGGCTGTGATGCAACCTGGATTGCAACCTGGATTGACCACATATAAACCCACAGCTGGATAAGACATAAGGCTGGACACTTGGGGCTGAGAGGATTGGTGAGCTTTGGTGAGCAACTGCCGAAAGTTTAATGCAATACTTCATGCTACTCAGTCCAAGGGTCCCAACACTCCAGGTTGAAGGGAATCTTCCTACAGCTAAACCATGCTTGGGAAACCCAGCGACTGGTATACCATATGATCGGGAAAGGTTTCTAAAACGCACCTCATTTTTCCTCTCCTGGGGCTGCGGATCGACATTCCAGCCGCTTTACTAACAACATCCCCACATGGAGTCAATGCCTTTAAGTTCTGGTATCGCACAGTCTGCAGTTAGTGTGGAGGATGAATGGGAATAGGGGGAACCAGTGAGAAACAAGCTGTAGCGGTTTCAATGGGCACATGTCACTCTAATGCCACATCAGTAAGAAGAATTAACCAAAGGCACAGCAAGGTGCCCCAGAAGAAAAATAGGGCTTCAAGGAATCCTGTGGTTATGGGGCAAGACCACAAAAATAAGAGCTGAAAAGTGGGGCTAAGGGCCACCGCAATTCAAAAACCTGCAGAGTTATAAAGGCCAACTATTTTCAAAAAATATATTGAGGTAAGGCTATGAAGAGACATTGAAAGCAAGGCAGAAGTGCAGGAAACCGATTTCAGGAGGTAGACTGGAATTGCATTGAAAACATATGAAGAGAGTCAGAACCTCGACAATGATGCACTTGGCCAAAAAGGGCGTATGTGTTTTTTCCTGAATATATTCAGGAAAAAACGCATACACACTTTTTGGCCAACCAAGCAAGCTTGCAAAGGAAATCTGCACTACAATGAAGTCTCACTTCCCCCCGGTCAAAAGGGCCATCTGAAAAAAGTGTAAAATCCATAAAGGCACGACAGGGCATGGAGAACTGGGAGCCTTCTTATGCTGATGGGCGGGATGGAAATTGCCAACAGCCACTCTGGAGAAGTGTATGGTGTTTCCTGAAACATCTAAAAAACAAAGCAACAGAGCCTAGGGCACTTCCACTTATGGTCCTATAGATTAGGGAAATTAAAATTAAAAAGACACAGCCACCCCAAAGTTTGGGACGGCTCTGTTTACAAGAACCTCGTTTACGGTACAAGTTCAATATCGCAGAAAGTGAAAAATGGATAAAGAAGTTGTGGTACTTACGTACAATGCAATATCACTCAGCAATGAAATCTATGTCATCAGGCCCTTAGCAGCACAATGAGTGGATTCAGGTATGATGATTCTAACTGAAATAAGTCACACAGAAAAAGAAACATCATAAGATATCAGTAATACACGGAATGTAAACTTGGCTACTCAGGAACTGAATTACAGAACAGAACAGGGTCTCCAATTTAGAAAACCAACTTATGCTTGCTTAAGGGTAAAGGTGAGTTGGGGTGCTGCATAAAACCAGAGATTGAAATGAGCACAGATAAAGTTCCTTAAGCCAAATATGGAATAGACAAGAGCTACTCCTTGCTCAACGAAATGGACTCAACACCCCATATTAAACGCCTAATAATATACCTGACTAGTAAGAATCTTAAAACGTATGGATGGCTATGTCTGAAAGAGAATCAAGCGTGTGTACAGGGGCATAAACGCAGCAGTGATAGGATTGGAGAGGTTCGGTGAGCAAATGAAGACCCTTTGAAGTCATATTGCATGGTACCCATTCCACGGGTTTCAACTAACCAGGTTTAAGGTATTCTTCCTTCAGCTAAAACATGCATGTGGAACCTAGAGTATGATCAACCATGTGATCGGGGGACGTGTTCAAATATGTCTCAGTTTTCGTACCCTGGTACTCGGGTGCAACATTCCAGACGCTTTACTAACACTCTCCCGACTTGGAGAGTCAGTCCCTTTAACCTCCTGTTTGGCCCAGTTTGCAATTTCTGCGGAAGATGAACAGGAATAGCGAGAACCAATGAGAGACTAGCTGGAGGTGTCTGGACGGGCAAATTTAACTCTCATTTCCCACCAGGAAGAGGAATTAACCAAAGGCTCAGCGTGCCGTGCCGGAACCAGATTAGGGCCTGAAGCCATCCTGCGGTGTTGCGGCCAGGTCACAAGAAAGCGAGTTGAAGAAAGGAGCTCAGGGGCACTGTAATTCACAAACCTGCAGAGTTATAAATGACAGCTATCGTCCAAAAATATACTGAAGTAAGGCTGCCAAAAGGAGTTGAAAGTGGGGCAGAATTGCAGGAAACCGATTTCAGGATGTAGACTGGAATTGCATTGAAAGCATAGGAAAAGAGGCAGAAGGTCCACAAGAATGCACTTGGCCAAAAAGCGCTTATGCGTTTTTTCCTGAATATATTCAGGAAAAAACGCATACGCCCTTTTTGGCCAACCAAGCAAGCTTGCAAAGGAAATCTGCACTACAATGAAGTCTCACTTCCCCCCGGTCAAAAGGGCCATCTGAAAAAAGTGTAAAATCCAGAAAGGCAGGACAGGCCATGGAGAACTGGGAGCCTTGTTATGCTGATGGGCGGGATGTAAATTGCCAACAGACACTCGGGAGAAGTGTATGGTGTTTCCTGAAACATCTAAAAAACAAAGCAACAGAGCCTAGGGCACTTCCACTTATGGTACTATAGCTTAGGGAAATTAAAATCAAAAAGATACAGCCACCCCAATGTTTGGGACGCCTCTGTTTACAAGAACCTCGTTTACCGTACAAGTTCAATATCACAGAAAGTGAAAAATGGATAAAGAACTTGTGGTACTTACGTACAATGCAGTATCACTCAGCAGTGAAATCTATGTCATCAGGGCCATAGCAGCACAATGAGTGGATTCAGGTACGATGATTCTAACTGAAATAAGTCACACAGAAAAAGAAACATCATAAGATATCAGTAATACACGGAATGTAAACTTGCCTACACAGGAACTGAATTACAGAACAGAACAGGGTCTCAAATTTAGAAAACCAACTTATGCTTGTTTAAGGGGAAAGGTGAGTTGGGGTGCTGCATAAAACCAGAGATTGAAATGAGCACAGATAAAGTTCCTTAAGCCAAATATGGAATAGACAAGAGCTACTCCTTGCTCAACGAAATGGACTCAACACCGCATATTAAACGCCTAAGAGTGTACCTGACTCTTAAGTATCTTAAAACCTATGGATTGCTATGTCTCCGAAAGAGAATCAAGCATGTGTACAGGGACATAAACGCAGCAGTGATAGGATTGGAGAGGTTCGGTGAGCAAATGAAGACCCTTTGAAGTCATATTGCATGGTACCCATTCCACGGGTTTCAACTACCCAGGTTTAAGGTATTCTTCCTTCAGCTAAAACATGCATGTGGAACCTAGAGTATGATCAACCATGTGATCGGGAGACGTGTTCAAATATGTCTCAGTTTTCGTACCCTGGTACTCGGGTGCAACATTCCAGACGCTTTACTAACACTCTCCCGACTTGGAGAGTCAGTCCCTTTAACCTCCTGTTTGGCCCAGTTTGCAATTTCTGCGGAAGATGAACAGGAATAGCGAGAACCAATGAGAGACTAGCTGGAGGTGTCTGGACGGGCAAATTTAACTCTCATTTCCCACCAGGAAGAGGAAATAACCAAAGGCTCAGCGTGCCGTGCCGGAACCAGATTAGGGCCTGAAGCCATCCTGCGGTGTTGCGGCCAGCTCACAAGAAAACGAGTTGAAGAAAGGAGCTCAGGGGCACTGTAATTCACAAACCTGCAGAGTTATAAATGACAACTATCGTCCAAAAATATACTGAAGTAAGGCTGCCAAGAGGACTTGAAAGCGGGGCAGAATTGCAGGAAACCGATTTCAGGAGGTAGACTGGAATTGCATTGAAAGCATAGGAAAAGAGGCAGAACGTCCACAATGATGCACTTGGCCAAAAAGGGCGTATGCGTTTTTTCCTGAATATATTCAGGAAAAAACGCATACGCCCTTTTTGGCCAACCAAGCAAGCTTGCAAAGGAAATCTGCACTACAATGAAGTCTCACTTCCCCCCGGTCAAAAGGGCCATCTGAAAAAAGTGTAAAATCCAGAAAGGCAGGACAGGCCATGGAGAACTGGGAGCCTTGTTATGCTGATGGGCGGGATGTAAATTGCCAACAGACACTCAGGAGAAGTGTATGGTGTTTCCTGAAACATCTAAAAAACAAAGCAACAGAGCCTAGGGCACTTCCACTTATGGTCCTATAGCTTAGGGAAATTAAAATCAAAAAGATACAGCCACCCCAATGTTTGGGACGCCTCTGTTTACAAGAACCTCGTTTACCGTACAAGTTCAATATCACAGAAAGTGAAAAATGGATAAACAACTTGTGGTACTTACGTACAATGCAGTATCACTCAGCAATGAAATCTATGTCATCAGGCCCGTAGCAGCATAATGAGTGGATTCAGGTACGATGATTCTAACTGAAATAAGTCACACAGAAAAAGAAACATCATAAGATATCACTAACACACGGAATGTAAACTTGGCTACACAGGAACTGAATTACAGAACAGAACAGGGTCTCAAATTTAGAAAACCAACTTATGCTTGTTTAAGGGGAAAGGTGAGTTGGGGTGCTGCATAAAACCAGAGATTGAAATGAGCACAGATAAAGTTCCTTAAGCCAAATATGGAATAGACAAGAGCTACTCCTTGCTCAACGAAATGGACTCAACACCGCATATTAAACGCCTAAGAATGTACCTGACTCTTAAGTATCTTAAAACCTATGGATTGCTATGTCTCCGAAAGAGAATCAAGCATGTGTACAGGGACATAAACGCAGCAGTGATAGGATTGGAGAGGTTCGGTGAGCAAATGAAGACCCTTTGAAGTCATATTGCATGGTACCCATTCCACGGGTTTCAACTACCCAGGTTTAAGGTATTCTTCCTTCAGCTAAAACATGCATGTGGAACCTAGAGTATGATCAACCATGTGATCGGGAGACGTGTTCAAATATGTCTCAGTTTTCGTACCCTGGTACTCGGGTGCAACATTCCAGACGCTTTACTAACACTCTCCCGACTTGGAGAGTCAGTCCCTTTAACCTCCTGTTTGGCCCAGTTTGCAATTTCTGCGGAAGATGAACAGGAATAGCGAGAACCAATGAGAGACTAGCTGGAGGTGTCTGGACGGGTAAATTTAACTCTCATTTCCCACCAGGAAGAGGAAATAACCAAAGGCTCAGCGTGCCGTGCCGGAACCAGATTAGGGCCTGAAGCCATCCTGCGGTGTTGCGGCCAGCTCACAAGAAAGCGAGTTGAAGAAAGGAGCTCAGGGGCACTGTAATTCACAAACCTGCAGAGTTATAAATGACAACTATCGTCCAAAAATATACTGAAGTAAGGCTGCCAAGAGGACTTGAAAGCGGGGCAGAATTGCAGGAAACCGATTTCAGGAGGTAGACTGGAATTGCATTGAAAGCATAGGAAAAGAGGCAGAACGTCCACAATGATGCACTTGGCCAAAAAGGGCGTATGCGTTTTTTCCTGAATATATTCAGGAAAAAACGCATACGCCCTTTTTGGCCAACCAAGCAAGCTTGCAAAGGAAATCTGCACTACAACGAAGTCTCACTTCCCCCCGGTCAAAAGGGCCATCTGAAAAAAGTGTAAAATCCAGAAAGGCAGGACAGGCCATGGAGAACTGGGAGCCTTGTTATGCTGATGGGCGGGATGTAAATTGCCAACAGACACTCGGGAGAAGTGTATGGTGTTTCCTGAAACATCTAAAAAACAAAGCAACAGAGCCTAGGGCACTTCCACTTATGGTCCTATAGCTTAGGGAAATTAAAATCAAAAAGATACAGCCACCCCAAAGTTTGGGACGCCTCTGTTTACAAGAACCTCGTTTACCGTACAAGTTCAATATCACAGAAAGTGAAAAATGGATAAACAACTTGTGGTACTTACGTACAATGCAGTATCACTCAGCAGTGAAATCTATGTCATCAGGCCCGTAGCAGCACAATGAGTGGATTCAGGTACGATGATTGTAACTGAAATAAGTCACACAGAAAAAGAAACATCATAAGATATCAGTAATACACGGAATGTAAACTTGGCTACACAGGAACTGAATTACAGAACAGAACAGGGTCTCAAATTTAGAAAACCAACTTATGCTTGTTTAAGGGGAAAGGTGAGTTGGGGTGCTGCATAAAACCAGAGATTGAAATGAGCACAGATAAAGTTCCTTAAGCCAAATATGGAATAGACAAGAGCTACTCCTTGCTCAACGAAATGGACTCAACGCCGCATATTAAACGCCTAAGAATGTACCTGACTCTTAAGTATCTTAAAACCTATGGATTGCTATGTCTCCGAAAGAGAATCAAGCATGTGTACAGGGACATAAACGCAGCAGTGATAGGATTGGAGAGGTTCGGTGAGCAAATGAAGACCCTTTGAAGTCATATTGCATGGTACCCATTCCACGGGTTTCAACTACCCAGGTTTAAGGTATTCTTCCTTCAGCTAAAACATGCATGTGGAACCTAGAGTATGATCAACCATGTGATCGGGAGACGTGTTCAAATATGTCTCAGTTTTCGTACCCTGGTACTCGGGTGCAACATTCCAGACGCTTTACTAACACTCTCCCGACTTGGAGAGTCAGTCCCTTTAACCTCCTGTTTGGCCCAGTTTGCAATTTCTTCGGAAGATGAACAGGAATAGCGAGAACCAATGAGAGACTAGCTGGAGGTGTCTGGACGGGCAAATTTAACTCTCATTTCCCACCAGGAAGAGGAAATAACCAAAGGCTCAGCGTGCCGTGCCGGAACCAGATTAGGGCCTGAAGCCATCCTGCGGTGTTGCGGCCAGCTCACAAGAAAGCGAGTTGAAGAAAGGAGCTCAGGGGCACTGTAATTCACAAACCTGCAGAGTTATAAATGACAACTATCGTCCAAAAACATACTGAAGTAAGGCTGCCAAGAGGACTTGAAAGCGGGGCAGAATTGCAGGAAACCGATTTCAGGAGGTAGACTGGAATTGCATTGAAAGCATAGGAAAAGAGGCAGAAAGTCCACAATGATGCACTTGGCCAAAAAGGGCGTATGCGTTTTTTCCTGAATATATTCAGGAAAAAACGCATACGCCCTTTTTGGCCAACCAAGCAAGCTTGCAAAGGAAATCTGCACTACAATGAAGTCTCACTTCCCCCCGGTCAAAAGGGCCATCTGAAAAAAGTGTAAAATCCAGAAAGGCAGGACAGGCCATGGAGAACTGGGAGCCTTGTTATGCTGATGGGCGGGATGTAAATTCCCAACAGACACTCGGGAGAAGTGTATGGTGTTTCCTGAAACATCTAAAAAACAAAGCAACAGAGCCTAGGGCACTTCCACTTATGGTCCTATAGCTTAGGGAAATTAAAATCAAAAAGATACAGCCACCCCAAAATTTGGGACGCCTCTGTTTACAAGAACCTCGTTTACCGTACAAGTTCAATATCACAGAAAGTGAAAAATGGATAAAGAACTTGTGGTACTTACGTACAATGCAGTATCACTCAGCAGTGAAATCTATGTCATCAGGCCCGTAGCAGCACAATGAGTGGATTCAGGTACGATGATTCTAACTGAAATAAGTCACACAGAAAAAGAAACATCATAAGATATCAGTAATACACGGAATGTAAACTTGGCTACACAGGAACTGAATTACAGAACAGAACAGGGTCTCAAATTTAGAAAACCAACTTATGCTTGTTTAAGGGGAAAGGTGAGTTGGGGTGCTGCATAAAACCAGAGATTGAAATGAGCACAGATAAAGTTCCTTAAGCCAAATATGGAATAGACAAGAGCTACTCCTTGCTCAACGAAATGGACTCAACACCGCATATTAAACGCCTAAGAGTGTACCTGACTCTTAAGTATCTTAAAACCTATGGATTGCTATGTCTCCGAAAGAGAATCAAGCATGTGTACAGGGACATAAACGCAGCAGTGATAGGATTGGAGAGGTTCGGTGAGCAAATGAAGACCCTTTGAAGTCATATTGCATGGTACCCATTCCACGGGTTTCAACTACCCAGGTTTAAGGTATTCTTCCTTCAGCTAAAACATGCATGTGGAACCTAGAGTATGATCAACCATGTGATCGGGAGACGTGTTCAAATATGTCTCAGTTTTCGTACCCTGGTACTCGGGTGCAACATTCCAGACGCTTTACTAACACTCTCCCGACTTGGAGAGTCAGTCCCTTTAACCTCCTGTTTGGCCCAGTTTGCAATTTCTGCGGAAGATGAACAGGAATAGCGAGAACCAATGAGAGACTAGCTGGAGGTGTCTGGACGGGCAAATTTAACTCTCATTTCCCACCAGGAAGAGGAAATAACCAAAGGCTCAGCGTGCCGTGCCGGAACCAGATTAGGGCCTGAAGCCATCCTGCGGTGTTGCGGCCAGCTCACAAGAAAGCGAGTTGAAGAAAGGAGCTCAGGGGCACTGTAATTCACAAACCTGCAGAGTTATAAATGACAACTATCGTCCAAAAATATACTGAAGTAAGGCTGCCAAGAGGACTTGAAAGCGGGGCAGAATTGCAGGAAACCGATTTCAGGAGGTAGACTGGAATTGCATCGAAAGCATAGGAAAAGAGGCAGAACGTCCACAATGATGCACTTGGCCAAAAAGGGCGTATGCGTTTTTTCCTGAATATATTCAGGAAAAAACGCATACGCCCTTTTTGGCCAACCAAGCAAGCTTGCAAAGGAAATCTGCACTACAATGAAGTCTCACTTCCCCCCGGTCAAAAGGGCCATCTGAAAAAAGTGTAAAATCCAGAAAGGCAGGACAGGCCATGGAGAACTGGGAGCCTTGTTATGCTGATGGGCGGGATGTAAATTGCCAACAGACACTCGGGAGAAGTGTATGGTGTTTCCTGAAACATCTAAAAAACAAAGCAACAGAGCCTAGGGCACTTCCACTTATGGTCCTATAGCTTAGGGAAATTAAAATCAAAAAGATACAGCCACCCCAATGTTTGGGACGCCTCTGTTTACAAGAACCTCGTTTACCGTACAAGTTCAATATCACAGAAAGTGAAAAATGGATAAAGAACTTGTGGTACTTACGTACAATGCAGTATCACTCAGCAGTGAAATCTATGTCATCAGGCCCGTAGCAGCACAATGAGTGGATTCAGGTACGATGATTCTAACTGAAATAAGTCACACAGAAAAAGAAACATCATAAGATATCAGTAATACACGGAATGTAAACTTGGCTACACAGGAACTGAATTACAGAACAGAACAGGGTCTCAAATTTAGAAAACCAACTTATGCTTGTTTAAGGGGAAAGGTGAGTTGGGGTGCTGCATAAAACCAGAGATTGAAATGAGCACAGATAAAGTTCCTTAAGCCAAATATGGAATAGACAAGAGCTACTCCTTGCTCAACGAAATGGACTCAACACCGCATATTAAACGCCTAAGAGTGTACCTGACTCTTAAGTATCTTAAAACCTATGGATTGCTATGTCTCCGAAAGAGAATCAAGCATGTGTACAGGGACGTAAACGCAGCAGTGATAGGATTGGAGAGGTTCGGTGAGCAAATGAAGACCCTTTGAAGTCATATTGCATGGTACCCATTCCACGGGTTTCAACTACCCAGGTTTAAGGTATTCTTCCTTCAGCTAAAACATGCATGTGGAACCTAGAGTATGATCAACCATGTGATCGGGAGACGTGTTCAAATATGTCTCAGTTTTCGTACCCTGGTACTCGGGTGCAACATTCCAGACGCTTTACTAACACTCTCCCGACTTGGAGAGTCAGTCCCTTTAACCTCCTGTTTGGCCCAGTTTGCAATTTCTGCGGAAGATGAACAGGAATAGCGAGAACCAATGAGAGACTAGCTGGAGGTGTCTGGACGGGCAAATTTAACTCTCATTTCCCACCAGGAAGAGGAAATAACCAAAGGCTCAGCGTGCCGTGCCGGAACCAGATTAGGGCCTGAAGCCATCCTGCGGTGTTGCGGCCAGCTCACAAGAAAGCGAGTTGAAGAAAGGAGCTCAGGGGCACTGTAATTCACAAACCTGCAGAGTTATAAATGACAACTATCGTCCAAAAATATACTGAAGTAAGGCTGCCAAGAGGACTTGAAAGCGGGGCAGAATTGCAGGAAACCGATTTCAGGAGGTAGACTGGAATTGCATCGAAAGCATAGGAAAAGAGGCAGAACGTCCACAATGATGCCCTTGGCCAAAAAGGGCGTATGCGTTTTTTCCTGAATATATTCAGGAAAAAACGCATACGCCCTTTTTGGCCAACCAAGCAAGCTTGCAAAGGAAATCTGCACTACAATGAAGTCTCACTTCCCCCCGGTCAAAAGGGCCATCTGAAAAAAGTGTAAAATCCAGAAAGGCAGGACAGGCCATGGAGAACTGGGAGCCTTGTTATGCTGATGGGCGGGATGTAAATTGCCAACAGACACTCGGGAGAAGTGTATGGTGTTTCCTGAAACATCTAAAAAACAAAGCAACAGAGCCTAGGGCACTTCCACTTATGGTCCTATAGCTTAGGGAAATTAAAATCAAAAAGATACAGCCACCCCAATGTTTGGGACGCCTCTGTTTACAAGAACCTCGTTTACCGTACAAGTTCAATATCACAGAAAGTGAAAAATGGATAAAGAACTTGTGGTACTTACGTACAATGCAGTATCACTCAGCAGTGAAATCTATGTCATCAGGCCCGTAGCAGCACAATGAGTGGATTCAGGTACGATGATTCTAACTGAAATAAGTCACACAGAAAAAGAAACATCATAAGATATCAGTAATACACGGAATGTAAACTTGGCTACACAGGAACTGAATTACAGAACAGAACAGGGTCTCAAATTTAGAAAACCAACTTATGCTTGTTTAAGGGGAAAGGTGAGTTGGGGTGCTGCATAAAACCAGAGATTGAAATGAGCACAGATAAAGTTCCTTAAGCCAAATATGGAATAGACAAGAGCTACTCCTTGCTCAACGAAATGGACTCAACACCGCATATTAAACGCCTAAGAGTGTACCTGACTCTTAAGTATCTTAAAACCTATGGATTGCTATGTCTCCGAAAGAGAATCAAGCATGTGTACAGGGACGTAAACGCAGCAGTGATAGGATTGGAGAGGTTCGGTGAGCAAATGAAGACCCTTTGAAGTCATATTGCATGGTACCCATTCCACGGGTTTCAACTACCCAGGTTTAAGGTATTCTTCCTTCAGCTAAAACATGCATGTGGAACCTAGAGTATGATCAACCATGTGATCGGGAGACGTGTTCAAATATGTCTCAGTTTTCGTACCCTGGTACTCGGGTGCAACATTCCAGACGCTTTACTAACACTCTCCTGACTTGGAGAGTCAGTCCCTTTAACCTCCTGTTTGGCCCAGTTTGCAATTTCTGCGGAAGATGAACAGGAATAGCGAGAACCAATGAGAGACTAGCTGGAGGTGTCTGGACGGGCAAATTTAACTCTCATTTCCCACCAGGAAGAGGAAATAACCAAAGGCTCAGCGTGCCGTGCCGGAACCAGATTAGGGCCTGAAGCCATCCTGCGGTGTTGCGGCCAGCTCACAAGAAAGCGAGTTGAAGAAAGGAGCTCAGGGGCACTGTAATTCACAAACCTGCAGAGTTATAAATGACAACTATCGTCCAAAAATATACTGAAGTAAGGCTGCCAAGAGGACTTGAAAGCGGGGCAGAATTGCAGGAAACCGATTTCAGGAGGTAGACTGGAATTGCATCGAAAGCATAGGAAAAGAGGCAGAACGTCCACAATGATGCACTTGGCCAAAAAGGGCGTATGCGTTTTTTCCTGAATATATTCAGGAAAAAACGCATACGCCCTTTTTGGCCAACCAAGCAAGCTTGCAAAGGAAATCTGCACTACAATGAAGTCTCACTTCCCCCCGGTCAAAAGGGCCATCTGAAAAAAGTGTAAAATCCAGAAAGGCAGGACAGGCCATGGAGAACTGGGAGCCTTGTTATGCTGATGGGCGGGATGTAAATTGCCAACAGACACTCGGGAGAAGTGTATGGTGTTTCCTGAAACATCTAAAAAACAAAGCAACAGAGCCTAGGGCACTTCCACTTATGGTCCTATAGCTTAGGGAAATTAAAATCAAAAAGATACAGCCACCCCAATGTTTGGGACGCCTCTGTTTACAAGAACCTCGTTTACCGTACAAGTTCAATATCACAGAAAGTGAAAAATGGATAAAGAACTTGTGGTACTTACGTACAATGCAGTATCACTCAGCAGTGAAATCTATGTCATCAGGCCCGTAGCAGCACAATGAGTGGATTCAGGTACGATGATTCTAACTGAAATAAGTCACACAGAAAAAGAAACATCATAAGATATCAGTAATACACGGAATGTAAACTTGGCTACACAGGAACTGAATTACAGAACAGAACAGGGTCTCAAATTTAGAAAACCAACTTATGCTTGTTTAAGGGGAAAGGTGAGTTGGGGTGCTGCATAAAACCAGAGATTGAAATGAGCACAGATAAAGTTCCTTAAGCCAAATATGGAATAGACAAGAGCTACTCCTTGCTCAACGAAATGGACTCAACACCGCATATTAAACGCCTAAGAGTGTACCTGACTCTTAAGTATCTTAAAACCTATGGATTGCTATGTCTCCGAAAGAGAATCAAGCATGTGTACAGGGACGTAAACGCAGCAGTGATAGGATTGGAGAGGTTCGGTGAGCAAATGAAGACCCTTTGAAGTCATATTGCATGGTACCCATTCCACGGGTTTCAACTACCCAGGTTTAAGGTATTCTTCCTTCAGCTAAAACATGCATGTGGAACCTAGAGTATGATCAACCATGTGATCGGGAGACGTGTTCAAATATGTCTCAGTTTTCGTACCCTGGTACTCGGGTGCAACATTCCAGACGCTTTACTAACACTCTCCCGACTTGGAGAGTCAGTCCCTTTAACCTCCTGTTTGGCCCAGTTTGCAATTTCTGCGGAAGATGAACAGGAATGGCGAGAACCAATGAGAGACTAGCTGGAGGTGTCTGGACGGGCAAATTTAACTCTCATTTCCCACCAGGAAGAGGAAATAACCAAAGGCTCAGCATGCCGTGCCGGAACCAGATTAGGGCCTGAAGCCATCCTGCGGTGTTGCGGCCAGCTCACAAGAAAGCGAGTTGAAGAAAGGAGCTCAGGGGCACTGTAATTCACAAACCTGCAGAGTTATAAATGACAACTATCGTCCAAAAATATACTGAAGTAAGGCTGCCAAGAGGACTTGAAAGCAGGGCAGAATTGCAGGAAACCGATTTCAGGAGGTAGACTGGAATTGCATCGAAAGCATAGGAAAAGAGGCAGAACGTCCACAATGATGCACTTGGCCAAAAAGGGCGTATGCGTTTTTTCCTGAATATATTCAGGAAAAAACGCATACGCCCTTTTTGGCCAACCAAGCAAGCTTGCAAAGGAAATCTGCACTACAATGAAGTCTCACTTCCCCCCGGTCAAAAGGGCCATCTGAAAAAAGTGTAAAATCCAGAAAGGCAGGACAGGCCATGGAGAACTGGGAGCCTTGTTATGCTGATGGGCGGGATGTAAATTGCCAACAGACACTCGGGAGAAGTGTATGGTGTTTCCTGAAACATCTAAAAAACAAAGCAACAGAGCCTAGGGCACTTCCACTTATGGTCCTATAGCTTAGGGAAATTAAAATCAAAAAGATACAGCCACCCCAATGTTTGGGACGCCTCTGTTTACAAGAACCTCGTTTACCGTACAAGTTCAATATCACAGAAAGTGAAAAATGGATAAAGAACTTGTGGTACTTACGTACAATGCAGTATCACTCAGCAGTGAAATCTATGTCATCAGGCCCGTAGCAGCACAATGAGTGGATTCAGGTACGATGATTCTAACTGAAATAAGTCACACAGAAAAAGAAACATCATAAGATATCAGTAATACACGGAATGTAAACTTGGCTACACAGGAACTGAATTACAGAACAGAACAGGGTCTCAAATTTAGAAAACCAACTTATGCTTGTTTAAGGGGAAAGGTGAGTTGGGGTGCTGCATAAAACCAGAGATTGAAATGAGCACAGATAAAGTTCCTTAAGCCAAATATGGAATAGACAAGAGCTACTCCTTGCTCAACGAAATGGACTCAACACCGCATATTAAACGCCTAAGAGTGTACCTGACTCTTAAGTATCTTAAAACCTATGGATTGCTATGTCTCCGAAAGAGAATCAAGCATGTGTACAGGGACGTAAACGCAGCAGTGATAGGATTGGAGAGGTTCGGTGAGCAAATGAAGACCCTTTGAAGTCATATTGCATGGTACCCATTCCACGGGTTTCAACTACCCAGGTTTAAGGTATTCTTCCTTCAGCTAAAACATGCATGTGGAACCTAGAGTATGATCAACCATGTGATCGGGAGACGTGTTCAAATATGTCTCAGTTTTCGTACCCTGGTACTCGGGTGCAACATTCCAGACGCTTTACTAACACTCTCCCGACTTGGAGAGTCAGTCCCTTTAACCTCCTGTTTGGCCCAGTTTGCAATTTCTGCGGAAGATGAACAGGAATGGCGAGAACCAATGAGAGACTAGCTGGAGGTGTCTGGACGGGCAAATTTAACTCTCATTTCCCACCAGGAAGAGGAAATAACCAAAGGCTCAGCGTGCCGTGCCGGAACCAGATTAGGGCCTGAAGCCATCCTGCGGTGTTGCGGCCAGCTCACAAGAAAGCGAGTTGAAGAAAGGAGCTCAGGGGCACTGTAATTCACAAACCTGCAGAGTTATAAATGACAACTATCGTCCAAAAATATACTGAAGTAAGGCTGCCAAGAGGACTTGAAAGCGGGGCAGAATTGCAGGAAACCGATTTCAGGAGGTAGACTGGAATTGCATCGAAAGCATAGGAAAAGAGGCAGAACGTCCACAATGATGCACTTGGCCAAAAAGGGCGTATGCGTTTTTTCCTGAATATATTCAGGAAAAAACGCATACGCCCTTTTTGGCCAACCAAGCAAGCTTGCAAAGGAAATCTGCACTACAATGAAGTCTCACTTCCCCCCGGTCAAAAGGGCCATCTGAAAAAAGTGTAAAATCCAGAAAGGCAGGACAGGCCATGGAGAACTGGGAGCCTTGTTATGCTGATGGGCGGGATGTAAATTGCCAACAGACACTCGGGAGAAGTGTATGGTGTTTCCTGAAACATCTAAAAAACAAAGCAACAGAGCCTAGGGCACTTCCACTTATGGTCCTATAGCTTAGGGAAATTAAAATCAAAAAGATACAGCCACCCCAATGTTTGGGACGCCTCTGTTTACAAGAACCTCGTTTACCGTACAAGTTCAATATCACAGAAAGTGAAAAATGGATAAAGAACTTGTGGTACTTACGTACAATGCAGTATCACTCAGCAGTGAAATCTATGTCATCAGGCCCGTAGCAGCACAATGAGTGGATTCAGGTACGATGATTCTAACTGAAATAAGTCACACAGAAAAAGAAACATCATAAGATATCAGTAATACACGGAATGTAAACTTGGCTACACAGGAACTGAATTACAGAACAGAACAGGGTCTCAAATTTAGAAAACCAACTTATGCTTGTTTAAGGGGAAAGGTGAGTTGGGGTGCTGCATAAAACCAGAGATTGAAATGAGCACAGATAAAGTTCCTTAAGCCAAATATGGAATAGACAAGAGCTACTCCTTGCTCAACGAAATGGACTCAACACCGCATATTAAACGCCTAAGAGTGTACCTGACTCTTAAGTATCTTAAAACCTATGGATTGCTATGTCTCCGAAAGAGAATCAAGCATGTGTACAGGGACGTAAACGCAGCAGTGATAGGATTGGAGAGGTTCGGTGAGCAAATGAAGACCCTTTGAAGTCATATTGCATGGTACCCATTCCACGGGTTTCAACTACCCAGGTTTAAGGTATTCTTCCTTCAGCTAAAACATGCATGTGGAACCTAGAGTATGATCAACCATGTGATCGGGAGACGTGTTCAAATATGTCTCAGTTTTCGTACCCTGGTACTCGGGTGCAACATTCCAGACGCTTTACTAACACTCTCCCGACTTGGAGAGTCAGTCCCTTTAACCTCCTGTTTGGCCCAGTTTGCAATTTCTGCGGAAGATGAACAGGAATGGCGAGAACCAATGAGAGACTAGCTGGAGGTGTCTGGACGGGCAAATTTAACTCTCATTTCCCACCAGGAAGAGGAAATAACCAAAGGCTCAGCGTGCCGTGCCGGAACCAGATTAGGGCCTGAAGCCATCCTGCGGTGTTGCGGCCAGCTCACAAGAAAGCGAGTTGAAGAAAGGAGCTCAGGGGCACTGTAATTCACAAACCTGCAGAGTTATAAATGACAACTATCGTCCAAAAATATACTGAAGTAAGGCTGCCAAGAGGACTTGAAAGCGGGGCAGAATTGCAGGAAACCGATTTCAGGAGGTAGACTGGAATTGCATCGAAAGCATAGGAAAAGAGGCAGAACGTCCACAATGATGCACTTGGCCAAAAAGGGCGTATGCGTTTTTTCCTGAATATATTCAGGAAAAAACGCATACGCCCTTTTTGGCCAACCAAGCAAGCTTGCAAAGGAAATCTGCACTACAATGAAGTCTCACTTCCCCCCGGTCAAAAGGGCCATCTGAAAAAAGTGTAAAATCCAGAAAGGCAGGACAGGCCATGGAGAACTGGGAGCCTTGTTATGCTGATGGGCGGGATGTAAATTGCCAACAGACACTCGGGAGAAGTGTATGGTGTTTCCTGAAACATCTAAAAAACAAAGCAACAGAGCCTAGGGCACTTCCACTTATGGTCCTATAGCTTAGGGAAATTAAAATCAAAAAGATACAGCCACCCCAATGTTTGGGACGCCTCTGTTTACAAGAACCTCGTTTACCGTACAAGTTCAATATCACAGAAAGTGAAAAATGGATAAAGAACTTGTGGTACTTACGTACAATGCAGTATCACTCAGCAGTGAAATCTATGTCATCAGGCCCATAGCAGCACAATGAGTGGATTCAGGTACGATGATTCTAACTGAAATAAGTCACACAGAAAAAGAAACATCATAAGATATCAGTAATACACGGAATGTAAACTTGGCTACACAGGAACTGAATTACAGAACAGAACAGGGTCTCAAATTTAGAAAACCAACTTATGCTTGTTTAAGGGGAAAGGTGAGTTGGGGTGCTGCATAAAACCAGAGATTGAAATGAGCACAGATAAAGTTCCTTAAGCCAAATATGGAATAGACAAGAGCTACTCCTTGCTCAACGAAATGGACTCAACACCGCATATTAAACGCCTAAGAATGTACCTGACTCTTAAGTATCTTAAAACCTATGGATTGCTATGTCTCCGAAAGAGAATCAAGCATGTGTACAGGGACGTAAACGCAGCAGTGATAGGATTGGAGAGGTTCGGTGAGCAAATGAAGACCCTTTGAAGTCATATTGCATGGTACCCATTCCACGGGTTTCAACTACCCAGGTTTAAGGTATTCTTCCTTCAGCTAAAACATGCATGTGGAACCTAGAGTATGATCAACCATGTGATCGGGAGACGTGTTCAAATATGTCTCAGTTTTCGTACCCTGGTACTCGGGTGCAACATTCCAGACGCTTTACTAACACTCTCCCGACTTGGAGAGTCAGTCCCTTTAACCTCCTGTTTGGCCCAGTTTGCAATTTCTGCGGAAGATGAACAGGAATAGCGAGAACCAATGAGAGACTAGCTGGAGGTGTCTGGACGGGCAAATTTAACTCTCATTTCCCACCAGGAAGAGGAAATAACCAAAGGCTCAGCGTGCCGTGCCGGAACCAGATTAGGGCCTGAAGCCATCCTGCGGTGTTGCGGCCAGCTCACAAGAAAGCGAGTTGAAGAAAGGAGCTCAGGGGCACTGTAATTCACAAACCTGCAGAGTTATAAATGACAACTATCGTCCAAAAATATACTGAAGTAAGGCTGCCAAGAGGACTTGAAAGCGGGGCAGAATTGCAGGAAACCGATTTCAGGAGGTAGACTGGAATTGCATCGAAAGCATAGGAAAAGAGGCAGAACGTCCACAATGATGCACTTGGCCAAAAAGGGCGTATGCGTTTTTTCCTGAATATATTCAGGAAAAAACGCATACGCCCTTTTTGGCCAACCAAGCAAGCTTGCAAAGGAAATCTGCACTACAATGAAGTCTCACTTCCCCCCGGTCAAAAGGGCCATCTGAAAAAAGTGTAAAATCCAGAAAGGCAGGACAGGCCATGGAGAACTGGGAGCCTTGTTATGCTGATGGGCGGGATGTAAATTGCCAACAGACACTCGGGAGAAGTGTATGGTGTTTCCTGAAACATCTAAAAAACAAAGCAACAGAGCCTAGGGCACTTCCACTTATGGTCCTATAGCTTAGGGAAATTAAAATCAAAAAGATACAGCCACCCCAATGTTTGGGACGCCTCTGTTTACAAGAACCTCGTTTACCGTACAAGTTCAATATCACAGAAAGTGAAAAATGGATAAAGAACTTGTGGTACTTACGTACAATGCAGTATCACTCAGCAGTGAAATCTATGTCATCAGGCCCGTAGCAGCACAATGAGTGGATTCAGGTACGATGATTCTAACTGAAATAAGTCACACAGAAAAAGAAACATCATAAGATATCAGTAATACACGGAATGTAAACTTGGCTACACAGGAACTGAATTACAGAACAGAACAGGGTCTCAAATTTAGAAAACCAACTTATGCTTGTTTAAGGGGAAAGGTGAGTTGGGGTGCTGAATAAAACCAGAGATTGAAATGAGCACAGATAAAGTTCCTTAAGCCAAATATGGAATAGACAAGAGCTACTCCTTGCTCAACGAAATGGACTCAACACCGCATATTAAACGCCTAAGAGTGTACCTGACTCTTAAGTATCTTAAAACCTATGGATTGCTATGTCTCCGAAAGAGAATCAAGCATGTGTACAGGGACGTAAACGCAGCAGTGATAGGATTGGAGAGGTTCGGTGAGCAAATGAAGACCCTTTGAAGTCATATTGCATGGTACCCATTCCACGGGTTTCAACTACCCAGGTTTAAGGTATTCTTCCTTCAGCTAAAACATGCATGTGGAACCTAGAGTATGATCAACCATGTGATCGGGAGACGTGTTCAAATATGTCTCAGTTTTCGTACCCTGGTACTCGGGTGCAACATTCCAGACGCTTTACTAACACTCTCCCGACTTGGAGAGTCAGTCCCTTTAACCTCCTGTTTGGCCCAGTTTGCAATTTCTGCGGAAGATGAACAGGAATGGCGAGAACCAATGAGAGACTAGCTGGAGGTGTCTGGACGGGCAAATTTAACTCTCATTTCCCACCAGGAAGAGGAAATAACCAAAGGCTCAGCGTGCCGTGCCGGAACCAGATTAGGGCCTGAATCCATCCTGCGGTGTTGCGGCCAGCTCACAAGAAAGCGAGTTGAAGAAAGGAGCTCAGGGGCACTGTAATTCACAAACCTGCAGAGTTATAAATGACAACTATCGTCCAAAAATATACTGAAGTAAGGCTGCCAAGAGGACTTGAAAGCGGGGCAGAATTGCAGGAAACCGATTTCAGGAGGTAGACTGGAATTGCATCGAAAGCATAGGAAAAGAGGCAGAACGTCCACAATGATGCACTTGGCCAAAAAGGGCGTATGCGTTTTTTCCTGAATATATTCAGGAAAAAACGCATACGCCCTTTTTGGCCAACCAAGCAAGCTTGCAAAGGAAATCTGCACTACAATGAAGTCTCACTTCCCCCCGGTCAAAAGGGCCATCTGAAAAAAGTGTAAAATCCAGAAAGGCAGGACAGGCCATGGAGAACTGGGAGCCTTGTTATGCTGATGGGCGGGATGTAAATTGCCAACAGACACTCGGGAGAAGTGTATGGTGTTTCCTGAAACATCTAAAAAACAAAGCAACAGAGCCTAGGGCACTTCCACTTATGGTCCTATAGCTTAGGGAAATTAAAATCAAAAAGATACAGCCACCCCAATGTTTGGGACGCCTCTGTTTACAAGAACCTCGTTTACCGTACAAGTTCAATATCACAGAAAGTGAAAAATGGATAAAGAACTTGTGGTACTTACGTACAATGCAGTATCACTCAGCAGTGAAATCTATGTCATCAGGCCCGTAGCAGCACAATGAGTGGATTCAGGTACGATGATTCTAACTGAAATAAGTCACACAGAAAAAGAAACATCATAAGATATCAGTAATACACGGAATGTAAACTTGGCTACACAGGAACTGAATTACAGAACAGAACAGGGTCTCAAATTTAGAAAACCAACTTATGCTTGTTTAAGGGGAAAGGTGAGTTGGGGTGCTGCATAAAACCAGAGATTGAAATGAGCACAGATAAAGTTCCTTAAGCCAAATATGGAATAGACAAGAGCTACTCCTTGCTCAACGAAATGGACTCAACACCGCATATTAAACGCCTAAGAATGTACCTGACTCTTAAGTATCTTAAAACCTATGGATTGCTATGTCTCCGAAAGAGAATCAAGCATGTGTACAGGGACATAAACGCAGCAGTGATAGGATTGGAGAGGTTCGGTGAGCAAATGAAGACCCTTTGAAGTCATATTGCATGGTACCCATTCCACGGGTTTCAACTACCCAGGTTTAAGGTATTCTTCCTTCAGCTAAAACATGCATGTGGAACCTAGAGTATGATCAACCATGTGATCGGGAGACGTGTTCAAATATGTCTCAGTTTTCGTACCCTGGTACTCGGGTGCAACATTCCAGACGCTTTACTAACACTCTCCCGACTTGGAGAGTCAGTCCCTTTAACCTCCTGTTTGGCCCAGTTTGCAATTTCTGCGGAAGATGAACAGGAATAGCGAGAACCAATGAGAGACTAGCTGGAGGTGTCTGGACGGGCAAATTTAACTCTCATTTCCCACCAGGAAGAGGAAATAACCAAAGGCTCAGCGTGCCGTGCCGGAACCAGATTAGGGCCTGAAGCCATCCTGCGGTGTTGCGGCCAGCTCACAAGAAAGCGAGTTGAAGAAAGGAGCTCAGGGGCACTGTAATTCACAAACCTGCAGAGTTATAAATGACAACTATCGTCCAAAAATATACTGAAGTAAGGCTGCCAAGAGGACTTGAAAGCGGGGCAGAATTGCAGGAAACCGATTTCAGGAGGTAGACTGGAATTGCATCGAAAGCATAGGAAAAGAGGCAGAACGTCCACAATGATGCACTTGGCCAAAAAGGGCGTATGCGTTTTTTCCTGAATATATTCAGGAAAAAACGCATACGCCCTTTTTGGCCAACCAAGCAAGCTTGCAAAGGAAATCTGCACTACAATGAAGTCTCACTTCCCCCCGGTCAAAAGGGCCATCTGAAAAAAGTGTAAAATCCAGAAAGGCAGGACAGGCCATGGAGAACTGGGAGCCTTGTTATGCTGATGGGCGGGATGTAAATTGCCAACAGACACTCGGGAGAAGTGTATGGTGTTTCCTGAAACATCTAAAAAACAAAGCAACAGAGCCTAGGGCACTTCCACTTATGGTCCTATAGCTTAGGGAAATTAAAATCAAAAAGATACAGCCACCCCAATGTTTGGGACGCCTCTGTTTACAAGAACCTCGTTTACCGTACAAGTTCAATATCACAGAAAGTGAAAAATGGATAAAGAACTTGTGGTACTTACGTACAATGCAGTATCACTCAGCAGTGAAATCTATGTCATCAGGCCCGTAGCAGCACAATGAGTGGATTCAGGTACGATGATTCTAACTGAAATAAGTCACACAGAAAAAGAAACATCATAAGATATCAGTAATACACGGAATGTAAACTTGGCTACACAGGAACTGAATTACAGAACAGAACAGGGTCTCAAATTTAGAAAACCAACTTATGCTTGTTTAAGGGGAAAGGTGAGTTGGGGTGCTGCATAAAACCAGAGATTGAAATGAGCACAGATAAAGTTCCTTAAGCCAAATATGGAATAGACAAGAGCTACTCCTTGCTCAACGAAATGGACTCAACACCGCATATTAAATGCCTAAGAGTGTACCTGACTCTTAAGTATCTTAAAACCTATGGATTGCTATGTCTCCGAAAGAGAATCAAGCATGTGTACAGGGACGTAAACGCAGCAGTGATAGGATTGGAGAGGTTCGGTGAGCAAATGAAGACCCTTTGAAGTCATATTGCATGGTACCCATTCCACGGGTTTCAACTACCCAGGTTTAAGGTATTCTTCCTTCAGCTAAAACATGCATGTGGAACCTAGAGTATGATCAACCATGTGATCGGGAGACGTGTTCAAATATGTCTCAGTTTTCGTACCCTGGTACTCGGGTGCAACATTCCAGACGCTTTACTAACACTCTCCCGACTTGGAGAGTCAGTCCCTTTAACCTCCTGTTTGGCCCAGTTTGCAATTTCTGCGGAAGATGAACAGGAATGGCGAGAACCAATGAGAGACTAGCTGGAGGTGTCTGGACGGGCAAATTTAACTCTCATTTCCCACCAGGAAGAGGAAATAACCAAAGGCTCAGCGTGCCGTGCCGGAACCAGATTAGGGCCTGAAGCCATCCTGCGGTGTTGCGGCCAGCTCACAAGAAAGCGAGTTGAAGAAAGGAGCTCAGGGGCACTGTAATTCACAAACCTGCAGAGTTATAAATGACAACTATCGTCCAAAAATATACTGAAGTAAGGCTGCCAAGAGGACTTGAAAGCGGGGCAGAATTGCAGGAAACCGATTTCAGGAGGTAGACTGGAATTGCATCGAAAGCATAGGAAAAGAGGCAGAACGTCCACAATGATGCACTTGGCCAAAAAGGGCGTATGCGTTTTTTCCTGAATATATTCAGGAAAAAACGCATACGCCCTTTTTGGCCAACCAAGCAAGCTTGCAAAGGAAATCTGCACTACAATGAAGTCTCACTTCCCCCCGGTCAAAAGGGCCATCTGAAAAAAGTGTAAAATCCAGAAAGGCAGGACAGGCCATGGAGAACTGGGAGCCTTGTTATGCTGATGGGCGGGATGTAAATTGCCAACAGACACTCGGGAGAAGTGTATGGTGTTTCCTGAAACATCTAAAAAACAAAGCAACAGAGCCTAGGGCACTTCCACTTATGGTCCTATAGCTTAGGGAAATTAAAATCAAAAAGATACAGCCACCCCAATGTTTGGGACGCCTCTGTTTACAAGAACCTCGTTTACCGTACAAGTTCAATATCACAGAAAGTGAAAAATGGATAAAGAACTTGTGGTACTTACGTACAATGCAGTATCACTCAGCAGTGAAATCTATGTCATCAGGCCCATAGCAGCACAATGAGTGGATTCAGGTACGATGATTCTAACTGAAATAAGTCACACAGAAAAAGAAACATCATAAGATATCAGTAATACACGGAATGTAAACTTGGCTACACAGGAACTGAATTACAGAACAGAACAGGGTCTCAAATTTAGAAAACCAACTTATGCTTGTTTAAGGGGAAAGGTGAGTTGGGGTGCTGCATAAAACCAGAGATTGAAATGAGCACAGATAAAGTTCCTTAAGCCAAATATGGAATAGACAAGAGCTACTCCTTGCTCAACGAAATGGACTCAACACCGCATATTAAACGCCTAAGAATGTACCTGACTCTTAAGTATCTTAAAACCTATGGATTGCTATGTCTCCGAAAGAGAATCAAGCATGTGTACAGGGACGTAAACGCAGCAGTGATAGGATTGGAGAGGTTCGGTGAGCAAATGAAGACCCTTTGAAGTCATATTGCATGGTACCCATTCCACGGGTTTCAACTACCCAGGTTTAAGGTATTCTTCCTTCAGCTAAAACATGCATGTGGAACCTAGAGTATGATCAACCATGTGATCGGGAGACGTGTTCAAATATGTCTCAGTTTTCGTACCCTGGTACTCGGGTGCAACATTCCAGACGCTTTACTAACACTCTCCCGACTTGGAGAGTCAGTCCCTTTAACCTCCTGTTTGGCCCAGTTTGCAATTTCTGCGGAAGATGAACAGGAATGGCGAGAACCAATGAGAGACTAGCTGGAGGTGTCTGGACGGGCAAATTTAACTCTCATTTCCCACCAGGAAGAGGAAATAACCAAAGGCTCAGCGTGCCGTGCCGGAACCAGATTAGGGCCTGAAGCCATCCTGCGGTGTTGCGGCCAGCTCACAAGAAAGCGAGTTGAAGAAAGGAGCTCAGGGGCACTGTAATTCACAAACCTGCAGAGTTATAAATGACAACTATCGTCCAAAAATATACTGAAGTAAGGCTGCCAAGAGGACTTGAAAGCGGGGCAGAATTGCAGGAAACCGATTTCAGGAGGTAGACTGGAATTGCATCGAAAGCATAGGAAAAGAGGCAGAACGTCCACAATGATGCACTTGGCCAAAAAGGGCGTATGCGTTTTTTCCTGAATATATTCAGGAAAAAACGCATACGCCCTTTTTGGCCAACCAAGCAAGCTTGCAAAGGAAATCTGCACTACAATGAAGTCTCACTTCCCCCCGGTCAAAAGGGCCATCTGAAAAAAGTGTAAAATCCAGAAAGGCAGGACAGGCCATGGAGAACTGGGAGCCTTGTTATGCTGATGGGCGGGATGTAAATTGCCAACAGACACTCGGGAGAAGTGTATGGTGTTTCCTGAAACATCTAAAAAACAAAGCAACAGAGCCTAGGGCACTTCCACTTATGGTCCTATAGCTTAGGGAAATTAAAATCAAAAAGATACAGCCACCCCAATGTTTGGGACGCCTCTGTTTACAAGAACCTCGTTTACCGTACAAGTTCAATATCACAGAAAGTGAAAAATGGATAAAGAACTTGTGGTACTTACGTACAATGCAGTATCACTCAGCAGTGAAATCTATGTCATCAGGCCCGTAGCAGCACAATGAGTGGATTCAGGTACGATGATTCTAACTGAAATAAGTCACACAGAAAAAGAAACATCATAAGATATCAGTAATACACGGAATGTAAACTTGGCTACACAGGAACTGAATTACAGAACAGAACAGGGTCTCAAATTTAGAAAACCAACTTATGCTTGTTTAAGGGGAAAGGTGAGTTGGGGTGCTGCATAAAACCAGAGATTGAAATGAGCACAGATAAAGTTCCTTAAGCCAAATATGGAATAGACAAGAGCTACTCCTTGCTCAACGAAATGGACTCAACACCGCATATTAAACGCCTAAGAGTGTACCTGACTCTTAAGTATCTTAAAACCTATGGATTGCTATGTCTCCGAAAGAGAATCAAGCATGTGTACAGGGACGTAAACGCAGCAGTGATAGGATTGGAGAGGTTCGGTGAGCAAATGAAGACCCTTTGAAGTCATATTGCATGGTACCCATTCCACGGGTTTCAACTACCCAGGTTTAAGGTATTCTTCCTTCAGCTAAAACATGCATGTGGAACCTAGAGTATGATCAACCATGTGATCGGGAGACGTGTTCAAATATGTCTCAGTTTTCGTACCCTGGTACTCGGGTGCAACATTCCAGACGCTTTACTAACACTCTCCCGACTTGGAGAGTCAGTCCCTTTAACCTCCTGTTTGGCCCAGTTTGCAATTTCTGCGGAAGATGAACAGGAATGGCGAGAACCAATGAGAGACTAGCTGGAGGTGTCTGGACGGGCAAATTTAACTCTCATTTCCCACCAGGAAGAGGAAATAACCAAAGGCTCAGCGTGCCGTGCCGGAACCAGATTAGGGCCTGAAGCCATCCTGCGGTGTTGCGGCCAGCTCACAAGAAAGCGAGTTGAAGAAAGGAGCTCAGGGGCACTGTAATTCACAAACCTGCAGAGTTATAAATGACAACTATCGTCCAAAAATATACTGAAGTAAGGCTGCCAAGAGGACTTGAAAGCGGGGCAGAATTGCAGGAAACCGATTTCAGGAGGTAGACTGGAATTGCATCGAAAGCATAGGAAAAGAGGCAGAACGTCCACAATGATGCACTTGGCCAAAAAGGGCGTATGCGTTTTTTCCTGAATATATTCAGGAAAAAACGCATACGCCCTTTTTGGCCAACCAAGCAAGCTTGCAAAGGAAATCTGCACTACAATGAAGTCTCACTTCCCCCCGGTCAAAAGGGCCATCTGAAAAAAGTGTAAAATCCAGAAAGGCAGGACAGGCCATGGAGAACTGGGAGCCTTGTTATGCTGATGGGCGGGATGTAAATTGCCAACAGACACTCGGGAGAAGTGTATGGTGTTTCCTGAAACATCTAAAAAACAAAGCAACAGAGCCTAGGGCACTTCCACTTATGGTCCTATAGCTTAGGGAAATTAAAATCAAAAAGATACAGCCACCCCAATGTTTGGGACGCCTCTGTTTACAAGAACCTCGTTTACCGTACAAGTTCAATATCACAGAAAGTGAAAAATGGATAAAGAACTTGTGGTACTTACGTACAATGCAGTATCACTCAGCAGTGAAATCTATGTCATCAGGCCCATAGCAGCACAATGAGTGGATTCAGGTACGATGATTCTAACTGAAATAAGTCACACAGAAAAAGAAACATCATAAGATATCAGTAATACACGGAATGTAAACTTGGCTACACAGGAACTGAATTACAGAACAGAACAGGGTCTCAAATTTAGAAAACCAACTTATGCTTGTTTAAGGGGAAAGGTGAGTTGGGGTGCTGCATAAAACCAGAGATTGAAATGAGCACAGATAAAGTTCCTTAAGCCAAATATGGAATAGACAAGAGCTACTCCTTGCTCAACGAAATGGACTCAACACCGCATATTAAACGCCTAAGAATGTACCTGACTCTTAAGTATCTTAAAACCTATGGATTGCTATGTCTCCGAAAGAGAATCAAGCATGTGTACAGGGACGTAAACGCAGCAGTGATAGGATTGGAGAGGTTCGGTGAGCAAATGAAGACCCTTTGAAGTCATATTGCATGGTACCCATTCCACGGGTTTCAACTACCCAGGTTTAAGGTATTCTTCCTTCAGCTAAAACATGCATGTGGAACCTAGAGTATGATCAACCATGTGATCGGGAGACGTGTTCAAATATGTCTCAGTTTTCGTACCCTGGTACTCGGGTGCAACATTCCAGACGCTTTACTAACACTCTCCCGACTTGGAGAGTCAGTCCCTTTAACCTCCTGTTTGGCCCAGTTTGCAATTTCTGCGGAAGATGAACAGGAATAGCGAGAACCAATGAGAGACTAGCTGGAGGTGTCTGGACGGGCAAATTTAACTCTCATTTCCCACCAGGAAGAGGAAATAACCAAAGGCTCAGCGTGCCGTGCCGGAACCAGATTAGGGCCTGAAGCCATCCTGCGGTGTTGCGGCCAGCTCACAAGAAAGCGAGTTGAAGAAAGGAGCTCAGGGGCACTGTAATTCACAAACCTGCAGAGTTATAAATGACAACTATCGTCCAAAAATATACTGAAGTAAGGCTGCCAAGAGGACTTGAAAGCGGGGCAGAATTGCAGGAAACCGATTTCAGGAGGTAGACTGGAATTGCATCGAAAGCATAGGAAAAGAGGCAGAACGTCCACAATGATGCACTTGGCCAAAAAGGGCGTATGCGTTTTTTCCTGAATATATTCAGGAAAAAACGCATACGCCCTTTTTGGCCAACCAAGCAAGCTTGCAAAGGAAATCTGCACTACAATGAAGTCTCACTTCCCCCCGGTCAAAAGGGCCATCTGAAAAAAGTGTAAAATCCAGAAAGGCAGGACAGGCCATGGAGAACTGGGAGCCTTGTTATGCTGATGGGCGGGATGTAAATTGCCAACAGACACTCGGGAGAAGTGTATGGTGTTTCCTGAAACATCTAAAAAACAAAGCAACAGAGCCTAGGGCACTTCCACTTATGGTCCTATAGCTTAGGGAAATTAAAATCAAAAAGATACAGCCACCCCAATGTTTGGGACGCCTCTGTTTACAAGAACCTCGTTTACCGTACAAGTTCAATATCACAGAAAGTGAAAAATGGATAAAGAACTTGTGGTACTTACGTACAATGCAGTATCACTCAGCAGTGAAATCTATGTCATCAGGCCCATAGCAGCACAATGAGTGGATTCAGGTACGATGATTCTAACTGAAATAAGTCACACAGAAAAAGAAACATCATAAGATATCAGTAATACACGGAATGTAAACTTGCCTACACAGGAACTGAATTACAGAACAGAACAGGGTCTCAAATTTAGAAAACCAACTTATGCTTGTTTAAGGGGAAAGGTGAGTTGGGGTGCTGCATAAAACCAGAGATTGAAATGAGCACAGATAAAGTTCCTTAAGCCAAATATGGAATAGACAAGAGCTACTCCTTGCTCAACGAAATGGACTCAACACCGCATATTAAACGCCTAAGAATGTACCTGACTCTTAAGTATCTTAAAACCTATGGATTGCTATGTCTCCGAAAGAGAATCAAGCATGTGTACAGGGACGTAAACGCAGCAGTGATAGGATTGGAGAGGTTCGGTGAGCAAATGAAGACCCTTTGAAGTCATATTGCATGGTACCCATTCCACGGGTTTCAACTACCCAGGTTTAAGGTATTCTTCCTTCAGCTAAAACATGCATGTGGAACCTAGAGTATGATCAACCATGTGATCGGGAGACGTGTTCAAATATGTCTCAGTTTTCGTACCCTGGTACTCGGGTGCAACATTCCAGACGCTTTACTAACACTCTCCCGACTTGGAGAGTCAGTCCCTTTAACCTCCTGTTTGGCCCAGTTTGCAATTTCTGCGGAAGATGAACAGGAATAGCGAGAACCAATGAGAGACTAGCTGGAGGTGTCTGGACGGGCAAATTTAACTCTCATTTCCCACCAGGAAGAGGAAATAACCAAAGGCTCAGCGTGCCGTGCCGGAACCAGATTAGGGCCTGAAGCCATCCTGCGGTGTTGCGGCCAGCTCACAAGAAAACGAGTTGAAGAAAGGAGCTCAGGGGCACTGTAATTCACAAACCTGCAGAGTTATAAATGACAACTATCGTCCAAAAATATACTGAAGTAAGGCTGCCAAGAGGACTTGAAAGCGGGGCAGAATTGCAGGAAACCGATTTTAGGAGGTAGACTGGAATTGCATCGAAAGCATAGGAAAAGAGGCAGAACGTCCACAATGATGCACTTGGCCAAAAAGGGCGTATGCGTTTTTTCCTGAATATATTCAGGAAAAAACGCATACGCACTTTTTGGCCAACCAAGCAAGCTTGCAAAGGAAATCTGCACTACAATGAAGTCTCACTTCCCCCCGGTCAAAAGGGCCATCTGAAAAAAGTGTAAAATCCAGAAAGGCAGGACAGGCCATGGAGAACTGGGAGCCTTGTTATGCTGATGGGCGGGATGTAAATTGCCAACAGACACTCGGGAGAAGTGTATGGTGTTTCCTGAAACATCTAAAAAACAAAGCAACAGAGCCTAGGGCACTTCCACTTATGGTCCTATAGCTTAGGGAAATTAAAATCAAAAAGATACAGCCACCCCAATGTTTGGGACGCCTCTGTTTACAAGAACCTCGTTTACCGTACAAGTTCAATATCACAGAAAGTGAAAAATGGATAAAGAACTTGTGGTACTTACGTACAATGCAGTATCACTCAGCAGTGAAATCTATGTCATCAGGCCCGTAGCAGCACAATGAGTGGATTCAGGTACGATGATTCTAACTGAAATAAGTCACACAGAAAAAGAAACATCATAAGATATCAGTAATACACGGAATGTAAACTTGGCTACACAGGAACTGAATTACAGAACAGAACAGGGTCTCAAATTTAGAAAACCAACTTATGCTTGTTTAAGGGGAAAGGTGAGTTGGGGTGCTGCATAAAACCAGAGATTGAAATGAGCACAGATAAAGTTCCTTAAGCCAAATATGGAATAGACAAGAGCTACTCCTTGCTCAACGAAATGGACTCAACACCGCATATTAAACGCCTAAGAGTGTACCTGACTCTTAAGTATCTTAAAACCTATGGATTGCTATGTCTCCGAAAGAGAATCAAGCATGTGTACAGGGACATAAACGCAGCAGTGATAGGATTGGAGAGGTTCGGTGAGCAAATGAAGACCCTTTGAAGTCATATTGCATGGTACCCATTCCACGGGTTTCAACTACCCAGGTTTAAGGTATTCTTCCTTCAGCTAAAACATGCATGTGGAACCTAGAGTATGATCAACCATGTGATCGGGAGACGTGTTCAAATATGTCTCAGTTTTCGTACCCTGGTACTCGGGTGCAACATTCCAGACGCTTTACTAACACTCTCCCGACTTGGAGAGTCAGTCCCTTTAACCTCCTGTTTGGCCCAGTTTGCAATTTCTGCGGAAGATGAACAGGAATAGCGAGAACCAATGAGAGACTAGCTGGAGGTGTCTGGACGGGCAAATTTAACTCTCATTTCCCACCAGGAAGAGGAAATAACCAAAGGCTCAGCGTGCCGTGCCGGAACCAGATTAGGGCCTGAAGCCATCCTGCGGTGTTGCGGCCAGCTCACAAGAAAGCGAGTTGAAGAAAGGAGCTCAGGGGCACTGTAATTCACAAACCTGCAGAGTTATAAATGACAACTATCGTCCAAAAATATACTGAAGTAAGGCTGCCAAGAGGACTTGAAAGCGGGGCAGAATTGCAGGAAACCGATTTCAGGAGGTAGACTGGAATTGCATCGAAAGCATAGGAAAAGAGGCAGAACGTCCACAATGATGCACTTGGCCAAAAAGGGCGTATGCGTTTTTTCCTGAATATATTCAGGAAAAAACGCATACGCCCTTTTTGGCCAACCAAGCAAGCTTGCAAAGGAAATCTGCACTACAATGAAGTCTCACTTCCCCCCGGTCAAAAGGGCCATCTGAAAAAAGTGTAAAATCCAGAAAGGCAGGACAGGCCATGGAGAACTGGGAGCCTTGTTATGCTGATGGGCGGGATGTAAATTGCCAACAGACACTCGGGAGAAGTGTATGGTGTTTCCTGAAACATCTAAAAAACAAAGCAACAGAGCCTAGGGCACTTCCACTTATGGTCCTATAGCTTAGGGAAATTAAAATCAAAAAGATACAGCCACCCCAATGTTTGGGACGCCTCTGTTTACAAGAACCTCGTTTACCGTACAAGTTCAATATCACAGAAAGTGAAAAATGGATAAAGAACTTGTGGTACTTACGTACAATGCAGTATCACTCAGAAGTGAAATCTATGTCATCAGGCCCGTAGCAGCACAATGAGTGGATTCAGGTACGATGATTCTAACTGAAATAAGTCACACAGAAAAAGAAACATCATAAGATATCAGTAATACACGGAATGTAAACTTGGCTACACAGGAACTGAATTACAGAACAGAACAGGGTCTCAAATTTAGAAAACCAACTTATGCTTGTTTAAGGGGAAAGGTGAGTTGGGGTGCTGCATAAAACCAGAGATTGAAATGAGCACAGATAAAGTTCCTTAAGCCAAATATGGAATAGACAAGAGCTACTCCTTGCTCAACGAAATGGACTCAACACCGCATATTAAACGCCTAAGAGTGTACCTGACTCTTAAGTATCTTAAAACCTATGGATTGCTATGTCTCCGAAAGAGAATCAAGCATGTGTACAGGGACATAAACGCAGCAGTGATAGGATTGGAGAGGTTCGGTGAGCAAATGAAGACCCTTTGAAGTCATATTGCATGGTACCCATTCCACGGGTTTCAACTACCCAGGTTTAAGGTATTCTTCCTTCAGCTAAAACATGCATGTGGAACCTAGAGTATGATCAACCATGTGATCGGGAGACGTGTTCAAATATGTCTCAGTTTTCGTACCCTGGTACTCGGGTGCAACATTCCAGACGCTTTACTAACACTCTCCCGACTTGGAGAGTCAGTCCCTTTAACCTCCTGTTTGGCCCAGTTTGCAATTTCTGCGGAAGATGAACAGGAATAGCGAGAACCAATGAGAGACTAGCTGGAGGTGTCTGGACGGGCAAATTTAACTCTCATTTCCCACCAGGAAGAGGAAATAACCAAAGGCTCAGCGTGCCGTGCCGGAACCAGATTAGGGCCTGAAGCCATCCTGCGGTGTTGCGGCCAGCTCACAAGAAAGCGAGTTGAAGAAAGGAGCTCAGGGGCACTGTAATTCACAAACCTGCAGAGTTATAAATGACAACTATCGTCCAAAAATATACTGAAGTAAGGCTGCCAAGAGGACTTGAAAGCGGGGCAGAATTGCAGGAAACCGATTTCAGGAGGTAGACTGGAATTGCATCGAAAGCATAGGAAAAGAGGCAGAACGTCCACAATGATGCACTTGGCCAAAAAGGGCGTATGCGTTTTTTCCTGAATATATTCAGGAAAAAACGCATACGCCCTTTTTGGCCAACCAAGCAAGCTTGCAAAGGAAATCTGCACTACAATGAAGTCTCACTTCCCCCCGGTCAAAAGGGCCATCTGAAAAAAGTGTAAAATCCAGAAAGGCAGGACAGGCCATGGAGAACTGGGAGCCTTGTTATGCTGATGGGCGGGATGTAAATTGCCAACAGACACTCGGGATAAGTGTATGGTGTTTCCTGAAACATCTAAAAAACAAAGCAACAGAGCCTAGGGCACTTCCACTTATGGTCCTATAGCTTAGGGAAATTAAAATCAAAAAGATACAGCCACCCCAATGTTTGGGACGCCTCTGTTTACAAGAACCTCGTTTACCGTACAGGTAAAATATCACAGAAAGTGAAAAATGGATAAAGAACTTGTGGTACTTACGTACAATGCAGTATCACTCAGCAGTGAAATCTATGTCATCAGGCCCGTAGCAGCACAATGAGTGGATTCAGGTACGATGATTCTAACTGAAATAAGTCACACAGAAAAAGAAACATCATAAGATATCAGTAATACACGGAATGTAAACTTGGCTACACAGGAACTGAATTACAGAACAGAACAGGGTCTCAAATTTAGAAAACCAACTTATGCTTGTTTAAGGGGAAAGGTGAGTTGGGGTGCTGCATAAAACCAGAGATTGAAATGAGCACAGATAAAGTTCCTTAAGCCAAATATGGAATAGACAAGAGCTACTCCTTGCTCAACGAAATGGACTCAACACCGCATATTAAACGCCTAAGAATGTACCTGACTCTTAAGTATCTTAAAACCTATGGATTGCTATGTCTCCGAAAGAGAATCAAGCATGTGTACAGGGACGTAAACGCAGCAGTGATAGGATTGGAGAGGTTCGGTGAGCAAATGAAGACCCTTTGAAGTCATATTGCATGGTACCCATTCCACGGGTTTCAACTACCCAGGTTTAAGGTATTCTTCCTTCAGCTAAAACATGCATGTGGAACCTAGAGTATGATCAACCATGTGATCGGGAGACGTGTTCAAATATGTCTCAGTTTTCGTACCCTGGTACTCGGGTGCAACATTCCAGACGCTTTACTAACACTCTCCCGACTTGGAGAGTCAGTCCCTTTAACCTCCTGTTTGGCCCAGTTTGCAATTTCTGCGGAAGATGAACAGGAATAGCGAGAACCAATGAGAGACTAGCTGGAGGTGTCTGGACGGGCAAATTTAACTCTCATTTCCCACCAGGAAGAGGAAATAACCAAAGGCTCAGCGTGCCGTGCCGGAACCAGATTAGGGCCTGAAGCCATCCTGCGGTGTTGCGGCCAGCTCACAAGAAAGCGAGTTGAAGAAAGGAGCTCAGGGGCACTGTAATTCACAAACCTGCAGAGTTATAAATGACAACTATCGTCCAAAAATATACTGAAGTAAGGCTGCCAAGAGGACTTGAAAGCGGGGCAGAATTGCAGGAAACCGATTTCAGGAGGTAGACTGGAATTGCATCGAAAGCATAGGAAAAGAGGCAGAACGTCCACAATGATGCACTTGGCCAAAAAGGGCGTATGCGTTTTTTCCTGAATATATTCAGGAAAAAACGCATACGCCCTTTTTGGCCAACCAAGCAAGCTTGCAAAGGAAATCTGCACTACAATGAAGTCTCACTTCCCCCCGGTCAAAAGGGCCATCTGAAAAAAGTGTAAAATCCAGAAAGGCAGGACAGGCCATGGAGAACTGGGAGCCTTGTTATGCTGATGGGCGGGATGTAAATTGCCAACAGACACTCGGGAGAAGTGTATGGTGTTTCCTGAAACATCTAAAAAACAAAGCAACAGAGCCTAGGGCACTTCCACTTATGGTCCTATAGCTTAGGGAAATTAAAATCAAAAAGATACAGCCACCCCAATGTTTGGGACGCCTCTGTTTACAAGAACCTCGTTTACCGTACAAGTTCAATATCACAGAAAGTGAAAAATGGATAAAGAACTTGTGGTACTTACGTACAATGCAGTATCACTCAGCAGTGAAATCTATGTCATCAGGCCCGTAGCAGCACAATGAGTGGATTCAGGTACGATGATTCTAACTGAAATAAGTCACACAGAAAAAGAAACATCATAAGATATCAGTAATACACGGAATGTAAACTTGGCTACACAGGAACTGAATTACAGAACAGAACAGGGTCTCAAATTTAGAAAACCAACTTATGCTTGTTTAAGGGGAAAGGTGAGTTGGGGTGCTGCATAAAACCAGAGATTGAAATGAGCACAGATAAAGTTCCTTAAGCCAAATATGGAATAGACAAGAGCTACTCCTTGCTCAACGAAATGGACTCAACACCGCATATTAAACGCCTTAGAGTGTACCTGACTCTTAAGTATCTTAAAACCTATGGATTGCTATGTCTCCGAAAGAGAATCAAGCATGTGTACAGGGACATAAACGCAGCAGTGATAGGATTGGAGAGGTTCGGTGAGCAAATGAAGACCCTTTGAAGTCATATTGCATGGTACCCATTCCACGGGTTTCAACTACCCAGGTTTAAGGTATTCTTCCTTCAGCTAAAACATGCATGTGGAACCTAGAGTATGATCAACCATGTGATCGGGAGACGTGTTCAAATATGTCTCAGTTTTCGTACCCTGGTACTCGGGTGCAACATTCCAGACGCTTTACTAACACTCTCCCGACTTGGAGAGTCAGTCCCTTTAACCTCCTGTTTGGCCCAGTTTGCAATTTCTGCGGAAGATGAACAGGAATAGCGAGAACCAATGAGAGACTAGCTGGAGGTGTCTGGACGGGCAAATTTAACTCTCATTTCCCACCAGGAAGAGGAAATAACCAAAGGCTCAGCGTGCCGTGCCGGAACCAGATTAGGGCCTGAAGCCATCCTGCGGTGTTGCGGCCAGCTCACAAGAAAACGAGTTGAAGAAAGGAGCTCAGGGGCACTGTAATTCACAAACCTGCAGAGTTATAAATGACAACTATCATCCAAAAATATACTGAAGTAAGGCTGCCAAGAGGACTTGAAAGCGGGGCAGAATTGCAGGAAACCGATTTTAGGAGGTAGACTGGAATTGCATCGAAAGAATAGGAAAAGAGGCAGAACGTCCACAATGATGCACTTGGCCAAAAAGGGCGTATGCGTTTTTTCCTGAATATATTCAGGAAACAACGCATACGCCCTTTTTGGCCAACCAAGCAAGCTTGCAAAGGAAATCTGCACTACAATGAAGTCTCACTTCCCCCCGGTCAAAAGGGCCATCTGAAAAAAGTGTAAAATCCAGAAAGGCAGGACAGGCCATGGAGAACTGGGAGCCTTGTTATGCTGATGGGCGGGATGTAAATTGCCAACAGACACTCGGGAGAAGTGTATGGTGTTTCCTGAAACATCTAAAAAACAAAGCAACAGAGCCTAGGGCACTTCCACTTATGGTCCTATAGCTTAGGGAAATTAAAATCAAAAAGATACAGCCACCCCAATGTTTGGGACGCCTCTGTTTACAAGAACCTCGTTTACCGTACAAGTTCAATATCACAGAAAGTGAAAAATGGATAAAGAACTTGTGGTACTTACGTACAATGCAGTATCACTCAGAAGTGAAATCTATGTCATCAGGCCCGTAGCAGCACAATGAGTGGATTCAGGTACGAAGATTCTAACTGAAATAAGTCACACAGAAAAAGAAACATCATAAGATATCAGTAATACACGGAATGTAAACTTGGCTACACAGGAACTGAATTACAGAACAGAACAGGGTCTCAAATTTAGAAAACCAACTTATGCTTGTTTAAGGGGAAAGGTGAGTTGGGGTGCTGCATAAAACCAGAGATTGAAATGAGCACAGATAAAGTTCCTTAAGCCAAATATGGAATAGACAAGAGCTACTCCTTGCTCAACGAAATGGACTCAACACCGCATATTAAACGCCTAAGAATGTACCTGACTCTTAAGTATCTTAAAACCTATGGATTGCTATGTCTCCGAAAGAGAATCAAGCATGTGTACAGGGACGTAAACGCAGCAGTGATAGGATTGGAGAGGTTCGGTGAGCAAATGAAGACCCTTTGAAGTCATATTGCATGGTACCCATTCCACGGGTTTCAACTACCCAGGTTTAAGGTATTCTTCCTTCAGCTAAAACATGCATGTGGAACCTAGAGTATGATCAACCATGTGATCGGGAGACGTGTTCAAATATGTCTCAGTTTTCGTACCCTGGTACTCGGGTGCAACATTCCAGACGCTTTACTAACACTCTCCCGACTTGGAGAGTCAGTCCCTTTAACCTCCTGTTTGGCCCAGTTTGCAATTTCTGCGGAAGATGAACAGGAATAGCGAGAACCAATGAGAGACTAGCTGGAGGTGTCTGGACGGGCAAATTTAACTCTCATTTCCCACCAGGAAGAGGAAATAACCAAAGGCTCAGCGTGCCGTGCCGGAACCAGATTAGGGCCTGAAGCCATCCTGCGGTGTTGCGGCCAGCTCACAAGAAAGCGAGTTGAAGAAAGGAGCGCAGGGGCACTGTAATTCACAAACCTGCAGAGTTATAAATGACAACTATCGTCCAAAAATATACTGAAGTAAGGCTGCCAAGAGGACTTGAAAGCGGGGCAGAATTGCAGGAAACCGATTTCAGGAGGTAGACTGGAATTGCATCGAAAGCATAGGAAAAGAGGCAGAACGTCCACAATGATGCACTTGGCCAAAAAGGGCGTATGCGTTTTTTCCTGAATATATTCAGGAAAAAACGCATACGCCCTTTTTGGCCAACCAAGCAAGCTTGCAAAGGAAATCTGCACTACAATGAAGTCTCACTTCCCCCCGGTCAAAAGGGCCATCTGAAAAAAGTGTAAAATCCAGAAAGGCAGGACAGGCCATGGAGAACTGGGAGCCTTGTTATGCTGATGGGCGGGATGTAAATTGCCAACAGACACTCGGGAGAAGTGTATGGTGTTTCCTGAAACATCTAAAAAACAAAGCAACAGAGCCTAGGGCACTTCCACTTATGGTCCTATAGCTTAGGGAAATTAAAATCAAAAAGATACAGCCACCCCAATGTTTGGGACGCCTCTGTTTACAAGAACCTCGTTTACCGTACAAGTTCAATATCACAGAAAGTGAAAAATGGATAAAGAACTTGTGGTACTTACGTACAATGCAGTATCACTCAGAAGTGAAATCTATGTCATCAGGCCCGTAGCAGCACAATGAGTGGATTCAGGTACGATGATTCTAACTGAAATAAGTCACACAGAAAAAGAAACATCATAAGATATCAGTAATACACGGAATGTAAACTTGGCTACACAGGAACTGAATTACAGAACAGAACAGGGTCTCAAATTTAGAAAACCAACTTATGCTTGTTTAAGGGGAAAGGTGAGTTGGGGTGCTGCATAAAACCAGAGATTGAAATGAGCACAGATAAAGTTCCTTAAGCCAAATATGGAATAGACAAGAGCTACTCCTTGCTCAACGAAATGGACTCAACACCGCATATTAAACGCCTAAGAATGTACCTGACTCTTAAGTATCTTAAAACCTATGGATTGCTATGTCTCCGAAAGAGAATCAAGCATGTGTACAGGGACGTAAACGCAGCAGTGATAGGATTGGAGAGGTTCGGTGAGCAAATGAAGACCCTTTGAAGTCATATTGCATGGTACCCATTCCACGGGTTTCAACTACCCAGGTTTAAGGTATTCTTCCTTCAGCTAAAACATGCATGTGGAACCTAGAGTATGATCAACCATGTGATCGGGAGACGTGTTCAAATATGTCTCAGTTTTCGTACCCTGGTACTCGGGTGCAACATTCCAGACGCTTTACTAACACTCTCCCGACTTGGAGAGTCAGTCCCTTTAACCTCCTGTTTGGCCCAGTTTGCAATTTCTGCGGAAGATGAACAGGAATAGCGAGAACCAATGAGAGACTAGCTGGAGGTGTCTGGACGGGCAAATTTAACTCTCATTTCCCACCAGGAAGAGGAAATAACCAAAGGCTCAGCGTGCCGTGCCGGAACCAGATTAGGGCCTGAAGCCATCCTGCGGTGTTGCGGCCAGCTCACAAGAAAGCGAGTTGAAGAAAGGAGCTCAGGGGCACTGTAATTCACAAACCTGCAGAGTTATAAATGACAACTATCGTCCAAAAATATACTGAAGTAAGGCTGCCAAGAGGACTTGAAAGCGGGGCAGAATTGCAGGAAACCGATTTCAGGAGGTAGACTGGAATTGCATCGAAAGCATAGGAAAAGAGGCAGAACGTCCACAATGATGCACTTGGCCAAAAAGGGCGTATGCGTTTTTTCCTGAATATATTCAGGAAAAAACGCATACGCCCTTTTTGGCCAACCAAGCAAGCTTGCAAAGGAAATCTGCACTACAATGAAGTCTCACTTCCCCCCGGTCAAAAGGGCCATCTGAAAAAAGTGTAAAATCCAGAAAGGCAGGACAGGCCATGGAGAACTGGGAGCCTTGTTATGCTGATGGGCGGGATGTAAATTGCCAACAGACACTCGGGAGAAGTGTATGGTGTTTCCTGAAACATCTAAAAAACAAAGCAACAGAGCCTAGGGCACTTCCACTTATGGTCCTATAGCTTAGGGAAATTAAAATCAAAAAGATACAGCCACCCCAATGTTTGGGACGCCTCTGTTTACAAGAACCTCGTTTACCATACAAGTTCAATATCACAGAAAGTGAAAAATGGATAAAGAACTTGTGGTACTTACGTACAATGCAGTATCACTCAGCAGTGAAATCTATGTCATCAGGCCCGTAGCAGCACAATGAGTGGATTCAGGTACGATGATTCTAACTGAAATAAGTCACACAGAAAAAGAAACATCATAAGATATCAGTAATACACGGAATGTAAACTTGGCTACACAGGAACTGAATTACAGAACAGAACAGGGTCTCAAATTTAGAAAACCAACTTATGCTTGTTTAAGGGGAAAGGTGAGTTGGGGTGCTGCATAAAACCAGAGATTGAAATGAGCACAGATAAAGTTCCTTAAGCCAAATATGGAATAGACAAGAGCTACTC